>NC_142341.1:41590694-41905000 GCF_054954075.1 Amborella trichopoda
TGATTTATCGAGAGAGAGAGAGAGCAATAACAATAACCAGAAGAGATTAATGGAGATTAGACAATCAAGAATGTGCAGACCAAGTGAGACATGAGGCTTACCTTCTTCGTCTTCGCTAAGTCGTACTCTATACATTTGATACGATGCAAAGAATCCAGCAGCATATCATCTTTTTCTTGGGGGAGTCTTAAAGGCTTTAGACATAGTTCTGAAACAACTGCTTCCAAACTCTGTAGCCTCTCCAAGCATGGAAGAACAGAATTTTCCTCCGAGATTTGCAGAGTATCAGAACTCCCATTACTTTCCATGGATACATTGTCATTGAAATTGTCGGATGAGGGCACCATTGCATTTGTATTATTATGGCCATCAGGAACTACTCTCCCAAGACTACAAAATACAGTACGGAAAACAGCTAGAAGTTTCACCAAGAACCCTGCAACCAGTTCTGCTATATGCAGAAGTAATCTCTGTGAAAATTGTCTCCGTGTAACCTGTCTTTTTGGAGCACCTAGTAGAAGGTTAAAGCACAAAAAATATTAAATGGTGATTTATAAGTACCATACTGAGTAGAGTTCAAGTCAACTCAACGTGGTAGTAACTTTAGTCACCATAACTTGTTATTTTTCCCCATTTATTTAGCTTTTTCTGGATAAGCTGATCCCAAATAATTGGGATAAGGATTGGATGATAGATGATGATTTAGCTTTTTCAGGATATTTTAGTTTTTGAAAAGAGGCCTGCTCTCTCACCCATGCGTTTGCTCTTCCCACACAAAGCATGTGGGCCACCTTTTTTTTTGGTGGGAGCAACTAAAACATGGGCCGGAATAGCAGCTTACCAAGTCACAATTTGATTCCATTTTTGCTTCAATGAAGTCACAGGCTGAGTTGAATTTTTTAAAATGGAATATTAAGATCATAACAGACAGAACATGCAAGTGAAAGTAAAGATGTCTTGATTGTTCTATTGGGATCAGATAAGAACTAGCAGATGGAATGAATGCAAGTATTGTAGTACATCTTTTCAATGAATACCTTCTGAATATGATGGTGATGCATTGACCCTGCCATGTGCATCATTGCAAGATGGCATTGCGGTCAACCCTTGACCTGAGTCATCCTCAACTCTATTAAACAAAGAAATTGGGGCATCACAGTGATGTCGAAAAGCGTTATCGGCCCTTATGACCTGCATAATCGATCAGTACGAAGCAAGAGATGAATGTCATGTGCCATATCGTTGTTGACAACAAATAGAAACAATGAGGATAATGAAAACTTCTTTTCTTTTTTTTGGTTGAAGGTTGAGGATAATGCAAAATTCTGGTTTAAAACTCAATCACAAAGAGATAATTGGGAGACTCCAAAATATTCCTAGGGTCCAGAACACCTACATAACTTCCAGTCACGCATATCTATGTACACATTTGTATGTACATACAATATAGCCATAGCATACAGGAGTTCATGCGAAGTAACTACACATTTTCCATCTAAGCTAATATAGTCGTTTATAGAAGGACACACACATAGAAGATGTAATAGTTTTTTAAAATACTGAGTAAGATCGAATAAAATTACATGGGGTTTTGTATTTCTACTTTTCATTTTAAATGAATAAAATTTGACACACTCAGTTTTATTCACAACTTCCATCTGGACCTCACAGATTGATAGTATGTTTTTCAAAGAAACAGTTAAAACACCAACTACGGGAAAGCTTGATGCAAAAAACTAATAGTAATTTTTGGGCAAAAATATGCAATTCAAAACGGCACCAAAACTTCAGTTAGCATCCTCGTGTCCAAAATGCACATGAATCACCCTCACTTACATAAATCAGTTTCTTAGAAAAGAATTTTTTACCAACAAGTTACAAATTTCAGATAATAAAAAATCTATATAATGATAAATCCAAATTCAGATCGCACTAAAACCATATCAACAAAAAAAGGAACATGATTAAAGATAGTATTGACGTGCAAATACAAGATATCCATCCATCATCTTTTTCATTTTCATCACCATGTAGATTTGACAATCAACGACCTGCAACATTATCTAATAAAAGGACTTCTAAATCCTAGGTCTGAAATCTAGATGAACCTGCATCACTACTAAACCTTGTATTGATACCTTTGGTCACCTAATATCAGATCAAAACTCAGATGAGTAAATAAAATGTTCATAATGACTGATGTCCAAAATGTAGTCAGTCGTGACTTTCATATATCCAATGACATGACTATTTCGCCTTCTGCACCAAATAAATAATGATACAAACTGCAACAGTATAATGAAAAATTGAGTCGCTCACCCTGATTCCTACCTCTCAATAATGTCGATACAAGATGATCAAACGAAATTCTTTATTATAGTTGTCTGATACAATAACCACATGACATTCCAGTATTACTACATGACCTGTTTCTGCTACGAATTCTGTGCTATCTTCTTTAAAAAAAATTGATAGGAGAAACCATGAATTGTTTGTCCATTATTTTGACTTCCATCCAGTGATCTCTCTAGCCATCAGAGCATCCTTAGATTACCCCAAGAAAACAAATATTTTGTCAAATGGAAATGCATTGGCTTTTGAGAAAAAACATATTTCCTCATTTTAAAACATCCTTATGGGAACATGTTTTCCATCTATCCTTGGTAAAGAATATAACGAGAATAGGAATGAAAGGAGAAAATATTTTTGTACACGGAAAATTTTTGATAAATTAGAAGAAAATATGCTGATGAAAACAACAGTCAGAACAACGTAGGGAAAGGGGCTGAGGTCGTGGTGTAGCACACCCCAAACGTTAGTTGGTTGTGGCTTCCATTCCTACTGACAGGTTCAAAAACATACGGACTAATTCAAAAAAAAACAGGCAGGGCTGTCTTCCCCACTGAAATAACCATAAAAAAAAAAAATCCAGTTCACCTTCTCAAAAAAAAAACAGTCAGAACAGAGTAAGGACAACTCAAGATAATTGCATACAGTAGAGCTTTTCTTCTCACACATTTCAACTTTGTTGGGAATCTTTAAGAGAACTATATGAGACTGAAGATTAATAAAAAAATCTTTCTACGTTATTTTAGAAAAACAGCCCAAATTTCAGATAAATGAATATCCACAACCAAAAACTCACTTCGTCATGAACTAGAGATGGTCGCGTGAACATAGAACCACTTGGCCTAGAAGGAGAATCAACATCATCATCTGATCCTGACTCTGCAGTAGATATTTCACTACTTAAGCCCTGTTTCTAAGAGGAGAGAAACAAGAAAACCACCATTTTCAATATGGATATTGCTTAGATAGGAATAACGCCTACTAAACAGTCTAATAGTAAAATTTACCTTCAATAACTGAAATTTAATATAGGACTTTATCTTCCCTTCATTAGCTACTTTTGTAATTTGCCTTAGGAAAGATGCTTCCCCGTAACGCACCAGCTGCAAATCAAGGCAAAGGATGAAGCATTTCTACATCAAATAGTAATAACTGAAGAAAATGCATGGAACGAGTGATAGTAAGAAATTTCAAGAGCACACCTTAATTATTTGAGGATCGTTCCATGGTCCTTTATCAGACCTAAGACACCCGCCTTCATTTGGACAAGTGCATGACCCACCAAGGAAACCAGGCAATTGGCTGTCAAAAAAATAATTCAAAAACAAAGTCACATCAACGACTCAGGATATACAATTTATGACGGAATTAATTCAAAGGAAAGAAAAGCATTGTAGAAACGTACGGAATACAGACCTTGAGTCAATGATTTCAAGCAGCTTAGATTGGTACTTGTTTCCTAGAACCTGCAAAATCAGCAAGATATGGTTCCCAGTTAATCCCTGCAAGCTTGCAACAGTGCAAGATAACAGAATTGCCATGGTATAACTTGTCCATACATGTATCTTTGCAGTAGTCCTCGGGTCTAAAAAACTTTTCATGGAGTTCCAGAGCAATCTGAATCCATGGCCCGCGTTTACAATGAACATCTGATGTAATGTCTGTAAGAGATATAAGACATGAGGAAAGGGAACAGGAGAACATGGATTACATGACCAATGAACAGTATTCATTTACCTCAGGATAATTATCAGTGTCCATTTTCTGCATACGGTTAACAAGATCGCGTGCAGCTTTGCTAAAATTCTTCAAACCCTACATCATTAACAATAAAATCAACAGGTGTGAAAGAAGCCACCACATCAGGAACAAAAAAATAAACATCAGATATATTCTCTTTCCTCTATTTTAGAGGACAGTAATGCCTTCTGATTCTAAAATCGACTTGCCAACCTATAAATCAGCCTAGTTAAGAAAACTACAGAAATAACATACCACACCATGCACATCTAATATAGTAGTTGTGGAATTTATGTGCCTCCTCGCTGCAATAGAACAAGCTGGAAACCTCTCACACAATGCCCTCTCAAACTCCTGTACATGGTATTTTAAGTAGCGGTCAATTGTTGTAACAGTCATCAGCTTGTTTGGTTCAACTTTGCCAAGCAGTTCAATGTAAACAGGTCTTCCCTCCTTGTCAACCCCATGATAACCTTGGGGATAATACCGAAGCACCTCTTCCAATTCCTCAAAATTGAAGTCCTGCCATAATAACCATATTCCCATTTTCAGAAACAGTGAACTATGAAAGGAACTTGTCTTACACTAAAAGACAACACTAATGGGTAGCAAATTCATTACTAAGATCATGCTCAAACAAAATAGTAAGTCCACAAATTTGCTTATGGTAATTCATATACTAAATGAGGAAAACAACAAAATATTCCACAACATGACAAGCAATAAATAACATGGATTTTTACAGTTTTTTAGTACTATACATACCAATGATGGAGGTAAAAAGAGTAGTTCTGTATATTTTGATAACAGAAATGGTGTATATACTCTTTCTGACAAACTATGACATAACTTGGCTTTAACATAAAATGAAGTGGCAAAACAATCATTTTTCACCTATGGGTCACATGTGTGAGGCACCTATGGGTCACATGTAGGTGTTCCGAGTTTAATTTCTGATCCTGTAAAATTCCTAAATAATAATGAATTAATGTCAAAACAGCATATGATAGCATGAGAGCAGTGCAGCAGCTTCGATCCAAAAGTGGAAGGCAATTAAAACACATGGAAGAAAAACTGTGGCCTTACTCTCACCTGAAAGATGGAATCAGTCCCATGGTCTTTCCTCCATTGTAGCATTGCAGCCCACATATGGATTGTTTTCTCAATGTCAAACTTCCTTGCCTTCAAAAATCTGTATCACTAACATGAATAGAAGCCATTATGGTTGAGGACAGATGGAAATAGAAAAATCATGACAATATGGAGCAAAAATGAATTAAGAATAAGAAAAAAATGGAAAAAGGACTACCTATGATATAAAAAGCACAGTACATTATTTGACCACTTCCTTTTTAAAAAAGTTAAAAAAAGAAAACACTCTTGAGCAATGCCTCTTTGAAATCATTTAGCGAGATATTTAAATATGGTATACAGGATAAATTGTTGGCTTTAGGGTCCTTTAATGCTTTAAATAAGATTACCAGATATAATCCTCCATACGAAGCGTTAATCATGGAGAATCATGTTCGAAACACCTTAACTATGATGGATCCTCATCTTTCCATTTAAACTGTGGCCAATCTTTCTTCTTAATGTTTTCAAAGATAAAGCACACGAAACTCATTGTCCCTTTGAGTAGGAATGAGATACCAGATACAGGAGAAACCAATTGGGTGGCTGCCCTGAGTTTTTTATTGAAAAAATAATGAATGGAACTAAACACATATAACCAACTCTAGACAGGTTATCTTCCTCCTAATGCCAACATAATATTGACAGCTTCCCCTTCAATCAGTAATTGGTCAAAAGAATCATTCAAAGCTTCAAATATTCAAAACATAGTTTCATATACTACCACATATTTGACACCTCATCTACACCTGCACATTCACAACATAGAAAAGGACAAAATAAGAAAAAGACCATGCCATATCTAGGTGTAGGTCCCCCACCCGCACCCATCAAAACTTAGTTTTATACATCTGAATGCAGAGTATCAACTTATCTAAATAGGCTAGAAAAGAAGATTCTGTCAGTGCCCATCAGTTGCCCCTTAACCAATGTTGTCAAATTTGCTTGAATTTTAGGCCTAGACCGAAGCGAAGTGAAGCCTGGTGCTGCCACTTCAGTCAGATTCGGTCCGCTTCGGAGGGGTTCGGTCAGATTCGGGTCTACTTCGGGCCGAATTGGCCGAAGCTTCGGCCTCTTCATCCTAAGCAAAGAAATATCTATATAAAAGTATTTTTTTTACTTTTTTTGAAATTTTTATTTTTAATTTTTTATTATTTTTATACATTTTTATATAATATCTAATTTATTTATGGTAAATTAAAAAAAAAATCCAAAGTCTTCCCCTGAATAGGCCGAAGTACCGAATTGCTTCATTTTTCTCACTAAACCAAAGAAGACCCTAAAGCAAATCTAACAACATTGTTCTTACCCTCTAAAACTACCTCTGCTAACAGCCAACATATCATTCCTAAAACTACTTATGGTACTAGACTTCTATAGGACTGACTTCATGAAACCTTTGAAATTTATAATCTTTCTCTTTCCTAAATCTCATAAACAATTGTTTTTTTTTTTTAATAATGTTAACCTTCTCATAAACAATTGTTAATAGTTTCAGACATACAAATCTTCCTTGCATGTGACACATTCTCATCGATCTCAACAACTGAAAGCTTTCACCTCCATCGCTATTGATTTGGACAGTCTACCCCTTGTGGGTTGGTCCATGGAATTACACTCTTTGTCATGGGTACAGGAAAGAGAGGAATTTTTGGAATTGAGTTGGTTGGTTGAAGACTTATCCAATCTTGAGAAAGATAACTCCACATGGTTAATTGGATTGACTTCCAATTAGATTGTGAAAACCACATGGGGAGGGAATCAAGGAAGAGGGTTCCTCAATAAAAAGGAAGTTGTAGAGAGAGAGAGAGAGAGAGAGGTTGTTTGCATGTACCTCCCAAAACCCTTTTCTATTTTCTCTCTTACAAAAACAACCCAAGACCCCTTCAGGTGAAAGCCATAACTCTCGGGTCATCCATTAAGGTTCAAGATTTGCATGTGAAAAATCTTCATGGTACAGTAATCAAAAGAGGGAGGCCTAAGGAGGCATCATTGAACTCTCAACACGTGAAAGTGAGCGATTGGCACCAATGTTCAAAAAGGCATAGGCCGCCTGCCTAGGTGGTTTGGGCTCTAGGCCGCTAGGTGGTTTGGACTCTGGGCCGCCAAGGCGCTAAGGCCGGCGCCCAGACCCAAAGGCGGTCTGTGTTTCTTTTTTAAAAAAAAAAGTTGGATCCCCATACCTCCCCCTATTTTATTGTATATACTATACAATAATAATTATGAATTAATATTATTTTTTGGTTTACCAATAAATTAATAATTACTATCACAGGTAAAAAGCATTTTTGATAAATTAATAATTACGAATTAATATTATTTTTGGTTTACCAATAAAACTTTCATTCATTGATTGGCACAAAAAAGGGAGATCAGATCTGTACAAATATATGCAACTCCCATCCAGTCTTGTGAACGTGTATTTCTAGTATTGTTTCCGCTGCTTTGGGATACCCCACAGATACCCCACAGTGTCCCACAATCGATATAGCAGGCAATAGGATATTCACTTTTGAGCCTCCATAAAAGAACAAATCATCATTGTAAAAGTTATGAAGCACGAAATAGGGGATGATGAATTTCATTTTCCATATACATGTCTTATTTTGTGGTACAGGCAAGCAATAGCAACTAAAACTATATTTTCATCCAATATTCAAGAGCTTGCAAAGGACCGGCTCACACAGTTCATGTCTTTCACTGCAGCAAACAGATGCTGCACATGGTTGGTATTTGCTCATCGACTAAGTTAGCCTCGCAACTCTCCCGCCCTCAGCACTCCAATCCAACACCTTGAGCTCACATGCAAACTTACTAGGGATATTATTCCACCTTCACACTCTCCCTAGCTATAGCCATGGGGCTAGCATTGCAGCAGTGAATATAACTCTCTTAATATTGCTGAACCTTGAAGAATATAATGAGGGGCACATTCATTCTTCAACCAAGGGAATACAGCTTCTGAAGGATTGCTTACAAATGAGGAGCTCATCACTTTGAATAGGCCAATCCCGTAGACTCATCGGCTAAGATCAAACCATGATGACATCCATCAAATACTTTACAACTTAAAAATCTCCTAATATTCTATGCTCCTCCATTTTACTCTTTATTTGTAGATATTTCGAAACCACATAGCAACTGCCAGACTCATCCGAAATCCCCCATAAACTCCCTATAAAACTTTAGAAAAATATAAACACTTCTTAAATATTCTTCATGCCTCCATATGCTTTTGATCCATTCTAGATAACATGTCCAGAGAACTAAGACCCTTGCCCCATTGCAAAGGTCTCCATCTTTGAGGCCTTTGGAACATATTGCTCCTTATAGAAGATGATGAAGAATCTTCCTTTGTCATTTTCTGGATACTACCAAGACACATCACACCAGCACTGTGCCAAAACTTTCCCAGTGGGAAAACCAGCTTCTTTTGCACTCTCTCTAAAAACAAAAGTCAACAAATACAATTGATCCTTAGGATTGACCAGCCCATATCATATCTCTCTCCAAGGGATGTTCAACATAAAAGTGCTATCAAAGATCCCAACTTGCTGGAAGGGCTTCTGACACATAATTTCTCAATCAAATCTTAAAGGACTTCCATTTTCCGGAACACTGGTTCCTTAGTCATAAATCTCTCTGTGAAATCTATGAGGGTCCTATTTAGCTGAAACTGGTGAACTTCATTTAGCTGAACAGGGGTTTCTAACTCGCAATCAGTAAGAATGATCTTGGTGGTCTTCTTAAACTAGGTTTGAATCATTTCATGAAACATGACATGTTACGTGTGGCATTTATAGTTAAATAACACCCAATTGTAACTAGTGAAATCATCAACAAATATAACATAAGGATGAGATCCTAAATATCCTGAAGGAATTATCAAACATAGCACAACCTTTATCCCCAAAAATGTAAAATGGAACTATGAACCATTTTGCCCATTTACAACTACTGCAATCCAACACATTATTGAAGTTTTCAGAAAAGTAATACGAAATGTCAAGTACACAAAAACTGAACACTTCCTCGGGTCTATCAAAGAAATGTTCTAATCTTCAATGCCAAAGATGTCAGGTGTGGACAAACAATTGTTAAATAGTAGCAGCAAGTGTTGTAACATTAACATTTTCTAACAATTAATCAAAAGAAAAAACAACAACATTTGTATGAAATCTCAGCACAATTCTACTCTTCCCTAAAATTCCAAACAGGACAACAAAAGAATCAAGAAACTAAAAAGATGCAAGATCTTCCTCATCAAAGATCCAACAGTCTTGAAACTTGGCAAAATAACTTCTCTCAAAGAACTAAAACCTACCAAATGGGACAAACAAGTTTGAAGCCTTCTTTATCAATTTTCACAATTTAAAGTTTTAATCCTGCAAATCATGCACAATGGATCTACGGAACATTGTTGATAAAAAATCCAAATTTTATGGTGGATCTGATTATGGATAGCTCTCATATAAATTAGACTAGAATTTGCAGAGGTAGCAATTGGATTTGTTTGCACATATCGAATACAATGTAAGAACAGAGAATATAATTGACTGTTGATCAAAAAAGAGGGAATTGCGCCCGAAATAGATGGCCCAAAACGCATACATAAACAAATGGTACACATCCACAAATATCGAGGTGCATGTCAAACGTTAGAAATTTTTCCAAGCTTTAGAATGCCGCTTAACATGACCTTCCATCATCATTACTCCTTCCCAGATCCCTCATATAATATTGTTCATATGTTTTCCAGTAGAAACAAATGAAACACACCCAAAGCATTCGGCATTCATAATGTTCCCCTCAAAGTCCATCATCCCCTCTAGATCCTAAGAAATTTAGACAATTTACCTCTTTGTTCTTATTTCCTCTTCCATTTTCATCTACCTTTATATCAAGTACATTTCAGTTGCCTGTCCATCCCATCTTCTCCTTCATCCCTTAACATTTTGATTTTCCATTACAGTTGCATTTATCTTCTCCTCCATCTTCTCCAAACAAATTTATCCTCCTCATTCTTCTCAATGTAATAGCTGAGACTCATCATGTTAACTGCTTGATGCCTCAAAATCCATAGACCGATTTCCTGACTCAAAGGAGTCTTCAAAAATTTACTGTAATTAACACTTCCATTCACGAAGTCCTAGTCCTTTCTCTAATGTAACCAAAACAAAGAGACAACTAGAGATACATGTCAAGAGCTCAACCATCCATTCAAACACTTCCACATCCGCACTTAAACCATGAACCAACAATCAATGCAAGCCCCTTGTTATCCATCCATAATCTTTGTCATCAACCGTAATCTTTTCATTCAAATGCATCAAAGAAAACATAAGGAGTAGTGTTGTTCAGCTTGCTTCATCACATTTTCATAAGAAACGTAAGCATATTTTATTCCCATCTAGTAAGGAACAAAACCAAGAATAGATGTGTGGCCAAAGGACCTATTAAAATATTTGCAGTCTGCATAAGAACAAGTTGATAAAACTCTAAAGGACATATGTGGGCAGCCAATGCGGGAAAGACATAAAGACTGCTTTCCTTCTGGGTAATGCATCAGCATAAGTTATTTTTCTAAGACCTATAGCACTACTTTGGCGAAGGCTTCCCTTTTTCTAAGAAAATATGTCAAGCGGTTTGCTTCCTTATTTACCAGAGCCAAATTCTAGTATAGCATAAGCCTCTAAACCTTACATCCTAGACTTTTAGGCCATAGCTTTATTCTTTCAATAGTAACTTTTCTGTGATATCCAGAAAATCACCTGAGCAATCTGGCAATGCATTGTAATCAACTGATGCACAGTATGATAATTCACCAAAAATTAGTTTACTACCAAAGATTCAACCCTGTACTGCAACCTTTATAAAGCTAATCAATCGCAGATATATGTAAATAATACTTCAGTTTCTTACAGGTGATACCTTACCTTAGCATCATATGGTAATCATCATGTTGAGGAGGCAAAAGATCCCGAGCTATCAGAGCTTGTCGAAAGGCACAAACTGATCTCTCCTCCTCTGCATCTCTGACATCTTCAATCGAAACAGAAGGGACCCTGCCTCCAACTCTTCGTTTCCCTCTTTTGCGAAGAGAATGAGTGAATTTTGCGGAGGCAACAATCGCCTTCTTCTTCAGAGATCCAATCTTTGTTCTTCGCCTCTCATCCTCTGAAATCTCCAAATCCAATCTCCGTTCTCTTCTCTCCTCTTGATTCCAGACTTCTTCAGCTGTGACGTCCATCAATTAGCACATATTACGCATGCAAATTTTAAATCAACTCCAGGAAACGTACGGAAATAGAATGGAAATTGTAAAGAAAATCGATTGAAGTTTCATCATCCTCCATGGAATACACAAGGGATCAGCAAGTTTTACCAAAAATAGATCCAAATCTTATCTTCCTCCATGAAACACACAGCTAAAACAGATTGAAGATTACAAGGAATGTGATTCAAATTTAGAAATGCACAAGAAAAGACAATGCAAATTACCTGGCATTTTCTCTGCAACGTGCAAAATTCACCTTCAAAATATATCAGATTCTGGGAAGGCAAGTAAAACCAGATTCAGGTGCCAAATCAAATTCAATCCAATTACACAAAAAGCAAAGCAACAAATGTAGATGAAAAGGTAATGCAGAGAAAAACAATAAAAAGCAGCCGATTCCTCAGTTCATAGACCTGTTTGGAACCAGAAGAAATGGAAGCTAAAGAGGCAAAAACCAGAAGGGATAAATCCTTCAAAGAACAAGCACCAAAGCGAAGGAACTAATTGGAAAACAAGATTTGTGATTCATTTCTAAGTCATTTGATATATGGAAGGGTAGAGAGAGAGGTGGTGATGATTGTTGGTGAATACCGCTTTTGCGTGAGAAGGGAGAAAACGTGAAACCGCTTCTTATTTGAAACCGCCGTTTTCGATCCCTTACCGCAGGGCACCGCGTCCGCATGCGGAACCTGCAACGTTTATCTTCGCACTTTCTCTCTCCCTTCTTTCTCTCTCTCTCCCTTCTTTCTCTCTCTCCTCTCTCCAGTTTTGACGGTGCCTGTCTCATTCGCCCGCCATTTGCCATTTGCCGGAGTTCCAAAATTTTGGAGGAGAGAAAATTTTACCCAATAATTTTGCAGAAATATCTTAGAAGGCCACCAGCATCCGAAGGTTTTATTTTGGGAGGCCATCGACCTTTGGTGCACAATTTGAACGGTGAAGATTATATGCTACTTCTTCTATGGGAGTGCCATTAGGATCCTTGTGGACACCCCATGATCGCATTAAATTTAACGAAATTGCTCTATTTGACTTTACCGGAAACTTGGAGATTTATATTTTTCTAAAATATAATGAAATTGTTTTTTTTTCTGATGGTTATTTTAGTGGCATTTTTAAAAAATAATAAAAGAGATAAACAAATAACTTCTCATGAGATGGATCACCAACCGCCCTTGAGGGTAACGTAGCGTTACTTTTGAAATGTTGCCCACTCGATAAGGTCGTTCATTTTCGTCGGTGTTTAAAACTCAGATTGGTGAGGCAGATCGTTTACCCATGTATTTGGATCGGTCCAAGTCAATGGTGCACAAAAACATTAAAACGGGGTGGGGTTTGGGGGAAAACGGGCTAGACTCAAACTATCCCAGTACCGGTTCAACCTCAACTGATTCCAATTTAGATCGGTGATGTGGATTAGAAATAATCAGGTTTGAAAACATTGATTTTTCCATTGTAAAGATTAGTAATATGCATGTACGTTATTAATCATTAAAATATATTTTGATATTTAAAATAATATTTTTAAATAGGTATATTCGGTTATATAAATAGATTCAATGAACCTATTTTCACATGTAGATTCTATTAAATACTAATAATCTATATATATAGAAAAAGAGGTGTTTTAAGAAAATGAAGATATGGGAGTTATGAGAGATATAGGGAGGAGGAAGGGGAAGGGGGAGAGAGAGTGAAAGAGATAAGAGTTATGAGAAATTTATTACATGAGAGAGAGAGAGGTACGTTTAAATTGTTTAATTAAGCATGCATTATAAGTTATAACTCCATGTGTTCAGCATAAAACATGCATGTTCACAAGAGAGAATAAGGATTTGTTTTGTACATGTATTTTACTTACTTAAAAACAATTTCTAACTTACAATTTCAAATCGAGGATTTCCAATGTCTAGAATAAATTAAAAATAATTTAATCACCACACATATGGAGTGAAGAAATAAAGATTTTTATAGTACATATACATTACAACCATATGACAACAAAAAAATATATTTTAAATCTTTTTTTTCTTGTTAAGTATAATTTATTGGCACATATGTTTAGGGTAAAAGGGAAAAGAAGGAAAAGAATCAAAGACATGCACATAAAACAAAAATTTAAAAACTGAAAACAAACAATCAAACATATTAGATAATTACAAATATGAAAATTAATAATTTGCATAAATGAAAAACATACCTCTTATTCAACAACCAGAAGAAAGAGAATAATGTAATTTACTATTCAACCATAATAACTATTCTAGATAGAGAATTAAAATATGATAGAAATTTTAAAAATTGAAGAATACCAATATATATATATGTATAAGCATAATTATTAGCCCTTATTTCTATGCCTTCTTAAATACTTAATTATCCACCAAAAAATTAATCCAAACATAATTTTTATAGAACTTATAAGTAATGTAAGGAAAATCAAAAGATTTCAATTAAATAATCAAAATAAAAGAGTAGAGAACTACATGTGTTATGGAATAACTGTCGTGGTCTACCATTTTAATAAATAACTTTATTAATAGATACAAATGCAACCACAATGAAAAAATAAACAATAAAAAAGGAAAAATCTATGAAATATTTTATATCCAACACACATTAACATTTGCACATATAAAATGAAATATCAAAACTTAAAGAACGTAAAACTGAACAAACAGGCAATAAAAAATTTGGCATATATAAAAAAACTTTGATAAAAAATAGTGACCTTATAGTAGAAAAGTATATGGAGGCTTTTATAGTAAAATACACAAAAATAAAACTTAAAAATGACAAAATATCAATTAGAGTTGGCATACAAATGTATGAAATGAAAGAACAAAGCTAGCAACCTCTTAGCCGATATCAACTACATCAAAATAGACGGTTTGAAAACAACCAATTAAATGAAAAAAAATTAAGCTCATAGTAAAATAATAAAAAATATGATAAATTTAAGGTGCAAATAGTAAAATATGCTAGAATAAAAACTTAAAAAATGATAAAATATTGAATAGAACTTGTTGCAATTATCGAATGAACAAATCTAGCAATCTCTTGGCCCATATCAATTGACATCAAAATAAAATGTTTGAAAACAACCAACTAAATCGAAATACTTTAATAACATAGAAAGATAGTAAAAATTATGGTAATAAGAATTAAATTAAAAAAATTCATGCAAATCACATATTTTCATGATAAAAATAAATATGGTACCTAAATATCTCCATGATGGCATCTTGGAAAGAAAGACTCCCTAAATGTACATTCTTAATCCTCAAATTCATTTCCTTATCATCTTTGGAAGTAAAACATAGAACCTCTATTTTATTGCTTCCATAACAATCTATCAAAATGCACATAGGAGGACATAGAAATTATGAGTTGAAATGACCATTCCTATTCTTGGTATATGAAGCAGACTCTATAGTTATTGTGAGAGACACCCTTCACATACTTCAAAATATGGAGAGAGAGACTTAACATGATCAAAAGTGAAACAATTAGATAGAGAGTCGCCAAAAACGCGAATGGCAAGATTTATCTTGAGAGAGAGACGGATGTGGGTTATCTTTTATAATTACTTTTTTTTTTTTGGCTAGGAGTTAAAAATATCAATGTGCGGGCAAGCTTATGTGCTTCTCCTCCAACATAAAACTTATATACTTTTTTTTATCCAACTGTCTTTTTTGAGTGGAGGGCTAACATTGTCTCAATCACAATGTCACATTTCTACATTATTTTTATTTTTATTTTTTTACATAAAATATTTTTATATCAAATGTTGGGCATCCAATCCCCTATTAAACTCGTACTTGTAAAAATATATAAAAAAATATTCCCAATAAAATAAAATTACCAAAATACCTCTAAAAATTTCAATGGGTTTTTTGGTCATTATATTTTATCGAAAATTTACTTTTAATATTTTTGTATGTGTGTTCTAATGAGAATATGGCGCATAGAAAATTTCGTATTCATATAATTTGTATAAAAAAATTAAAAATAAAATACTTTGAGACTTCGGATCTTAGATCAAACGGTGAGTGACTCACTTGATCAAAATTGGATGGCTAAATAGTTGGGGAAGCATAGATCTTCTATGTTGTAGGGGAAGTATAGGAACTTTTTTCTATTGAGGGTAGGTAGGGAGAAAGAGAAGAAAGAGAACGAGAGGGGTACATCGAGGCCTAAAAGTTACATGAAGTTAACACCACAAAATTACTTTTTTTTTTTATGGAAGTCAATGAGAGATTAATGTGGGTCGCGAGGAGTTGATCATTGAAATAATAATTGATACGAAAGAAGTACAAACAGTCAATTATTTTTCCAGATTGGAATCATCAAAATAGATCTATGGCCTAATATGCCTATTTACCCCTAATTTTACTTTTGTATGGCCTAAGAATTATATGAATATGACACCATAAAAATGAGTTATTTATTTTTATGACTTTTCGCAGGCGGGAGGAATAAAGAGAGTGGGGAAACGTGGGAGGAAGAGAAAAAAAAAAGAAAAAAAGAAAAAAAAAATTAAAATAGATAATTAATTAAATTGGGAGAGAGAGAGAATATGAGATAGCATATGGGAGGGAGAGTGGGATAAAAATAGAAAGAAAAAAGACACGTGGAGTGATAATCAAAGTCGTGCTTCTCCAATTCTATTTATAAAAAAAAATTAAATACTAAACATTCAATACCCTTATAAGAAGAGTAGTTTCATGCCTAATTGTGGAGTCATGCATGGTACACGAGGGGAATATCTACCATAGTCTCGATTGTGGACCATGGAGTTTTGCTTTAATCTAATCAAAACTCGTCGGATATCCTGTACCCATGCTTTGTAATAAAAAAGCTAGCACCATTGGTATTTTATTTCCTGAATAATTCAATAAATTTAGAATTTTTTGTAATGTACAAAATAAGATTTTTATGTTCTGGGTTGTGTTGGATGGGGTTATAGATAGTTATCGAATAACATTTGTATTTATTTTAAATTTTTTATCTTGACTTAGGGCTTCCATGAAAATGTTTTAGAAAACCTTAATTTTTAATAAATATTATGATAATTCTTTTACCTAGGGTCTCTTGGGTAGGGTGTAATTAATTTTTAATATTATTTTGCTTTTCATCTCTTGTTCTTTTTTACTACACATGAGACTATGAAATGAAAGTTGGCACTCAAACTTATAAAAGAAAGACTAATGTGATATTGCTGAGGTATATATTTGTTTATTTTTCTTTTTTTTCACCCTTTTTTTTTTCCTTTAGCAAATATCACTTACAAGTAGTCTTATTACAATAGACTCTTGCTTCAAGGAAAATAAAAATTGGCAAATCTAAGATCTTAAAACCTTTATGCCACTAAACCATTTTCTTTTAAAAAAAAAAAACCACAATTCTTATTTTTGGGAATATAAAGATAATCTAATTAAATATGACAAGAAATAAAAAGAGTGTGTTGGAGATTAGCTCAACCGGGCTTATTACACCCCACACCGAGTCACCACCATTCGATGACGCGGATCAACAATCAACTTTCAATCTCATCTGGAAAAGCAAGTTTTAGTTAAAACCCTCAAATAAAACTATGAACCCATCTTGATCACAAATCTCAAACTTAGGTATAACTCATAAAACCTAGTTTAAGAGAGATAACATTTACTTACCACTACTCAACCCTTAGATCATCACAAAGCAAGATGAGAGGGAGTGATATTTATGTGGGGCGTGCCCCCTAATTTTCCATAAGAGAGACCTAAAGAGGTGGCGCTTGCCCCTTACACAGCTTGAGAGAGCTTTCTTTCCTAAGTGGGGCGTGCCCCCCTTTTTGGGCATTCTAGAGAGATATAAATATTAAAGAGAGAAGAGAGATATTTGGGTGTAGAGGTATGGGGTTTTCTTTTTACAATGGAAAAATAGGATTAGGGTTTTTTAAGGTTTTCATGACTTGCCTCCATCCATTCTATAGATAGGCCATCAACATCATATGGAATGAGCTCGAACCTTTATCCCTTTTCCTAAACCATTTTCTCATCAATAGAAATTAAACAAATTAATTCAATCATAATATTGTGCTTACGAGAAAAATATGCACAAGTTTCATCATGCTTTCCAAAAATCTATTCAAAGCTTCCTCAAGGCAAAGGTTTTCTAAAACATCACAAAGTTTTTTATTCAAACCTAAGCTTGATCCAACAAAAATTGGAAAGCTCTTTGGAGTCAAACGTGCCACACTAGGTGGCACTCATGGGCCCCACCCACATTATAATGGTGGACCCATATAGCTTATTAGGCATCCCATGCAATAATCAAATTAATTAAAATATTGTACGATTTATATATATTCATAGAACTCATTTTAAATAATTAAATCAATCTAAAATCAATATTTCTATTTTTATAAATCCAAATTTGATATATAAAATATTCAGATATCTAGAAAAAATCAAATAACAATTCTAAAAATCATATATCATTAAAACAAACATAATTAAATTCATTAGATGGAAAAATGATCCATATGGTATATGAATTAAATAAATAAATGCTGGGGCACTCCACCTTCAACTGTGGACTAAGGTCCACACTTACTGTCTCGAACCGACCCAGTGTTGCCTATGACCCACAGTCCATGCAAATGCTCATTAGTGGGTCACCAAAATCTAGCTAATGGGTAATGGGTTGTAATTCTAGTTTGTGAATTTCAGGTTCTCCCCTAGGGACGTACCAATATTATCTAGACCTGATGTGACCACAACTCATATGATACATATGGGTATCACTCGCATATGCATAAGCTTCACCCTGGAAAGTGGTTCGCTTTTTCAAAATGACTACCATATATGCATGCCTTGTGATGCTATATAGATGAAGCTTTGACCCCAGTCTCTGAAGGCCGCCATCACACACAAGGGGCCAAATAGTCCCTCGGCTCACTCATCCGGATATACTCCGATCTCATCAAGGGATGACCTATTAAAACCCTTATCGGATAGTTTTCTATACCCAGGTAACATAGGTTTTTCCGAACTGACTAACCTAGTTCGTAAAGCTTAGTTCCGTATCAGCAAATGTTATTTGCTTAGTATGATCCATGAAAGACCACATTCCAACTAGTTCATGTTCCATTATATCAAAATGTTTATTACAAACACTCATAAGGCCTTTAATGGACACACTCACCGAACAGTACTAAGACATGAACACTTTCAATGTTCTCACCTTTTTGGACAGTTTGGGGATAATATGCAACACATGAGATTGACTACAAACAGACCATTTATCTTTTGTACATAGAGATCACAGTCATTCTTGATTTTTAAATTTCAAAATGGGTGGATTGTAAGGGTGTTGTTGAATAGACACAAAGTTCCAAAAAAAATTCTCATACTTCGTGAATCACCTCAAGTTATCCAATTCGACACTTAATGAGCAGGGATAGCTGTGACCTCCATGTACACAAGATAAAATGATCTCTTTGTAAACTATCCCGTAACAAATTCATCAATTTATTTCACAAATCAACTTTTGATTTTAATAATTTTTTGACTTGTTATTCAAATTTTTTGTTAACTCTAAGCGGCCAAATGGGTCGAAATGATCCGAGTAAGACAGTTCACCAAGTCGACTAGGAATAAGTGGGTGACTAATTCGGCCAATCAAACCGGTTTTTAAAACATTGACTTGGCTTGAACAAATCATTTCCTTTTTTTTTATTTCTTTCTTTTCTTGGCAGGGCATTTGGGGGGTTGAGATTTGCTTGGGTTCCATTTCAAACGCATTAGTGGAACTTGTAACTGAAAAATAGACCTAATGCATTTATTTTTTAAGTCGCCAGGTTCTACATTACCTTTTCAAAAGAATATAGAAAAGGACTACAAAACTATGGGTTTTGTTTTATAGGAAAATTAGTTCCAAAATCCACATCAATCTATAGCGTGAAGTGTGAGTAATTTTTGCTTTTTGGTTTTTGTTTGGTCTTTCCTGGTTTCATTGTATGCATTTCCGAAGTTGCCTGGTTTCATTATATGCATTTCCGAAGTTGGTGTTTTAAAAGGGGAAATTTATACAATAAGATCATTTACTTTTTGATGAAGTTTTTATAAGGTATAGACTTTTATTTTTTTTTAACAATATTCTATAATTTTATTGATTGTAAATCATTACAAGGTATTAAAGCAGATACAACCAACGATTGAAAGGAAATACCTTTACTTGCTAAAGCATATGCCATATGTCTAAACAAGATAGACTGTCCACGCATTAAGTCCATGATCTCCAACCAAATTGATCTCAATCTCTACGGTGCTTTTGAAGTAGCATTACATTAATTGATTGTGATCAGAGAATCACCTTCAACAACACATGGAACATGGATATTGAACTCCTTGATAAGTTTAAAGCTTTGTAAAATTGCTAAAAATTTTGCTTCATTTGCCGCCTTTTTACCACATGGACCTGCAAAACAAAAGATCGTTACTCCACTCCAATCCCTCACAATACCTCCCACTCTCGTTGGTCTGGGACTCCAAAACGAGCTCCCAACACAATTCAGCGTGAAACTACCCATTGTCGGGGCGACCCATTGTCCTTTAAGTCTCACCTTCACTACATTTTGTTGTAGTATGTTTATAATATTTGCTTCCATATATATCTTGGAGACTCCTAACCGCTCATTTGTAACTGAAAACCAACTCCAAAAGGTACACTGAATCTGCTTTTGAACTACCTTTCTCTTCGTAACTACCCCTTCAAACACTCTCCTATTCCTTTCTATAAGGCATAGACTATGAAAACAAAATAAACCCCTACGTCAAATCAATTTCCAACACTGACAATAAAATTTAAAACTAAAAAAATAATACAAAACTTGTGCATCTATGAATACTTATTTTTATAGTAAAATGGATGGTCTAGATAATTTGATATAATATATACTATTTTTGGAGCTTAAAATCTTTTTTTTTAAACCATAATGTTCAAGCTGAGATGATCCATGTATATTTTTTTAATAATTGAAATGTAATGTTCAATGAGTTATGAGATGAGGCTTTACTTAGTTTGATAGAGTTGCAGCTCTATTAAATCATTTTCCTTTATTTTTAGACCTTTTGTATAAAGAGGTTACAATTTTTTTTAAAAGTGAGCGTTTAGAAATGTCTCATTGAGGGGCTCAATTTTCAAGAAGATTATTCAAACTTTGTGATGTGCCCCTTGTCATGCATAAAGTTTTAGGACAATTGTATATGGTGAAGGATGACTCCTTAAATGTTATTAAATAGTGCAATAAAGAGCAATGTGTGTCTTGGCTACCCAGTATCTTTTGGCTACAAATTGTGGATTTGGCTAATGTTTTGAGAGTTTCTTTTCTTCTACAAGGAATCTAATGAGATAACCGATGCTTTGAGAATAAGGGGCGCCTCTTTTTCTTTATTGATAGCTTTTGATAATGTAACCTCAATAGTGTACATTCTCTCATAATTAATAAAAGTTTTGAACATTGTTAACAAGAAAAAAAGGATGTGCCCCAAAGCTATTGGTTTCGACATACGATAACTAGAGGTGATTCTGACTTGATTATTTTAAAAATACATAATATTGTAGATGCAATCTTAGAGGAAAACGAAGAACTTTTTATAATTCCTCACTGTATACATCTTATATACTTCCCGTACTATCCAGCCGCCCAAACTAAATTGACAACTGAGGTTACTTGGCGCAAAATGCCACAATTGAGCCATTGATCGTGTGATCTAGATTTGACGTTTCACAGTATTTTATTTTTAATTTTTTATAAATCATATCAATATGAAATTTAATACATGTCATCATCTTAATGAAGCACACCTAAATAAAATATTTAAAAATATTGTAAAAATAAATAACCAAAAACCTCTAAAACTTTCCCAAGTATTTTGGTCATATTTTTTTATTGGTAATAATTTTTTATACTTTTGCAAGTGCGAGGTTAAGAGAGGAGACGCTTCAAATTTGGTGTCAAAATATTTTGTAAAACAAATTAAATCTAAAATAATATATAGCCATTGTGATTGGGGTCATCTTAGCGATCCATTTAAATCAAACGGCTAGCAGATGGGGGAAGTATATAATATGTATATAACTGGGGAATATAGAAATTTTTCCAGGAGGAAAAAATATAGTTATAGGCTTATAGAGCATGCACTCACATATTCTTCCAATTGGGCGTATGTTATGCCCCTGGCTCAAGCACACTTTGCTTCTCTTGGGATAGCCTTCTTCAGAATTGAAATTTTGTGCTCAACCCAAGAACTACCATGTTATTATTTTCAAATAACAATATCGGAATTTGAAGTTCTACACTTGGATCTGACCATTAAATTTTTTTAGAGCATCTTTTAAATGTTGGAACATTATTTTTTTCTCAAATACATAGATTATGCATTTCCTTCTCTCTCTTTTTTTTTTTTTGGAGATAGTTGCTAAGGCTAGGTCCCTAAGATTTGAGGGCTTACAAACAATCCCAGATTATGTTCTACACGGGTGTCTCCCAAGGGAGTCAATGGAGGAAAGGCTTTCACATGGGCATGAAATCTTTTTACTGTTTAGACATTAAACTGTGCTGTAGAGTAAATGTAAAGCGAAGGAAGCAATTGGAAAATCCTCAATTTTTTTATTTTTCTCTTACTTGGGGCTTATCTTAGCATGAACACTGAACATCCATAAGACTTGGTTTTTAATGGCGGACGGCCCAAATTCTTAAGTGGTTATACACTAGAAATACTGGACTTATTATAAATAATAATAATTATTTAAATTTTTACTCTTTATATTTAAATTTTTATTATATAAATAGCATACTAGAATATAATTAGTATATATAATTTAATATGATATAACATTTTTTTTAACATATTTAATAGATAGATTATTAGAATATTTCCTCTAATACAAGAAAAAGAATTTCTTTAGTATCAGTTTACATATTTAATTTAAATTGCAATTAAATTTTTAATTATATTTATTTCTTTTTTTCTAATTTTAAAATCTGAAAATAAAACTATATTATAAAATGCTAGAATGATAGAATAGAAATCTAAAATAGAATAGAAATTTAGAAAAAGAAAATTAGAAATAAAAATTAAAAGATAAAGGAAAATATATTAAAAATAAAATATATGCATACACAAATAATAGTGAATAATATAAGAAATAAATAAAATTAATGAAATTACATAAAATCTATTGTACCGGATAAATAGTAAGAGTTTAAATAATAATAATTACTTACAATAAGTTTGATATTCTAACGCCATATAGCTTAGGAAGTTGGGTTATTCGACATTAAAAATACTAAGATTTAAGATTTGTTGGTATTCGTAATATCAGAAAAGAGCTAAGAAAAAATAAAAAACTTGTGTGATTTTCCACTTGTTTTGTGTTGGAAATATTGAAGAGGTCGGCAGAAAAAAAAAAAAAAAAAACAAAAGCCATCGGGTCGTCCCCACATAACTTTTGTAAAAACTTGGCCCATGCTGTAATAAAGCGGGCAAAAATGTATTCATACATAGTTTTTCCAATCGAGAAACATATCGCCATGAAAGTTTTGTTTTAATGGGTTTGATACCCTCACACAGGTTAAACACATACAGCTTGCCCCAATGCCTAAATGAAAAAAATAGCAATGGGCATAAACTCATACAAAGACCAAAAAAAACAGCTAAAAGATTTTCTGCTAGCAGGAGCATATTGTGAATTTGCTCCCTTGGGGTAAAGTTCATATTAGAAAAAAATTTGGGATCCAAAATTTTGGTACATAACCTCACAACCTAAAAACCAACATCGGCAATAAAAAAAAAAAAAATGATATAACTCTCCAAGTGCCTCAAAAAAATTCAACCTCGCAAATTTGAACAAGACCGTCCAATTTTTGGAAGGAAAGATCTAGGTGTTTAAGAACCCAAAATCCAAGTTTTTTCCTATGAAATTATCATTTGATGATACTCAGATAGATACCAAAATTTTGGATAAAAAAATGTTCTTTCAAGTAGGTCTTCTAACTGAGGGAGTAAGTGTATAGCATAACTCTCGCAGGAGCATAATATATGCCCTCAAGAGAAAATAGACACATGGAAGAAATCATCATCTTCTGTGAGCTAAGGAACTTTTGAATAGAAATTCGATCAATTAATTCGTTCCCCTCCAATTGAACGAGTTTGAAAAAAGACTCAATCATTGAGTTTTTCGGTATGAATTATTGTATCCTTTTTGTTGGGCCTCGACAAAAAGGCACCAGACCATCATGTTTCCCAAAAGATCTTGTATACTATGCTCCGGCAGGAGCATATTAGATATCTACTCCCTCAGTTCATAGACCTACTTGGGAGAAATATTTTAGTCGGAAACCTTAGGAACCACCTAAGAATCGAATGATTATTTTTAAAATAAAAAATGACATTTTTGATTTTTTGACACTTAGATCTCGCCTTTAAATATTGATTGGTCTATGTTCAATCTTGATACAATATTTTTTTACTTGTACATAAATAATTCTCTTTCAATTTTTTTTAATAACTTTAGTTGCTTATTTTACCTAAGGGAGTAAATAGATAGTATACTCCCACGCAAGTAAAATCTTATGGCTTTGAAGATTTTGTTCCGCGCAAGCAGGGTTAAAAAATGAACGGAGCAAAGGAACAAATGAGATGCAAAATGACTCCCAGCACTGTAGGTCAAAATATAAGTAGAACTCATGTTTCATGTTTAGTGGTCGGTCAGTGCTGGGCTTAAATGTGCTAATGGGAAAGAAATTGTATATTGTATTACTAAGGATAGGTACATGTGGATGGTCATGGGCCATCATATGTACCATATTTCGCTCTCTTAATATAATTAATATTTAAACTAAAAATACTATGTATTAAGTAGTGTTTATCTCTAAAATATTTTTTAAAGAGAGAAAATGCGTTTTCAATAGATGGTAGATAACCATCCATCTCCTAGGTATTGCTGACTACTTCTCAGCTATTCTAGAAATACGGCATCTTCCCATTAAGTTACGATTTCATAGAGAGGCACTGAGAGAGAGAAACAAAAATGTTCTCAATAGTTTTGAAAAAGCCGTATTCTCTACGATTTACAGTATAACGAAACTATCATCCAACACCTAAGATGTTTTGAGGGTTATCTCCTCTCCCTTTAAAGTTCAACAAGGGCGACTCGTGCTGTCTGGTGAATATCGTTTGCATTTTAAAAATAAATCAAGAAAACTTATTTGGGTTTTTGCTAAGCTACTTTTTCTTTAAACTTAGCCCTGCCTTTTAATTTGAAAAGGTTTAAAACAATAACACTTTTTTGTAGAGATTATAGATTAAAATGATATATATATAAGTAGAGGAAAGTTTCAAGACAATGAACGAAAGATAGAGGTTATTAAAGATAAAGAGATATTTCCCTCCCTAATTTAGAATGTCAGTCTCTCTCTAATTGAGGAGATTTTAGGGTGGAGTGAGGATTGCTAGTACCTTTCATTTGCCTTTCCTTTTTTCCTCTCTTTCTTCTTAATAGATCAACCTCTATGTCTTTGTGATCTTTCTATCTCAGTTATGCTTTCTTTCTCTTTGTTATCTTAACTGAAGTTTAAAAAAAATAGATTGGTGACCCAGATCGCCCATCGTGAAAATTGGTTTAGTTCGGTGAATTGGCATTTCGGATCGGCGATCCAGTCGAGTGAACTGGCTAATAAAAAATAAAAACAAAAAACAAATTTGGTAAAAAAAAAAAGTGGGATTGGTTTTGTCGAAGAACTGGTCCGTTCATATCGGATCTGGCCAGTTCTTGATACTTAGCTTGTATAAGGACAACTTGATCGGTTCTCAAACCAGATCGGGTAGTTTCAATCTGGATCACCATTTTTCTAAACCTTGATCTCAATAATATCTTGTAAAGCATCACCACTTCTCGCAAGTAATGAGCCATAAAAGAGTTACGTTATCTTTACTACATTATTAAACCTGAGTGAAGGGGTAGACATGTGTTGCAAAAATAAGAAGGGACCATAATTCTATAGTGGTTGTAGGAGACATTTCTACCTTTAAGGGAAGAGAGAGAGAAAGAGTACGCATGCATGTGATTGCAATCTCTATATCTTTCTATTCTATAATAGGTCTGAATATCTCCTCCTACTTGCCCAATTCATCTATCTCTCATGAAAATAAGAAATGACCTTAATTCTATAGAAGTTATAGGAGACATTCTTACCTTTAAGGGAAAAGAGAGAGAGAGAGAGTATGCATGCATGAGATTGCAATCACTATTTCTTTCTATTCTAGAATAGGGTTGAATATTTATATCTCCTCCTACTGCCCAATTCATCTCTCTCCTTCCCTCCCTCTCTCTCAAATGCCAATATCATCTCTTACTCTATTACTTCTTTAAATTACACCGATCTCTCTCCTTTATTGTGACATATTCGCTCTCTAAAACATTCCCCATTTACAAGAGGGAATACACATGCATGCGATTGCAATATCTATCTCTTTTTATTCTAGATTAGATTTGAAAACACATAAGATTATAATCTATTATCTCTTTCTATTATAGAATAATTCTAAATATTCATCTCCTCCTACTTGCCAAATTCATCTTTCTCTCTGTCAACTATCAAGATCATATCTTCCCATATTATTTCCTTAACTTATAAATCATTCCCAATCTAAACCCCGAATCAAACTGATCTCTCTCCTTCATTGTCACATATTCTCGCTCTAAAACACTCCCCATTTACGTGAGAGAGAAAGAGAGAATACGCATCCATGATATTGCAATCTTTATCTCTTTCTATTATAGATTATGTTTGAATATGCATGAGATTGTAATCTATATCTCTTTCTATTATAGAATAGGTTTGAATATTTATCTCCTCCTACTTGTCAAATTCATCTCTCTCTCAACTGTTGGGTTTATGTAGCATTTAAAGGCCTTATGAGTGCTTGTAAAATGAAATGATATAGTGGAATATGAACTCAATGAGAGTGTGGTCTCTCGTGGACCATACTAAGCAAATGATGGTTTGCTGATACCGATATGTGATTAACGATCTAGGCCAGTCGGTTGGAAAAAACCCATGTTACCTGGGCATGAAGAACAAACCGATGAGGGTTTATGGGTTAGCCCTTGATGAGCTCGGAGAACATGCCCGAATGAGTGAGCCGAGGGACTGTGTGACCCTTGTGCATGATGGTCGTCTACAGAGACAGGGGTCAAAACCTCATCCATGTACCATCACATGGTATGTATATCAATAGATCGTTCGACAAAGCCATAAATCTACTTTTTTAGGGTGAAGCGTATGCATATGAGAGAGATACCCCTATGCGCCATAGAGCTGTGGTCACATAAGGTCTTGGTGACCTTGACTTGTCTCTAGGGGAAGACCTAAAATTCACAGACTGAGATTGCGATCCCTTGGCTCATCGGTCGAACTTTAGTAACCTGCTAATAAGCATCTTTTTAGACTGTAGGTCATGGGAAACATTGGATCAGTCTGATAAAGCAAGTGTGGTCTGTAGTCCACAGTTGAAGATAGAGTGCCCCATGATTGTTGATTCCTAATCCATAGGGATATTTTTCCCATCAAATTAATTTATTTGTATTTGTTTTATGATGAAAATTATTTTAAGTTTATTATTTGAATTTTTATGAACCCCTGGATATTTTATTTATAATTTTTGGATTTATAAAATTAAAGATATTGATTTTATAATTGTTTAAATATTCAAATAAATTATAAAATCCTTT
The DNA here is from genome assembly GCF_054954075.1 of Amborella trichopoda. NCBI lineage: Eukaryota > Viridiplantae > Streptophyta > Magnoliopsida > Amborellales > Amborellaceae > Amborella > Amborella trichopoda. The sequence goes on from NC_142341.1 coordinate 41,617,978, forward strand.
TATTAATTTTAAATAAATAAAAATATCATAGGGGCCCATTGTGCATATGGGCTTGCCATATTTTTAGAAGGTGAGGCCCATGAGTGCCTCCCTTGGTGGCACGCCCCACCCTTATTCTCTTTCGTGATATGGCATGTAGCCATATGGTTGGAAGATATTGACTAAATATTGACTTGATATATCTGTGAAAGATTTTATGGAAAGATTGAGTAGACTTGTGCTATTTTATGGTATGCACAATATTTTGATTAGCTTTAATTTATTTAATTTCTATTGATGAGAAAATGGTTTGGGAAAGGGAGATAATGGTTCATGCACTTTTCATAATGTTCATGGCTCATCTATGGAATGAATGACTCAAATCTCTCACCCCACAAGTCACCATTGATTGACGGTTTATGTTCAATCTCACAAAAAGAGGCAAGCCAAAGAAAACCTTAAGTAACCCTAATCTTATTCAAAGCCTATAAAAAAGGATTGTCTTTACCCAAAATCTCTACACCTTATCTTTTTATTTCTCTCTCTCATGTTTGATCTCTCTCTGTCTTCCACATTGTGAAAGAACCTAAAAGTTTAGGTTATGGAGTTCTTCTCTCCTATCTCTCAAATATGGATTTATGGCTAAGGGTTTTAGGGTTTAGCAAAAAGAGAATTCATCTCTCTCAACTAGGTTGCTAAGAGAATTCAAGTAGAGTTTGAGTTTGTGATCAAAGGGGTTCATGTTCCATTGGTATGGCCTAACCGAAATTTGTTTTTTCGATTCGAGATTGAAGCTAGACCGTTGATCCCTCGCCATCAAATGGCAGTGACTCAGTGTGGGGTGTAAAAAGCTCGGTTGAGGTAATCTCCGACACTCTTCTTTTTGTTTTTTGCAATCTTATCTTTTATTCTCAAGCATAGTGCATAGTTGTTTCAATGGCATCAAGTTGTTAAGATCTTGATTTTATTGATATGTTGATTTTATTTTGAAATTTATCTTATTATAATAGAGACCACATGTAAGTGATCTTTTGCCAAAAGAAATAGGTGAAGAAAAAAAATAAAACTAAAAAATGTATTCTTGAGTAAAAGATCACATAGGTCTTTCTTTCATCAACCACCAATATTATCGCTTCCTACATTATTTTATTTAATTATAAATTTTTCCCCATCCAAACCCCAAATCAAACTTATATCTCTCCTTCATTGTCCTATCTTTTTCTTAAATAAAATTATAAATCTCTCTTTATTGTAGGCATCTCAATATTTAGTTATCTCCTTACCACAATATGTGGTATCTCAATCTTTAGTTCAATATTTATAAGGTGAGAGAGAGGGGATAGTTTGAGGTACCTGTTATTCTCTTTATGTATACAATGGAACCAATTTACAATAATAATATATGAAACTGATTTAGTGAAAATAGTGGTATCTTGGCTGGTAGTAAGACTTTGAAGAATATTTGATTTAACCTCTATGTGTAAATATTAATGATCAAGTGTGGTTCACATGGAAATTACTTGAAAGCTAGAGAACTTTGAAGCAATTTAAGAGAGAGAGAAAACAATTAGACCAGGCGAAGTTACATTCACCTCCATTCCATCTGCTTGCAGTCATGTGCACCTTGGAATCTATATACACAACAATCTTTTCAATATATGAGATCTTTGCAAATTATCACATATATTCATTGAGATTGTTTATTTTTCCCTCAATATATGCTCTAATCCATCTTGCATATTGCGTGGTAGAATTAAGGGTAGCTCTAAGTCTCTATGATTTGATGAAGTATGAGTGTTAATTAAGATCACATTGGAGTGTACTTGTTCTTAGTTCTTAATGACTCATAAAGGGTATTGCAACTTCAAAGATGTTGGTGCATTCTATAGCTATTTTCAAATCCAATATAAAGAATAATAGCTAAATGGCACTATAAACTGACATGGAAAATTGGAAATTAGAATGATTATTCTTCTTTATGATGTAAACATAGGTGGAATTTCCATATTGAAGGCATGTTTTAATGTGTTTAACAAGGAAAATGAGCTTGGAATCGAGTATTGATGCATTATATAGGACCCCATGAAGCTTTTAAATGAACCTACTCTCATTAAGTTTGTTGCTCAATCAACAACTTAAATACTTGGAGAGACAGAGGGAGATAGATACGAGAGAGAAAAATTATGTTACACGATCACTTATTTCATTCATATGTGTAACACACGTAATCCTAATAGTATTGTTAAATAAGAGTCATGTTATATTGCTAACCTACTCTTCAATTTATATTCTCTCTCTTCATATTTTCTCTATCTTGTGTTGGTTTTTAGCCTCACAGGCCTTTAAATTTGGACCTTTGGGGCTTCGGTTTGGTTAAACAAAACGGAAGTGAATATACTACCAAAGTGAAAATATAGTACCATGGTGTGGAACTACGTAATCCAATATTTATATAGTCTTTGTGAAGTCTAAAGTCTAAGTCCAAAATGGAGCTCGAATGAACTGGGTTTCCATTATAAAGAGTTCTCATAAGGAAAGTCGTTCTAATACAAATATTGCAAAGTCTTAGTCCAAATTGGAACTCAAATTGACACGACATATATGAGATGAGTTCATAAAAGGGAAAGTCAAACTAAGCCCAAATTGAAAAACATATTTACTTCTACAATCGTACTTAAAAGGCACGAGATGTTCTCACTGTCTTCGAGGTATTTAACACCCTGCATGTAAAAAATCTAATGTGCAATTAAGTTATGCAATAATACTCCTATGATACAACCAAGCATAGTGAATCATTGCGTAAGCTGTTTGAGTTTCCCATTCCATAAAACCCTTTGAGTAACATAGTATTTTGCACTAATTTGCCCCAAAAAAAAAAAAAAAAGCCTTGAGACCTGCTTCAATTTGCTTCTTGCTTCATCAAAAAATGGTTGGGAAAATCTCTAGTTCATGGAGTTTTTTTTGTTAACTACGATGAATAATCACGGTGTACGAGAGTTGGGAAAAAAACTTTAAAATAAGGAAACATATAGAATGAGACCATTTACCTTTGGTACAAGGTGGTCACAATTAATCTTGACCATTGAATGTCAAATTGGGTGGCTACATTTATTCTATTGACCAAGCTTAAATTTCAATAAGAAATTTTTTCGAACTTTGTGACACATCCAAAATATCAAATTTCACATTGGATGGTTATAAGTAATTGTGCCAACCTTGTATCAAAGGTAAATGGTCTCATTGTATACAATCCCTTAAGGCATATTTGTTTTTCTGAAAGATATCTTTTGAAAAGTTGAATGTTTTGTTCTAGAAGGTTTAAATAAGTTATGGGTACTATGTTTGTTAACCTGTTGGAATGTTAAAAAAGTTCTGGGTACTCTATTTGATAACATATAAATATTAACCATATGAATATAAATATATAACATATATAACATAATATAATATATAATATAATATATTTTATTAATGTGTATTTCTATCGTATATATAACATATAATATAATATTTATTATAATAAAATATAATATATTTATATATTATATATAATATATAGTATAATATAAGATATTTGTATATTATGTATCTAACATTTATACTATTTTTTATTATATTAGGGTGTGGCTCGTATAGAGCCTAGGCTCTAAACAATCAAATTAGAGCCTACCTTCAAATAGTATCGAGAAATGTGGTTTCAATATTGAAATCTTTGTGAAAACCTTAAAATATATTTTCATATTCATTTATAAAGTTTAAAGCTTAAAAAATAGTGTAGATCGTCATATCTATGAAAACTTGAAATCTTGAAAATTGATGGTCTAAAAATGTATTACAAAATACACTATTCCAAAACTTGCAATGCATTTGTTTCTCATGTCCATGCATCTTGATGTCGTGATAATTAATTTGAAGGCATTTGGGAATCAATACAACCTCTTCTAGTGAAATTTTTAAAGGAGGCTCAAATTTGATAGTTTAGAGCCTCGGCTCCGTACAAACTTTTCCCATTATATTATATATAATATTTATTTAATCTAATAAATATATTATTTATAATAGGGTGCAATTTGCATACGGATGCATCCGTAGGTGTACAGGTAAGGTGCACCTTCAAATTTTATCAGGGTATATACTTTTGATGTAAAATGTTCTTAGGATTATCTCAAAATCTATTTTTATATCTAATTATGAAATTTTAAATTTTTTAAAAATGGTTAAAATCAAGTAGATCTATAAACATATGAAAATCTTGAAATTGGACGGTGTAGATAATATGTCGTAAAATGCACTATTTCTGATACTTAAAATCTTTTTATTTTTCATAGTCATATATCTCGATGTCGAGATGATCAATCAAAGGGTTTTTCAACATTAAAACTATTTTCAACATTAAAACTATCTTTTCCAATGGATTTTTGAGGGGCATCCGTCTACATTATAAGGTAGCATCCTTATATAAACTTTTTCCTTTACAATATAATACATATATATATTATAATATATAATAAAATGTAAGATATTTATATATTATATATAATATAATAATATAATAATATTTATATATAATAGTATAGATATTATATAGTATAATAAATATATACTGGGCAAGCTTTCTATGCTTCCCCTACAGCATAAAAGTTATATCTTCTCCCTTATCCAACCGTCCATTCTGAATGGAGGGCTAATATTGTCTCAATCACGATGTCACGTCTCTACACTATTTTATTTTTAATTTTTGTCTATAAACTATTTTGACACCAAATTTTGCATGTCCATTCCTCTAATAAACTCACACTAGTGAAAAATATATAAACTTTTTTTTCAATAAAATAAAATGACCAAAATACCTTTAAAAGTTTCAAGGGGTATTTTGGTCATTATATTTTATCGAAAAATTATTTTTAATATTTTTTATAGGTGCGCCCCAATGAGAAGATAGAACGTACCAAATTTCATATTGATACAATTTGTCTAAAAAAGAATTAAAAATAACATACTTTGAGACGTTGAATCTAATATCAAACGGTGAATGGCTCTCTTGATCAAAATTGGACGGCTGGATGGTAGGGGGAGGATAGAACTTCTATGCTGTAGGGGAAGCATATAAACATTTCCGATATATATTATATATAATATAAATTATATTGATAAATAAATATATATAATAATAATAATAATAATAATAATAATAATATAATATTATGTTATGATAATATTATATTATATTATATCATATTAATAATACTAATATTATGTATTTATATTATGCATAGTGAATAGTGATCAACAAAAAACTTCTGAAAGATTAAGTTCCTAACCCCTCACCTCCCAAGAACTTAATCTTTCACTTTTTAACAAAAGAATGGAAACTTTTGTTGAAAGATTAGTTTCCAAACTTCTCATGGAAAGTATGAAACAAATGCGAAACTTTTTTAAAATATGAAATAAACCGCATATATATTTATAAAGAGACATTGAATAGGGAAAGTATACAATAAGACTATTTATGTTTGAAACAAGGAGGTCACAAATTAATATTGACCATTGGATGTAAAATTGGATAGATGCATTTGTTCCATCGACTAGGCTCAAAGTTCAAAAATAATTTTATTGAAATTTGTGACATACCCAAGCTATCATATTTCATATTGAGTGATTTTAAGTAATTGTGACCATAGTTAACAAGTCTCCATTAGCTCTGAGTTTTTCAAAAGATCTTAAAAAAAATCATGTGTTTTTTTTATGGAACCAATATAAATTCGTATTTCATTTTTTTTTCAAAAAACCTTATTTTCTATACCTTTTATTTCTTCATTAACTTCATTATATTAAATTTTGATTTAAAGAAAAGTACATTGATACTGGGAGAAAATTAAGAATCTTTATTTAGCAAATGATTCCTTCAAAATTTTACCAATAAGTTCCCTTCAAAAAAGTATACGGACATATACAAGTAATATATTTTCCAAAAAATAAGATATCAAAATAATTGTATATTTCAAAATAATAGGTAGAGTTAGAAGAAGAGTAACCTAATAAAAAATTCTTACCGTTAGCTTCTTTATAAAGAGCAAGAGAGATATTCATTGTTACTAAAGATTTAGGCAGCTAGGAATTCTGTATGAAATTTGAATTTGCTTAAGCATTTTGTTGCTTTCTTTATGCATTGAAAAGTTTGATTAATTTTATTTTTTCTTGTTTTTTTTTATTTCATTGGTGTATAAAACGTAGCATTTTAGATGGCACACTATTTTACATATTCGCGTCTTTGTGTTTTGTTTTAGTTAGCTACAATCATATACTAAGGGGCTTTTTTGTTTTTTCTTTGAACAATAATCCTATACCTTACTTTACATTTTTTGTTATTTAGTAATGTAGTTATTGTGTTTAATAATATTGTTGTTGTCTCATTTTATAACGTTAATAAATATGTGATATATTTTGTGTTGTAATAACAGGGTAAGCGTTGTTCTTGGATTTATTGAAAATTTAGATAATAAATTGTCAAGTATTACTTTAATGACACTAGGTAAGACCATAAAATTATTGTTTAATGGTTTTAATATATCTATACAATAACTACAAATCATAACCTTATATTACGTCATCTTTACATATCCGATTTCTTCACTTCATTTGTTTTAGTCATATCCGAATTATTCATATGATTCTATGACTTCTTTTTTTTTTTTTCTTTCTGATCCGAATTTTTTACCTGATTTTTCCTCAAACTTTTTAACATAAAACTGATTTATTACCAATGTTTTGGTTTACCGTCATATTCCCCGACTTGCGAATCACTAATTTGGTCGAAGATATACCTACTATAAAATTTCTCATCCACATGAGTAAGTATCAATCACATGTTATAATTACATGAGGCAATAGTGGGCCAATGGGCAAGGCATTAAGAGAGTTTTATAATTATAAATTTGTGAAAGTTGTACTATGAGGTGGACCCTCCACGTTTTCATATACTTTAGATAATTCAAAACAAGAAAAAAAAAAAAAACGTATTTGAAAAATGAAATGGAAACTTTTAACGGTTTAATTAGTTAACTTATCCGGTTAAATTAAAATTCGAATAAAAAGTTAAACAAAAATAGCAAATAAAAAATTAAAAATATATTTAAAATTAATGAAATTGCTTTTCTGACAAAGCCGGATAGAAACAATCAATTCTGTCAAACAATCGATACAGGATCGACTGATTTAAAGGGGGACATGTTTCGAGATCCATAATGGTTAGGACGATTCTAGCTCCGGATCGGGTGCTTCCTATCCAGAACGTCAAAGTTTCAAACACTAATATAAATAATTAATTAATTTCTCAAGGGTTTTTATAACATTCATGTGAGATAAGAATAAGTACCCCTGAACTACGGGAGTTTGTTATCATATATCTCATCATAAATGGAATATTAGACCCTATCTTATTTTCTATAAATAAGGGAAGTTAGAGAGAGGAAAACCCATCGAAAATTTATCGAGATCCTGTGTTTATATAAAGCTTTTCTTCTCTTCTCTCTTCAAAGGGTTCCTAAAATAAAATTCAAGCTCTGCGATCACCAGCTTCATAGCACACCCCCTCTTAGATCTCGTCTTGGCACTCATCTTCGCTCCAATTTTTTGCTTTCACTTTCTGTGGCTCAATTATTGGCCATTGTTTTACTTTGATTTTCTATTAATTTTTATTGTGGTTATTTGTAGAATCTGCATTTGTTGGTTAATTATAAAATTTAGGCCAAACAATTGGGCCCTTGACTTTAAATTATTTATATCAGTGTGAGCTTGGCTAGTTTATTTATTGTGTAGCAGCATTGATTCTTTGTATTTGATTATTTATTCTTTTTAAGTTTATGGAAAGACGGATATGAATTTGGATGTTGCATTGTCTCTCTTTCATTTCATCAACATTGTCATCTTGTTCCTTGGTTTTATTTCAATGATTTTATTCTTTATTGTTAATTTCCTGATTATTTTTATTTGTATTTGTCATAGCAGTCACTTTATATTATAGAAGTTTTATTTATCATCTTTTTGGATCATGGTTGATGCAACAATGTTCTATGATATATTGAATGAGTGTTTAGTGATTTTTTTATTAATTCTATTAAGTTTAAGATGAATAAAACATCAAAACAATACAAACACACTTTTGGTTTTTGCTTATGCATCAAAAACTATAAATTTTGAGTCTTTGATTCATAGTTTCACATTATAAAATATTTACTTAATTTGATATATATTCAATTGATTGGCTTACAAGTTACAACTTGTTACTTATAGTATAATAGGTACAACTCGTAATTGGTACTTTCTTCACTCCTAAAACTTAGAGGCATTGAATGTTCAAAGAGTATTTTTGAGTATTTGTATTTTCTCAATACTTTTCAACATGTCTAAAGCTAAGGAAGATCTTGCATGGCAGCATCAGGGTTAGAGTTAATCCAAATAAGAAAGACAAAATTATTTGCAATTACTGCCAAATGGTTATATATATAGTGGAGTAAATGGTTTGAACAACACTTGGTAGGGGTCAGACGGAGGTTGCTACATGCAATAATGTACTTAGCAACATGAAGAAACAATGCTCTTCTTAAAGTTAATAAAGGTAAGAAGATAGTCAAAGAGAATATGTATGAGAATTCACCATCGTATATGTGTCATCAAGTAGGATGGATCTAAATTGGTAATTCAACATCGACATAGAGATTGCAATGAGAGCAAGCTTGAAAGAACTGCATTTGTGGGGAGCTGAGATAGGTATGCATGTAGGTTAAGGAATGGGCAAGGATGGAGGGACAGACCCAATTATGTATGTAGGGTCTACCATAGGTATTTACAGAGGGGTCAACATTGCCATATATGAGGGTGTAGGGACACCTAGTGCTAGTTCTAATGCGGCAAAGGGGTTGTATGAGGCAACCTCCTCCCATACTTTAGATGTAGAGGAGTCTACGTCCAAGAGCACTAATGTCATGGAAGGTAGGATACCACCACACAGTAGACCGGTGCGGCCAATGGCCAAGGGGCAATGGTATTTGTCTCGAAGCTAAAAAGTCAACAGATAACCCTTGAAGACATGCTCAAATATGCAAGGCAAATAATAAAAAGGGCTATTGGAAAATGGTAGTATGATTAAGTGATCCCCTTCAATACAATCAACAACCTATATTACCCCCATATAATTACTACAATTTAGAAAGCAGGGCCTGGGTGAAGACCCTTATCGCATATGAGATTAATCTTGGATAAAGAGGTAGACAATTTTAAGATATTGATTATAGATCTCAATGAGAGTTGGCAGGAATGGTTGTCACTATCATGAGTGATGGCTAATGGAACAAACTCAATTAGAAAGATTATCTAAACTTTTGGGTTTATTACCCACATAGGATGATCTTCTAGTCCAGTAGAGGTGTAATAGGGAAGGAAATGAAGTTTCTGGCACAATTATTAGATTAGATAGTCAAGGACGTGGGAGAGAAGCATGCGGTCCAAATTGGTATGGATAACATTGGGGCATGTATTTCTATGGGGTCACAATTGATGGACAAAAATAAACATTTAGTATGGACCATGTGTGTTGCCCATTGCATTGATATCATATTAGAGGAGAATGAACAGATCAAGGTGGTGAAGGAGGCTTTTGTTTTTACAAGGTCAATGATAAAATTTATATATAACTACTCTATGAGCCTTCACCTGATAAGACAACAAACCGGAAATAAGAAGCTAATCAAACCCGCTATCACCTGCTTCGTGATAGATTACTTGCCCATGAGCTTTATTGTACAATCCCAAGACGCATTAAAGTTGTTTGCTAGTGAAGATGGGACAAAAGACAAATTCACAAAGCCATGTGAAGGATAGAATGTAGAAGGCGTAATCTCTGATAAGCGGTTCTGATCCAGGTGTGTCTGCATCGAGTTTATCACTGCTTCTTTAGTCAACATGTTAAAATTGGTGGATGGTGACGAGAAATCGACTTCCGCTAAGAAAGGGTAGAGAAGACGGATACATTTATTTAGTAGAAGTCCAATTTTGCCCATCAAGTGAGAAGATAGACAGAAAGTAGAGCACTCAATTGAGCCGCCTAATCCACTATGCAGGTAAATGATTACTTACATACTTAAAAAGTTTAAATTAAATTATTTTATCAATGTCAAATTAAATGGTTTCTCTATTTTCGTATTGTATAACTTTCTACTTCAACCCCACTTGTTTATATTCAATACCTATTATTCGTAATAAGGTCATTTGAGGGGGTAAAATACATATTTGGGCGGTTGGAGAGGTCATAAAAATTAATTAGTGACACTAAGGGATATAAGATTTAACATTTAACATAGGAATTTTATTGACTTGTTGCATCTGTTACGTATAATGAACATACTATAGATCTCTATATATAGGGAAGGGAAATGCTCATTTGCAACTAGACTTGTCAAAGCTTCTTGTGATATGATGGATCTAAGCAGTGTTTTAAAAAACGGTGAGTGGAACCGGACTAGCCCGGTTCGACTCGGGAACCGGCACAGCCCGTGTCGGTTCCAACCAAAAACTGAGAACCGCCCAGTTCTAGAGTGGAACCGCCGGTTCCCATCCAGTTCTATCCGGTTCAGCCCGGTTCACACACGTAACGCATGATACGCACGTGCAAGTGTACCCCACGCACACTCACAGGCGCACATGTGTGTGTCCGAGCGCACGTGTGTTTAAGCGCATGTGCGACCGTGCCCCCACATACACTCACAGGTGCACACGTGTGTCCAAGTGCATGCGCGACCGTGCCCCCACGCACACTCACGCGTGCACATGTGTGTCCAAGCGCACATGTGAGGGTGCCCCATGCACACTCACGCGTGTACACGTGTGTCCAAGCGCTCGTGTGAGGTTGCCCTAATATTTTTGCACACATATTATAGTTCATATTGCATAGCCCATCGAACCGGACTCGCCCGGTTGGACTCGGGAACCGGCACAGCTCGTGCCGGTTCCATCCAAAAACCGAGAACCGCACGTTTCTAGAGTGGAACCGCTGGTTCCCATCTGGTTCTATCCGGTTCAGCCCAGTTCACACACGTAACGCATGACACGCACGTGCGAGTGTACCCCACGCACACTCACAGGCGTACATGTGTGTCCGAGTGCACATGTGTCCAAGCGCACGTGCGACCGTGCTCCCACACACACTCACGGGTGCACACATGTGTCCAAGTGCACATGTGAGGTTGCCCTAATATTTTTGCACACATGTGTATCCGAGCGCACGTGTGTCCAAGCAAACGTGCGACCGTGCCCCCACACACACTCATGGGTGCACATGTTTGTCCAAGTGCACGTGCGACCGTGCCCCCACGCACACTCACGCGTGCACACGTGTGTCCAAGTGCACATGTGAGGGTGCCCCACGCACACTCACGCGTGTACACGTGTGTCCAAGCGCACGTGTGAGGTTGCCCTAATATTTTTGCACACATATTATAGTTCATATTGCATAGGTATTTATATACCAAAGTTGAATACCCATCTTTCGATGTGGGATAATTCCCAAACATCATTAAATGAAAATGAAATGTAAATATAGTCTATTAATCAACAATTTATAATCACATGTAGTTAGATGGCTTGGTGTTTATGACTTTAGTTTTATTACTTGAGGTCCCAAGGTCGAATCCCCTTGAGCGTGTGTTGCATTCGAATCCCCTTGGGCATATGTGGCATTTTTGTTGTGTATATAGTGGTTGGTATAAATATAAATATTTTTGTTGTATTCGAATCCCCTTGGGCATGTGTTGCATTTTTGTTGTATATATAGTGCTTGGTATAAATATAAATATTTTTGTTGTGTATATAGTGGTTGGTATAAATATAAATATTTTTATAAATAATATAAAAGTCATAAAAAAATGAAAAATGAAAATATTAATTTTTTATATAACAGTTAATTTTTGTTGTATATAGTGGTATAATTATTTTTGTAAATAATATGAAAGGTATAAAAAAAATAAAAATAAAAAGTTTATTCAATTTGAAATCTTCGTCTTTCTACTAACAATCTCTTTTACTAAATTTATTATAGAAACGTAAAAAAATCAATTTTTGAAAAATTGAAGTGTTATTTCCAAAATTTGTACGCATTTTATTAATTTTTACATTGATAACCAAATCTTTTATTTTATTTATGATATTTTACATTATAAATCATGTAATATACTATTTTTCTTACAATTGTCAATAATACATTTTAAACTAGATAATATTATAAAATATTTTTAATTTGTTATTATTTGTCTAATAAAACAATTATAAAATGTAAACTAATAATTATAATTTCAGTATATAATATTATAATTAATGAGGTTGTAATAATTTTGGATTATAGTTAGGCTGTAATAGTTTGGGTTTTTTTAGCGGATTAGGGTTTTTCGCCAAAACGAGATTTTAATGGCCATTCTTTCATTGATTAGTCTACTCTTTATAATAGTCCATATATAATTATAGGTTTTATCCATGATAATTCTATGATTTTTCTTTTATGTGATGCAAATGTAATAGTTAAAATAAGTTTATACAAGGAAAGAGCATCTCAATATTCACAAATTGATAAAAAAAATGAAAGTTAATAATGTAGTACCCTCATTTTTTATTGGATTCCTAAAAAAAAACATTTATAATGAATTTTAATAATTTTTTCGGATTTTTTTGAAGCTTTAATTCAACCGATTCAGTCGATTCCTGATCCGAATCGCCGATTCATTGATCCAAATCGGTTTTTGAAGTGCCCGATCCGGGTTACCGATCCGCTTCTTAAACCATTGGATCTAAATAATCTCTAATCTAATTATATAGTCTTTCATACCATACATCATATTGAATATTTCGACCCTTTCTTACAACACCATTTGCATATCATTTCAGTTGAATGGTGGGAGTGCCATGTTGAAATTCAAACGAGTTAGTACATCAAACTAGGGATTTACACCAAATATGGTTGCAAAATGCATACTAAATGAGTGGGTTTTGTATGTGGTTTCAAAAGCATAATTAATGATGGGACACTTTAGACATGGCATCTACTATTGAATATTGAGAGTATGATCCTGTCCTTTTAATCTCATTCTATGGAAAAAACATGGGTTCGATTATTTGATTTTATAGAGCAAAATTATGAATCTTAATTATTAATTTTACTAGGCATTATAGTGAATTCCAAAACCAGACTTTTTTTATCTACCTATTAAAATGAATTATTGTGCAACAATGAACTCCACTTGAATGAATCACGTTTTTATAATAAAAAAGTTGTTAGAAAAGTACAAATATGATGGTCATGAACATCTATTTGAAAATAAAAAAATAAAACAATCATGGTCATTAGCATCTATGAACTCCACTTGAATGAATTGATTTTTTGAATACTTGATCTACAGTCTACAACACAACCCCAACATTCCATTTCCAGTCTTATTTGCATCCCATATTTCACCAAAAAGGCAACATAATCAACATTGGTAACTATAATTCAAGCAATCACTCTTATTATTAAGTGCTCAAAAACAATTCAAATCAACTAATGAATAGAGAATAGGATACCACAAAATGTAAGAAAACAATGAAAAATGAATCTGGACTTGAAATTTTTTTTAAAAAATTAGGCAATATAATCAACATCAAATAAAGAGTCAGGAATAAGATTCCATCAAATGCAAGAAAAAATAGTGAACTTGAATTTATACTTGAAAATTAAAAGGAAAAAATGAATTCCACATACGATCCTATAGACATTTGATGCAGATTTTGAAGAAAGCCAAAATACAAAACTTTATAGGGGATCTTGGACAGTAGTGGCAGTCTCATTTCTCATATTGTTGGTTTTGTCTTAGAGAGAGTGAGAGAGAGAGGGCGGGGAGGTGGGAATGATTGAGGAAGAGGGGTGGAGGTAAGGAAGTGTAGACGCCTATTTTGAAATTGACTTTTTTCCTCATTCTTAAATCTCAAGGTATAGAAAATGAGCCATAAACTTATAGAAAACAACCTTAGAATAACCCATTTAATCCCTATGGACATGTTAGCTTAATGTATCATGATCCATAGACAACCTAGACCATAGTCTAGCCAAATATTTTCAAATATATTCTAAATCCCATAAATCCCAAGCTTGGAAAACCCAATTACCCAGAAAAGACTGGTTTTGTAATAGAATGGATGGAAAATATTATGGAAATTGCTAGACCACCGTATTTTGATTAGGAATGTCAAGTAAAGAAGGCCTTTTGGATACTTGTATTTCTATTACGGGGAAATACAATACGAAGAAATACACCATTTCCCGTGTTTAGGTACGCTCATAGTGGGCATGAAATGAAACACATTACTCAAAATTTCTCAAAAAGTGTGAAATTTATTAAAACACATTACTCAAAATTTTTCAAAAAGTGTGAATTTTATTAACTACCCTAGTAGGTAAAAAAATATATTAAGAGATTTGAAGGGTAATATCAAACAACATATCCAGTAGAAAATACGCAATACATCCTAATGAATTTGATGTTCGCCTCTCACTCGCTCAAAAGACTATATAATAAATGTCATTCCACATGTGGCCATAAAAAAACTCTCTCTATAACGTGTTGGCATTAAAAGTCCATCTCTCTCTCTAATATAGAAGGGCAAAGGTTGGATAAAAATCCTTGTTTTTTTTTGTTCGCCAACGACCCATGCCATTAATTGGATAAAATCCCAAATGACCCATGCCATTAGTTATTTATGTATCAGGTCTCATGCGCTTTGTGCTCGCTATTGAATTTTGGACTAAAACATCTTATTTTCTTTAAAAAGAAATTATCTCAATATATTAAGTATAAGATGGTGTACAAACTGTCCATGCCATTAGTTGGATAAAAATGTTGGTACGCCGTGTAAAATTTGTACATGAAAATAAAGGCTGATAGGTGCAATTAAATTTTTGTCCTTTTTTATTCTGGTAATTTAATGGTTGATTCGTCTTACGTTCAAAGGCATTAAAACGATCCTTTAGATTTGAATGCTATAGTTGTGAACTTGTGATGATCACTATATTCTCCCTTTGGAAAATAGTGAAGTCATTCACCTATTAATGAAATAATTATAGGTTGAAAGATAAAATTAACCTATATGGTTATTACCTTCACATATTATAAAACAAAGTAGTTTTAATTGATATTCTGTCCTAAAAGAAAAAAAAAACTCAAAAAAAAAACTATGTTACTATAGATAAAATTAACGTAGTATTTCCTAGTAAAAATGTTAGTAATGTATTTCTCATATTTCTTTTTGACATAGCCAAATAGTAGCAATGTATTTTCCGGGTTGCATCTAGATGCTACCCAAATAATAACAATCCATTTGCAGGTAACGTATTACGCCATTAACATATTCCCCACACAATATATTTCCAAGCACCCAAATGACCCCTTAGAATCAAATCCCAATAAAATCGATGTAACTTGAATCTGATTAACTATTGGCGCTGCATGGTGCGACATAGCAACGAGAAATCCATCATGATAGGATGTGGCCTAGCCATGTGTTAGCCCAGGATTTATGTAGAATCACTGCCTTCCATATTTTGAATGACTTTTGCCTATAAATATACCTCATTCTTGACGCTTTCGGAGGTGGAACTGTAAAGTCGTTCAAAACCCTTAGAGATCAGAGAGCCATAGAAATTCCAGTCCCCATAAACGCTAATTTTCATTCAAGAGTCTTAGTTGAACCCTAAACCTAATTTCTTAATACATCAATCTCATGACCTAAGCCTAACTTTTTGAGGAATCCTTTTAATATTCAAATCCTAAGGTCGAAGGGAGCATTCTCACTCTCTAAAGGATAAGAGGGATTCAATCATTTAATTTACTTTTATCCAAGCTCCTACTTTCGATGCCAGGCCAGCAGTCCCGATGGTTGTAAAAATCTTATTTTTGCTTTATTTTATAGGATTGTCTGTAAAGAGATCATTTACTTTTTGTATAAGGAGGTCAAAATAATTATTGTCCCTTAGATTTCTAAATGGGTGATTGTAAGAGTGTCATTGATTAGACATAAAATTCCATGTTTTTTTTTTGGACTTCGTGACTCACCCCAAGCCATCCAATTTAACATCTAATGAGTAACAATAGTTGTAATCTCCTTGCATAAAAGGTAAATGATTTCTTTATAGACAATCTCTTATTTTAGTATTTTATTTTATATTTTTATTATTTTTACTTGTTTCCTTGATTTCGATGCGATTCATAATCTATGCTGCCGGTGATCTATAGAAGGTTTAATCTTCCTTTGAGATTGAGTCGTCTTTATATCAGAATTCGACAGGGTCACACTCAGTCTTAGGTTACTAATCTTAGAGCAAATTTTTGCTGAAATTAGATTAGGCTTGGATTCAACTGTAAACAGGAAGTAGAGAAGAAGAGGGAAGAGAGAAAGGTAGGGAAGAGAGAGGGGTATAGATGTGTGAGAAAAATAAACTTTAAGATGTTGGCTGAACTAATTTCCACCGTTGATTCCCTTATTTCTAATCTCAGGTATGCGGCGTACAAGGCCCTAGCATGTGAGGAGGTCGACCCCATTGATTCCTAAATATATATAATTTCCTCTATTGATTCCCTTGTTTGTAACATTAGCCGTGCATTGTACGTGGCCCTCGAATCCACATTTTAGTATCAAACTAAGTTCTATGGTCTTGGAAGAATAGTGCTCCCTTTGTTTTTGGGGCAAAATTGAGAGAGGCATCTTTGCAGGAGAGCTAGGCTAATACCAAGAGAGGTATCTGTCAGAGAGCCCTCTCTAGGCATCCAAATGGGCCTTCTCTCAATTCTCTTTATTTTTAATTTTTCTTTTTTTTCAAATTGTCGATTTAGATCGATCCAGATTAATGACCCAATGATCCGACTCAAGAGCAATGGGTGGACGATGCACCCCACTGGTATGTTTTCTCAAATACTCGTCAACAGCTTTATGGACGTCAAATTTCAAACAAAAAATGTTTTTAAGTTAATGTGCAATTAAATTTTGCTTAAAAATACTTTGTTTTTGTGGAAAGACAATTGTTTAGGGCTAATGATGTAATTTAGTACCAACTTAAGACTCTTAGCAATGATATTGCTAGTAACTTGATTAATGGCTTATAAGCCTAAAGTTGGTGGTGAGAAGACACATCTCTTATTTGAAATTAAAATAACAAGTAATTACACAAAGGTTTGCTGTTTAGGAAAAAGTTTAAATAAGGTTGCAACATTAAAATGTAGAATTAAAGGTGGACCTCAAAAATCCATCATAAAAGGTTGTTTGGATGCAAGAAAACTCTCTAATTGATGATCGCAACATTGCGGATACTCTTTGTTCTACATTTCATTAAAAATATAAATATGGGGAACTTTATATTGGTTGAAGGCGATTCCTTGAATGTTATTAGGTGGTGTAAACATGAGCAACGAGTTCTTTGGTCTCTCATATCACTTTGGGGTAAAGTGATAGGTTTGGCAGCTTCTTTTTCTATTTTCTTTCAGCATGTATATAGGGAGAGCAACTTTGAGGTTGATACGCTTGCTAAGAGGGGGGTTTCTATGGATTCTATTTCTTTATTGAATGATGTAATCGATGCCTAATTAAGTAATAAAATATTATAACTTCGGTAAAAAAAAAACATCGAGATGTATCATCATCAAAAGAAAAAACAATTTAGAGTCCGCAAAATAATGTATACATTACCTGGATCGTCATTTATAGATCTACATACCATTTTTAGAGTTTAAAATTTTATAATTAGAGATTAAAATAGATTCTCAAACCCAGTTTTTTACATCAAAATTACATTTATAATAAAATTTAGAGGTGCGCCTTAATTGGATGGTTTAAGATTGCAACCTCATGGAAACCACACCCTGCTGTTTATGCCTAACGTGATTTTCAGCCTACCACGTCCTAATCGTTTTTCAAAAAGTCATCTCGACCGTGTGGCCTTGGAATCGTCAGAGAAAAACTCGAGGCTCCAGACTCGATACTAAATCGGTTGCCGCCTATTCTATAATTCCAATTCTTTTGATTGCTCCATTTTTGCTCTGGAGTGCATTTCCATTTGTTCTTTTCTCCACTGCCTAAAAGATCCCTGTCTCTCTCTCTCTCATCCCTCTGTGGATCGATCTGGACCAGACATTTCTCTTAACACTTGGAATATTATCGCCCACACTCGCATATTCTCTGTCTCTCTCCAGCCATGAAGTCTTTTGAGAGGAAAAGGACCATTTGGTGAGCTATGGCGCCCGAAACTCTTCTCCATGGCGGGGGCCCTCAGCTACCCATGCTCCCGCCTGCCCAAAAGCCAAACTCTGCTTCTTCAATGGTGCTGTGCATTTCCAAGTACATGAAGAAGAGGCAGGAGTTTGTTATGCCTCTCTTTGCTTTCTCTTCTTCAACTTTGAGGTATGGGTCTCTTCGGCTTCAAATATCATCGTAACTGCATGCGTCCTAAAGACGGCTTTTTGATCCAAAGCTGTGTGTACTTTTTCTATCAATGAATTCCGCCCCAGTGTTTTTTTTTTTTTTTGACATTGTTTCCAGTAATCTTGTTTTTATTTTATTTTTATTTTTTTTAGTACATTGCTCTGTTAGTGTTTTGGATTATTCTCTGGGGATTTTATCTGTACTGGAACTGGTTATTTGGATTGGTTGTTTATGGTTGGATACATCGTCTTTTTCTCTTGTTGGTTAGCTGTTGATTCGCTTATTCAAATGATTTGTGTCGTTATTGCAAAATATTTGTCTATAAATGGAGATAATAGTTCTCCTTGATTTATATGTCTTGACTTGTGCAAAAACTTGCGTAGATGACTGAAATAGGGATAATCTTATGAAAACTAGAAAGGGGGGAATGATTTTGATTCACAAACGGAGCAACATATTTGATTTCAACCTCCTGATATGATATTTCGCATTGTTTAGTTTGAGGAAGTGGCTCCCATTTGTATAGGATCACAGAGCTTTCACATGGAAAAATTGTAATAAAAAACAAAACAAAATTAGAGAAGAGCCCACTTTGAGGGAGGCAGAAGACCTCCTAAGGGTTATCCCAACTAATAAAAACCTTCATTCTCTTCTCAAATGAGCTACAATGTATCTTTTACAACTCTATGTCTGCCTAAAAGTAGAAACGCAACTAATCTAGTGATGATCTTAAGATTCCCTCCCCTACGAAATCGACCTTGTCCCCAGGGTCATGCGGCGATTATTATTGTAGCTAAATAGAGATGCTAACCACTTGCATCCTTGAGGCCATGCTAGTCCCTTCCTTCACAAGAAAAATAACTGTTGTGATTTGCAGCAATTTCCTGCATTGTACTTCTCATTGCAGTTGTACAATAGCCCCTTCCCATGTCGTTCTTGCATCCCCACTGGAGTAAAATGCCTTATGGGTGGGGTTGTGGACTTAGGCACCGGGGCAAGCTAGAATTTGTAAGTTGTCCGGTGGTGACTCTATTCTAATCTTGCAGGTATACCTGTTGGAATTCCAACTTATTGCCTTACAATCGCGCAAGACCCATAGCTGTAACCACCCTTCGAGGTTTTAGCATCTGAAATCATTTCAGACCTCATCCTTCAGCCTGCAAATGAAACAATTGATGAGAAACTCCTCTTTCCACCCTGAGGTCTGATTAGATAGCCTCTTAAATTTTGTTTAATATTCACCAACTGACATGGTTTGTCTCAACTTGGCTTAGGCCCCAGCCAACTCTTCAAATTTGGAGGTCCAAATTGTGGACTCGACACCTTTGTAAATTGCTCCCATGACAATGGTCATGTGGCCCTTTTTAGGCACTGATACCATTGTATGGCTTCCATTCGAGATGAAAGGATGCCACTATAACCTTTTGTTTCTCCTGAATATTGTTATATTAAAAAAATTGTTCAGCGCGACAAATCCAGCATATAGGATCTTCGTTGTCAAAATGGGGAAAATCTACTCACACCGTCCTTGTTTGGATGTCGCTTCTATTAGTCCCATTTGTTGGTGTTTCTTGTACTGTCATTGCCTTAGATGTTTCCCTTTGGGGTCATTGGATGGCGATTGAAAGCTGTTGGCAAAATCTCCTCAAGAACTAAGTGTTGCAGTTCCAAGTTCTTTTCATTGTTTTCTTTTATCTGCTTAATGTCTACTTCAAGGTTTTGATATCATGTTTTGGCCATTTGTTTCCCAGTTGCTTGCTCTGATACTAAATGCGAGGATCACAGAGATTTTGCATAGAAAAATAGTGATAAAAAAGAGAAGAAAAGAGAGAAGAGCCCAGTTTGAGTGGGACAAAAGGCCTCCTATGGGTTACTCCATATAATAAAAGCCCTCATTCTCTTCTCAAAAGAGTTACAAGGTATTTTTTACAAGTCTATTCCTGCCTAAAAATAGAAACCGTGCTATTCTAATGACAACCCAAAGGAAATCTTTATTTGTACCTTTTAAACTGCTAAACCGTATCTTCCCTATCTTCCCAAATGATCAATTGTAATCTCTATCTCTATATCTCTTTTACTGAACTTTGTATCCTCTCTTTCTTCTAAATTGAAAAACCTAAGGAAAATGAAAGTAATAAGGTGAGATCCTAATGTTCCCTCCCCTTGAAGTGGACCTTGTTCTCATGGTCTTATAGAGATTATTTTTGTAGCTTATAGAGATGCGACCAAGTTGCATCGTTGAGGCCATGCTAGTCCCTTCCCTCTGCAACTGTCTCCCCTGAATTTTCTCCTTCATCCAACCAATTCCCCTCCGTAACAAATAACTTTTGGGATTTGCAATACTGACTTGTGTTCTACTCATCGTTGCAGTTGTAACATAACCCCTTGTCACGTCGTTCTTTTATCTCCATTGGCGTAAGATGCCTAATGGGTGGAGTTGTGGACTTCAGCGTTGGGGCCAAGCTAGACATTGTAAGTTGTATGGTGGCAAATCTATTATGCCTTTACTGGTGTACCCATTGGGATTCCAACTTATCGCCTCGCTATTGCAAAAGACTCATAGCTGTAATCACTGTTCGAGGTTTTAGCATCTGAACATCATACCAGACCTCGTCCTTCATCCCTCATAATAAACAATTGATGAGAAACTCGTCTTACAACCGAAAGGTCCAATTAGGTAGCCTCTCAAATTTTGTATAATACTTGCGAACCGACATGGTTTGTCTCAACTTCTCTAAGGCCCTAACAAAATCTTCAAATTCGGACGTCCCAAATGGTCCCATGGCCCTTTTTAGCCACTGATACCATTGTATGGCTTTAATTTTGAGATGAATATGCCATTAGAACCTTTTGTCCTCTCGAATATTTTAATATTAGAAAAATGTTGGGCTTGACAAATCCAACAGGCAGGATCTTCACCATCAAAATGGAGAAGATCTACTAGCACCATCCTTGTCTAGATGGCACTTTCTTTATTAGTCCTTGGTTGGTGTTTCTTGTACTGTCGTTGCCTTAGATGTTTCGATGGTGGTTGAAAGTTGTTTTGAGTCTACAAAATCTTTGTAAGAACTTGGTGCTTTCGTTTGTAGTTTGTTTTATAGTTTTTTGTCATTTGCTTAATCTCCGCTTCTAGGTTTTGATATCATGTTTCGACCATTTGTGTCCCATTTGTTGGCTCTGATACCAAATGCTAGGATCACACATCTTTTGCACAAAAAAATAATGATAAAACATATCTCCTGTTATCCCAAATAATAAAAACCTTAATTCGTTACTCAAATGAGTTACATGGTATCTTCTATAGCTATATTTCTACCTGAAAATAGAACTGAACTAATCTAATGGCAACTCAAAGGAAATCATTATTTGGTCCCTTCTAAACTACTAAACCTTATCTTCCTTATCATCCTAAATGATCAGCCGTAATCTCTATCTCCATATCTCTCCTACCTAGCTTTATATCCTCTCTATCTTCTAAATTAAAAAACCCAAAGAAAAGGAAAGAAATACGGTTGAATCCCAACACGATAGGTATGAATGTCTTTGGCGTATACCTTGACTTCCTAGTAGCTTTGCTTTGTACCTATTGACATACCCTTCTTTTTATGGTTAACAAACCCCTTTGACAGGGTTTTGACATAATGAATCCACTTTATTTGAACTGGAGCCTCTTCCCTAACAATAGGTATAAGATCCCAAGTGCCATTTTGTTTAGGAGGTTTGATATCCTACATCATAGCTTGTCACAATGATGCAAATCGCATATGAAGCATTCAAGAATTACACTGAAATTTATTTTAGAGGTTTGGACTTATTTATTGATTTGTTAGGGTTAACTTTTGGGAATTGTAGTTTAGGGGTTAAATTGGGTTTTGATTTATTGTCATGGGGAAAGGTGGTCAACTTCTATTCTCAAAAGATAAAGATGGTCAACTTCTTATTTGTTAGGATGAGGCTTTTATTAGTTTCCTTTTTTTTTTTGCGGTAGTCGTATTTGATGGGAGTCGACCATCGTGGGAGTTACGTTTGGGTATCCTCATGGCATTAGTATGGGGTACAAGATTCTAAAAAATAACGAAGAAAAAGGATTGGGGGGAAGTGCGTGAGGAATAAATGGAGTGCTAGTATGTGAGTAGTAGATTATTATTCTTATTATTTTTTTGGAGGGGGGTGAGAGAGATTTTAGGAAGTTAACTTTTTTAGTTTATATTTTAAAGGTAGTACGTGGCCCTTAGATTGGCATAGGGCATGGATAGTGGGGATAGACATGAGCGGGATTGTGATACGGGAAGATCCAAGCGAAGAGAGTGTGAACCGGGTATTCAAGTTGACTTCCTTGAATTTTATGCAATCCTCTCCAAGGCTGACCATGGAGGAATATATTCCATTGAAGCAGTTCCCAAAATCGGCAAGTCATAGGTTGGGACTGTCCACCAATCTATGACGAGAACCCTTACGAGGCTATAGATTTTATGAAAAGTTCAATTTTTGACTACTTGTTGGAGTTTGGGGAGGAGAGACTAAATTTTGAAGAGGAAAATTATGTTAATGATGGCAGTTAAGGATGGTGGTAGTTAAGGATGTTAGGGTCCAAGTCAATTGGACTCGACCAAAAACAAAAAATATAAAATATATGATGTATTCCATATTATATGAAATATAAAATATATGATATATAATTTTTTTTTGTTATGAATGAGTCAACTAGGCATTTACAAGATGAGGTATTGTGGTGTATGTTGTTTACGCATGACATAGTTTTGATTGGGGAGACTAGAGGCAGCGTGATTGCAAAGTTGGAACGTTGGAAGGATGCTTTAGAATCTAAAGGTTTTAAAATTAGCCGGACTAAGATAGAATAAATGGAATGCAAGTTAATAATAATCAGAGTAGGAGAGAGGAAGTAGTTAAGACTGATGGTCAAGAAATTCCTAAAAGAGATTGTTTTTGATACCTAGGGTCGACAATTCAGGAGAATGGAGAGATTAAGGAAGACGTCACACATAAAATTAGAGTTGGGTGGGCGAGATGGAGATGTGCATCTGGAGTTTTATGTGATCGCGCATATCGTTGAGACTGAAGGGGTAGTTCTATTGGATGGCTGTAAGACCATCCATGCTTTATGAGATGGAATGTTAGGCAGTCAAGAAGCAACACATCTATAGGGTGAGTGTAGCGGAGATGAGGATGTTGAGATAGATGAGTGGCAAGATAGGAAATGATAGAATTTTGAATGAATACATATGAGAGAACGTAGGTGTGGCTTCAATAGGTAATAAGATGAGGGAAAGTAGACTTAGACGGGTTGGTCATGTACAACGTAGACCTAATACAACACCAGTTATGAGGTGCAATTTGGTTCAAGTGAAGGCTCTAAAAGGGAAAGGGCAAGGAGAAGACCCACAAAGACATGGATAAAAGTAGTGAGAAAAGATATTGTGACTTTTGGTCTTACTGAGGATATGGCCCTTGATAGAGAAGAATGGGGGAACATGATCATGTAATCGACCCAAAATAATTCGATTAAGGTTTGGATTATGATGATGATACTTAATATTATTATTATGTATTTATACTAATATATGTTGGTTCGGGGGATTGACCCCGACCTGGACTTGTCTTTACCCAACAAGATCTAATCTGGACCCGAACCTGGACCCAACCCAAGTGGAGCAAGGTACAAATGGATCCAGACCCTTTCCATCGGGTCCAAAATCTAGGTCTAGACCTGGGACCAGTCAGGTCAAACTGTCGGCTCCATGGGTTGACCTGATCCGATTCCCACTCCTACTTGCTGTTTACATC
Source organism: Amborella trichopoda (assembly GCF_054954075.1). Classification (NCBI taxonomy): domain Eukaryota; kingdom Viridiplantae; phylum Streptophyta; class Magnoliopsida; order Amborellales; family Amborellaceae; genus Amborella; species Amborella trichopoda. The sequence continues at coordinate 41,642,251 of NC_142341.1, forward strand.
AATTAAGACAATGTGCACCAAGAAATTGACAATATTTTCTTCATTGTTGGAAGGCAGGTTTAGTTGTTGGGTTTGGAAATGGGACTGGGAGCAGAATCGAGATCAAGTGCGGGGGATCAAAATGCTATAGGAGCCCTACATTTGGGAGTGTCATCCATACAATGCATATGTTAGGGTGAAGACCCCCAAATGTTAGGCTCGATATCTCAACTTTTTGATGATCTTGATCCTGACCTTTGGGATCTACACTATATATAAAGTAAGAATCTCTTTATAGCCAGCAAGCAATGCAACTATACTAAAACTATAGTCGTCTTGCTAATTGGTTATAAATAAATAAAATCATCAGTTTGGTTGTCCTAGTCGTCAAGGGATCGAGATCCCTATGGGAACAACGATCCCTAATAATACGGTTGCGATCTCAAAACTTAAAAATCAAGATCCCGCAGTCTGAGCTACTTCTGTGTTTGGAGTGGGGAGCTTTGACTGCAACTTACCATGTTTAGATGAAAGAAACTCTGCATTGAACACAGGGCTTATCTTAGTCTACTTCAAAATCCGTGGTCAAATTTGTTTGGTTTCTTTAATAATGGCTTACAATGTCATGGAGACAAAGATATATGGTTTTCGATTTTCCCATTCTCCTCTTGCTAGTGTATTTGCAATAAGAGTGGTGCAGCGCAGGTATGGAGAGTCGTTAATCAAGCGCGTACGGAAGCTCTGAGATGTGTATTCAATAATTATCTTTGAGTTGCCAATGCACTCATACTACCTTGTTGCAAAGTCGACAAGCTACTTGTTGCAAACTTGATGTTTGAGTCAATGAAATACAGAGGTGAAGATTTTTGTGAGGTTGTTTTGAGTGGACTTCTTAAAGAAGGTATGTTTGGAAGTGATAAAAATCAAGAAGGTATTTTTGGAAGTGATAAAAATCTTTCCTCTTATGATTTGCCATGCTGACAACAAGTAGTTTTGCTTTCCCCATTATTGTCAACACGTGCTTTTTCTTGAACTTAAGAAACTCAGTCTTGGGCGTTCAGGTTCTTTTGATAGGTGTTAAGTGGGGCGTAGGTTTAGATGATTCTATGGATATTCTTTTATTGCACTCTATGTCGGATTTGATTCGTTGAAGACTGCATGGTTTTCTTTTAAAAATTGGCGTGATCAAGGTGTTTTTAGATGGGACTCTCTGATGGGAGCTTGTGCTGTCCATGATCATATGAAGGAAGAGCTCTAAATTCTGTTTGGAAATTCATGGCTTTGGGCTTGACAATAAGTGACCTGACTATCGCTAACTTCTTGTTGGCATCCACAACTTTTGTCATTTTCAAACATGTAAAGCAAGCCCATGCTACCATGCTGAATTTAAGACCTCAAGTGGGTATTGAATCAAATGAGATAGTTCTTACCATGCACTATAAAAAACGTTTGAGCTTTTGCATATACCAATTTTGGAGGGATGAAATGGTGTGGTTCTTTTCTTTGAATCTAGCAATTGGATCGTTTCGAAAGCGTCCCGGTTTTAGAGAAGTGCTTGATCTTTTCTTGATCCATGTCGAGCTTTTATTGGCTACTAAGAGTTGCAATAAACTCAACACTAGCTATGTGGCTTGTCAAAGAAAATAGAGAGTGTCAACAATAATTGGGAGTAATACTGTGAACAATGTTGTAAATAGCAGTGTTTTAAAAAATGGTCCGCTCGGCGCCTAGCGGCCTGACCAAAATACCGCACTCTCAGACCCAGGCGGCTCTACACAGGTGGATGTACCTGGGCGGGCCCCCAGGCGGGCCAGGCAAGGGCCCAGGCGAGCCAGGAGGGTGCCCAGGGAGGTGGCCTTGTTTTTTTTTAAATACCCAAAAGGGAAAATGGGGTAATTTTGAAGTTTAAATAGGTTATGGGGGTTATTTTCAATCCCCAAAGTTTAAAGAAAAATTCCATAAACCCTCAATCTCTTAGCTATACCTGTTTTTGAGAATCAAAAGTATTTTTTATGGTTTGAAGAACCTTCCTAAATGTTTTCACTTAATTATTAAATATGGAGAGCTGGAGACTATTGCTAATACATATCCTATTAGACTTTTAAATTTTGTATGGTTTGAATTTTGAAATTCTGAACAAATTTATTCTCAACATGCGATATGTCATATTTTTGTACATAAAAAAAGTATGTTACAATATTTTCAAATGTAATAAATTCTAAAATTGACACAAATATACTTGTATATACTACATATCTACATAACTTGTACAATAGGGCGCTTAAGGTTTTGGGCTCCCGCCTGGGTGCTGGGCGCTAGGCAGATTGCCTAGGGGCGGCCTAGCGTTTTTTGAAACCTTGGTAAATAGTACCATGAACAGTAAAAAGTGTCAAAACTAGAAAGATAATAGGAAAAGAGGAAAAGAAAGAGAAGAGAGGAGAAAGTAATGTGAGGTTCACCTTACCCTCACACACCTCTCAGCTTATATTTTATTTAAAACTATGATATGGATAAAACTATCTATACAAATATAATTAGGACACTTAGGTCCAAAACATAGATAACAAAGGGTTTTAACACTCCCCCTCAAGCTGGAGCAAAAATGCCGCCCATTCCCAACTTGGAACAAATTGTTTGGAACGTATTACGACTAAGGCCTTTGGTGAAAGTGTCTGCCAGCTGATCCTTAGATTTCACATATGAAGTAGACACCTACTTACTAGCAACTTTCTCTCGGATAAAATGACAGTTTACCTCAATATGTTTGGTAGGGTTCTGTTTTCGCAATACATCTTCATAGGTTCTGCAACAATAAAGCCCATCTCCAGCATCAATGTTTTCAGCCACACCAATTCACATGTAGTGTGTGCCATTGCTCTATATTCGGCCTCTACACTAGTTCTCGCGACAATAATTTGTTTCTTAGTTCTCCATCTTACCAAGTTTTCCCCCAATAGATGTACAATAACCTGTGGTAGACCGTCTGTCAGATGGTGAACCAGCCCATCAGCATTTGAGTAACCTTCAATAGACACATAATTATTTTTCTTGTAAAATAAACCTCGACCTGGGGCTCCCTTCAATTACCTTAAAATTCTATGCTATAAAAATGTCATTGAACTTTTCCAACCGTGCCGGTGGAGACCATTTCACGCCATAAATGGCTTTCCTCAACTCACACACTTTATCTGACTCCCCCTGAGCAACAAACCTAGGTGGTTGCTCCCTATGCACCTCTTCTTATAAATCACCATCGGGAAGGTATTTTTGACATCAAATTGCCACAATGGTCATCCCTTGGCTACTAATCGGGCCTTTAATCTTTCTATAGTGCCATCAAGTTGATATTTGACTGCCTAAACCCATTAGCACCCAACAGTCCTTTTTCTAGCTGGTAACTTGGTGAGTTCCCATGTATCATTTGAATGAAGGGCATCCATCTCCTCTTCCATTGCTCTCTTCGACCCAATATGAGAAAGTGCATCCTGGTAGGTCCTAGGAATAGAAATAGATGAAAGGCTTTTGATATGTGATGGAGAGAAATTTGTAAAGGTAACAAGATGTGCAGTTGAATGTTGAGTACAAGACCTGATGCCTTTATGGATGGCAATAGGTACATCATCATCACAAGAGGGAAGGGGGTCAATAGACGAAGATGATGATTGAGTGGCTGGCTGAGTTGGTGGGGGATGCTCGCCTCATATTTTTCTTCTGGTGTGAATCTTTATGGGCTGCACTTGAGAAACGTCATGATGTGTAGGTGTACTAGATTAAGTGGAGTCAGGTAACTGAGGTGAAGAAGTATGAACACGAATAAGAAGAGGAATTATAGACGGCCAGGACTTTGAGATTTAATAAGAAGTAGAATAATATTTATATCAAGCATACAACTTTCTTCTAAGAAGTATGGAGTAGTTTCAAAACAGATAACATCAGCACAAAAAATTTCTTTCATAAACTAGGATGATAACAACAATAGATTTTCTGTAAGCGTGAATATCCAAGAAAGCAATGTTTCAAAAAGCGCTAGGTGGCATCTAGGCGGCCGCCCAGAACTTGGGCGGCCCAGTTGATTAAAACAAAAACTGATGAAAAAACTAATGAGTGATGACTGATAATGATTAATCCATAAGAATTTTGATAATCCATAAGTCCATAATCCATAAGAATTTTAATAATCCATAAGACCATAATCCCAGTTAAAAAATAGAGATAGAAGTCGAAAAGAAAATTTTGATAATCCATAAGACCATAATCCATATTTTCATACAATGCTAAAACAGTAAAACCATACAAGCATACACTGATAATCTGATACACTGTAGACGTTATACACAAATGTTAGATAGTAGAACTAGAAACCAGAAAGTAGAACTTGAAACTAAAAATAAGAAAAAGAAAATATAAAGAAATTAAGAAAATATACAGTCTAGGACACAATAGTCACCAGTCAACACCAAGAGTCTTCACTCTTCAATCATCATCGTCAGAAAGAATAGGGTAAGCTTCATCATATGCATCAGAATCGAGGCCATTATCATCAGAGTCATCTCCCTCTTCAATATAACGCTCGTCCTCCTCTATTTCTTCTGAATCTGCCTCTTCCTCCTCCTCTTCTTCTACCTCCCTCTTACTAGTATGTGCCGATGAGGCCTTAGGAGTCTTGACTACTCTACACTTTTCTATCCTTTTGTGCTTCCCTAAACTCAAATATTGTATAATTTCCTTCCTGGTAGTCTCATGAACAATTTTACGCCGAGCAACATGCCCCTTAATACTGACAATGTGTTTTTTAACTGGTAAATGCCCCCATTAGTATCCTGTCCACAATAGTTACATTTAATACGATTTTCGTCATTCAGATTCGCGTTATAACCATACTTCCAACCCGGATCATCACTTCTAGAAGAACCTGGAGAAGATATTTCCACAGAACAAGCTCATTTTCATCATTTTCTGGTTCTTTTAAATTTAGAAGTTGTCTAATCTCATCCCGGATAGTGTTAGGAACTTTTTTACAAGAAGCAACATTCCCTTTAATACCGGCAAGATGTTTCTTGAATCGGTTACTACCCCCATTAATATCTTTTTCACAAAAATTACACTTTATACAATTTTTATCTTTTGGTTTTGGGTTACAACCATACTTCCAACCCGGATCACTTCTTCTAGAAGTAGCAGAAATAGACCTATTCAAATGACAAAGATTTTGTTCCTGTTTTTGTTGTACATAACTCATATATTGCTTAATCTCCTCTCTGATAGCTTCCAGAACATTTTTACTAGGGGCAACATCCCCCTTAATACCGCCAAGATGTTTCTTAAATCGGTTTATGCCGCCTTTCGTATCTTTTTCACAAAAATTGCATTTAATGCATTTCTTGTCATTTGGATTCGGGTTATATCCATATTTTCAACCCGGATCTCCACTTCGACTAGATCCTGAAGAAGACATCTCAAAATAAAACAAGCAATATAAAAAATAAATTTTTGCACGTATTTTGATTGCTCGAACTCTAAACTCCCACCCCTGAGATGTTTTCTTGTGCTAAAATAATAAAGATCACTCTTTAATAGAATTATAAAACTCCAAAACTAAATTAAATCTACGTGGGGATGTTTGGATCTGTCTTCCGTAACTTTGAAAAACACTTCAATCTAATGAAAGTCACAAAATTTAGTTTTTTTGAGGTTTTTTCCTCTCTAAAATGGGTTCTTGTGGGGTTAGGTTTGAAATGAACCTAAAACCCATTCTTCAAACCCTTTATATTTAAAAAAAAATCAATACAACCAAAAAAAAAAAGACTTTCTGCCACTAGGTGGGGCGCAGGCCCTGGTCGCCTGCCTAGACGTTTGCCTAGGGATTGCTGCCCAGTTTGGCCGCCTAGGCTTGGGTGATCACCCAGGCCTTTTGGACCGCCTAGGCGGCCGCCTAGGCGCTGGGCGGTCCGCTTTTTTGAACACTGCAAGAAAGGCACACTTGACACCGGGGATCTAGCTTATTATTATGGGTACCTAACATCCGAGCAAAGCAAACACACCCCAAAATATGAGGAGGAACGACAAACAGTGGAGCATCAGGAAAGGGAACCAAGTGTGGTGTTTTTCCATTTAAGACCGACGAGGGCTTACAATTAATTAAATATCATGCGGTAAATAAGCCATCTCCCCGATGAACCTTTGGAACATGCATATTAATAAGTAGAGAACATTCTACTTCAAGTGTTGATTTTTTCATTCAGCAATCCCATTACTTTGAGGAGTATGTGCACAAGAAGTTTGGTGCAAAATTCCATTTTCAGCAAAATAATTTTGAAATTCTTTAGAAAAATGTTATTTAGCATTATCAAAATGCAAAATGTACACGTTCTTATTGAATTGAGTTTAGATCTCCTTGTGAAAGATGTAACCATTTTATATTCGTGAATAATCATCTTACAAAATACCTATGACCAGACAGACTTTGTACTATAGCTGGACCCATGTATCAGAATGAACCACAGTTAACAAAACAAGTCTCCGTTCGTCAACTCTAGGACAAAATGACTTACTTAACTGACAAGCTTTACACTCTAAAGCATGCATTTACTCTAAAGAAGGGACTAACAACTTCAAGTTCTTGAGAGAAGGATCACCCAATTGACAATGCATAAGGAGAATCAACAGTGTGAAGAGCAACACCAATGAGATTATGATCTTAAGTAGTACTGGCCGCTTGACTCATACCTGCCACCAATCGTCCTCTTGTTCTTTAGATCCCGAAAGACACAAGATGAAGGATGAAAAGTTACAAGGCAATCAGGAGATTTGGTTAAGTTGCTCATAGATAATAAATTGAGGGCAACTTTGGAATGTATAATACAGATGACAGAGAAAGGGAAGAAGTTGGTGTAACCGCACTTTGCCCTAACACATTGGACAATGCTACATCAGTCAGGGTAACAAAGGAATTACGAATACACTTATTTAGAGATACCAAAACAGGGAACTCACCAATCATGTTATCAGATGCTCTTGAGTCAATAACCCAAGGAGCAGGTTTTTGAGAGGCGAGAAGCACATGAGCACTTGAATTGGCAAGGGTGGCAGTAGAAGAGGAAGTGAGAATTGTAGACTGCTGTCCTTGTTTAACAAGTTTGTTATATTCTTCTTTGGAAAACACAACAAAGTCACCAACAGAATCCAGCTGCTGTTGGTGATCAATGAGTCCACTCAGATAGGGTTCATCACTCTCAGATGTGTAAGTAACCTGGTTTGCCCAAGCAGGTGCAGTAATCTTGTCCCGATACTTATCAACCGTATAATTTGTACGCCCACAATGTGTACACTTGCGAGGTCCTTGACCCCTAGCACTATGACCTCTACCCCAGCCTCTACCTCCATCACCTCTCCCTACAATTGTGTCCAATGCTGATCTATTACTAATGCTTGAGTCAGTAGGAGAGGGAGAAGCAGATATATTGACCCGTTGAATGCATGAGTAAACATTAGTGCGAGATGGGAGTTCACTGTTGTTGAGATCTATCCACATATGTAATGGTACTCAGGATTAAGGCTAGATAAAAATTTGGTACTCAGGATGAAGTTTAGATAAAAATTTGGCAACTTTAAATTCTTCACTTTGCCTCTTTTGTAATTCCATATTACCAGATATAGGCTAATATAGATTCAACTCTTCCCACATACCCTGAAGGTACTATAATACTCACTCACGCCCTGTTATCGTGTTGCAATCTAAACAGCTCATATACCCGGGAGATGGTTTTAGTTTATGAATATGGTATTCAGAAAATCAACTCAGCCAAGGTACTTGGGCCATGGCCGAGAGTCTAGCTCAATTTTGTTTAAGAAAAGGAAGACAAAAACTTGGTATATATAATATAACGGCCAACTTTCTTAACCAAATAGCAAATGGTGTGCTGGTTAGGCCGCTTGACATCAAGATTCTTCTTTGCAAGAGGTCTTGTGTTCGATTCTTTGTGGGGGGGGGGGGGGAGGGGGGGGGGGGGGGGGGGGGGGTTGTTTTTTTTTCTTTTTTATTTTTCAGGCTCCTATTCTTTAAGACTAAAAAAAGGCATAGGGCAGCATTACCTGGGGGAATTCGAACCCCAGCCCTGTTGACAAACATGTGCTTACTCTACCCAAAACTTTCAAGCTCTTACGATATATAGTTGATATTTATATATTTATTATTTTAAAAATTGGTACCGTCTACTGGGGTAAAAACTCTTAGAGCGAGGCTGAGTAACTCGGCAGTGTCCAATTGGCCTCAGCCGGGTCTCGATACATTGGATGAATATGTTTCTTTCAAAGTGTCCCAAATTTTCTTAGCTGTAAAAGGATACATCACATTAGAACTGATTTGGGGTTCCATACTATTATGCAACCAGGTTATAGTTATATTATTCTCCCTCATCCATTCTTCATATCTACTATCAGAATTACTAGGCTTTTCCTTAGTCTTATATTTCAGTTTTCCCCTTGCACCGTGGGATACTTTGACAGATTGAGCCCATACAACATAATTGGACTCATATGATTTTACATGATTTCTATCCCCACATTTTCATGAAAACTAATTCCAGGTTTAATTTCTTTATCCATGAGCATAAAAAGATAAAAGAGAATAAGGACAACCACGATTGACCAATTTCAGTCACTCACACAAGCCTAGTACAACGTTAAAGAAAGACTTAAAAAGGAGAGAGTCATCAATCAGATCCATCATATTCTCACACTTGAACAATTAGGGCAACACCACATTGAACACATCTGAGCATCACCATGCTGCCAACATCGAAACTAGGTCACGGTCTCTCTGTAGACTTTGATCTTGAAAGAGAAAACACACACACAGCAGCTTAGACTGGCAGCAACTTCAAACTAGATCACGATCTCCTTGTAGATCTTGATCGCGGGAGAGAAATCACATGCACAGCAGCATCGAACATCACAAACTAGGGTTTTATGATTTAAAAAAAGAGAGTAAAGACGGAAGAATTAGTTCAGAAGTTGCTCTGATACCGTGTCAGAGAATATAGAGTGTCAACAATACTCGTGAATGATACTCGTGAACAATACTGTGAACACTACCATGAACAGTGCTATGAACAGTAAGGAGTGTCAAAACTAGAGAAAGAAAGGGAAAAGAAGAGGAAAAGAAAGAGAAAAGATGAAAGAGAAGAGAGGAGAGAGTAACTGAGGTTCACCTTACCCTCATGCACCTCTCAGCTTATATTTTATTAAAAAAAATCTATGGACAAAACTACCCATGCAAATGTACTTGGGATGCTTGGTTCCAAAACATGATAAAAAAGGGTTTTAACATGGGTAATGGTTATGTGTGAGCTGAAGGTGTTGATGTTTGCCATGTTGTTTATATAGCTGGGGTCCTCAGTGCTCCCTATGCCATTACTGAAATTTACAATTGGCAAATATGCCAATGATTTGTGTGGTGTGTGACCTACTACCTTTCTTCCTTACGTCCATGGTGAGCAATTCAGTAGGCTTCGATAGTCTTGTTAAAGCATCCAACAAATCCTTGAGCCGGGCAGTAAAATCAGTGATGGATAATGAGTGCCCCCCCAAATTCAGTTTTCCATAACCTAGCACAACATTCGATAAGCTCGCAGTCATGCCATCTATTGATGTTCTCATTTCAAATTCCCTCATCACATAATGGGGACTTATTGGGGAGCAGTGACTGCTTCATTATATGCTGAAATTGTGGAGCCAGAAAGTGCCTGTTTATTTGCAGGGCAAAACTTTGATGACTGTAACTTAGTTGGCTATTCATTTCTTCTAAGAAGGAGAATTGAGAGAGACTGCACTTGGGGGAAATCTTCTATAAGGAGTCAAACTTCTTCAGTGTGAAGCAATGTTTCTTCTTCAGCGAGGGCATTTGACGATGTACTCTCAGTTAGCAGCGCGTTGCCCACTTTGTATGCCAAGTAGATGACCATCATAGATGCACCCAGGATGTTCCGCCTCATGCGTTACAAAGAACAATTGTGTGGAGTCATAGGGCTTCACCATCAGCTAAGGGAAGAGGATGATGCAACAACAAAAAACTCGAGCGTGAGTTTTTTTTCAACTTGAGGGGCATGCTGCAAATCGCTCTAAGGCATTCAAGAATTACGCTGAAATTTTTTATGGAGAAACTCTAGTGGGGGTTTGTGTTGGTGGTATAAGACCAATGGGCTAGAAACACAATCTTTTAAATTTTTTTCTTTGTATTAAAACTCAAAGGTTTAAATGCATGGATAACTCGATACAAAACTATAATACATATCTTCCAGCCTACAAACATGGTTTATACACATTTGAATAATAAAAATTCATCCTTAATAGGTCCCTTACAAATCTCCTACTCAAAAATACAATTAAACTCAATACAATGTCCAAATACTCACAATATACATCTCTATGACATATTACATGACTTGTACTCAAAATTCCTCATTATATCAAAAGTACAAGATAATTCCATCTTCATTCTTCATCCTCATCATATATCACAATGTCTCGTACACATCATACACTTGATCATGATAATCCAATGATATTTCAGTTCACATAAACAATATAACATTGCATTAAAGCTCATACTATATGATTATAAGAACATTCTCAATATTCACATAACATACTCAATTTAATCAATCATGAATCACTCAAAAACTGTAAATACATCAAATTAATATGAAAACATACATGGGAAAAGCCATGGTTTGAACCCCTTGTGCCTGGGCCACGAAAGGGTCTTTTGAGGAATTAATTTTGTCCCACTGTCTAAAGCACGGGTGATAATAATAACTCAAGGAGATCAATCCTATGGGAAGCAAATGATCACTTTTATTTCACTTAATGTGGATCAAATCGTGACGGAGACATGTATCAAAATAGTCCTTCAAAGTTTCAGACAGAGACTACAAAAAATAAGGAAGTTATGGTAAAACTACTTCATAAGGGACCACATGAACTTTTCAAAATTCAAAAAGGAACTCAAGGGGCTATTTTATATGCTCAAATATGATGAAATAAGCCTCTTATCTATTATATATTCTCAGTAAAAATTCCAGAAAAATAAGATAAAAAAAATCAAGGTGAAACTACTCAAGATTATGGAGTAAGCGAGCTAGTCTACACATACTATGTATATGAACTACACTATTGCTTTGGGACTCTACAAATATCAATTTTTCATGACAAAAAATGAAGAAAGCTACTATAAATTAAGAATTATAACAAGCTTTGATAATGAAAATAAGTTAGGAATTGAATTATAAGAAGAAAAATCAATACTTTAGTGAAGCAATAGTATGTGCTTGATCACACATGAGGGACTACTCCATATAAGGGTTTCAAATGAAAGCTCAAGGAAGAAGATAGTCTCATGGGTGGCCACGTTGTTGTCAAGGGGGCTCTCTCTCTTTCTTTAAAGTGAATACACAAGTTAGGGTTATAATTGATCCCATAAGTTACTTTTATACTTAGATCTTAAAAGCCGATTTGATCTTGATCCTTGATGCCTTAGATCAATGACACATGAGAGGCTTTTATCCAAGCCACTCATTCATATCTTATCACCAAGATCAATAGATGAGCTTTTCACACCCTTCACTCCTAAAAACCTAGGTTTATAGTCATTTTACCTTAAAGCTCTTAGCCATTGTTCCAAAAAGCGGACCGCCCAGTGCTTGGGAGGCCGCCTAGGTGGATTTGGGGGCCTGGGCGCATCGCCCAGGCCTAGGTGCCCTAAAAAGCGGTGGTCCCTGGGCGTCCGCCTGGGCGTCCAGGAAATTGCCTAGGCGGCTGCCCAGCGTCTAAACCTGGACGGCCTACCAGGGATTGCGCCACGCCCAAAGGCGGAAAACAGTTTTGTGAGGGGCATTTTTTGTCCTTTTTTTTTATACTAAAGGGCAAAAAATGGGGTTTTAGGTCCATTTGAAACTTAAAACTTATTGGAGTCCATTTTAGAGAGAGAAAGCCCCCCTAAAACTAGTTTTTTGGTGATTTCTTTAGGATCGAAGGGTTTCTTAAAGTTATGAGAAATGGATCAAAATATCACCCATTGATAATAGATTTAATTTTTGATGTTTTATAAATCTATTGGGGTTTTTTTTTAGAAGATTTTGAATCTTTAGAAGTATCTTTGAGGTGGAAGTTTGGAGATTGAGCAATCAAATTCAAAGTAACTGATTTTTTTTATTGCTTATATAAATTATATTATTTTGAGATGTCTTCTTCGGGATCTAATAGGAATGGTGATCCCGGTTGGAAATATGGCTACAACCCAGATCCTAATGATAAAAATTGTATAAGATGCAATTTTTGTGAGAAGGATATAGAAGGGGGCATAAACCAGTTTAAGAAACATCTTACCGGTATCAGGGGGGATGTTGCCCCATGTAAGAAGACTCCTGATGCTGTTAAAGAGGAAATAACCAATTTTTTGAATATGGTAAAATGAAAAAAGATGACGGATTTGCTGATCTCTCATCTCTATGTTGAGGAGGACGACCAATATGTTGAGGAGGGTGACGACTCCGATGAATATGATGCCAACGCAGCTGACACCTAATTTTTCTGATGATGAATGATGAATGTTGAATAATTATTAAATGTTGAACTTTGATTGAACTATGAATGGTAAATTTTAAGTTTTAATTAGATATGGATTATGGACCGACTTATAGTTATGCTTATGGAGTGTGTGCTAAAGTGTAATATACTTTCAATTATGATGTACCCTAAATACCTAATTCTTATATTTTATACAATATATAATTGTAGAATCCTTTTTGGATTCAACTGGGCCTCTCAGGTTCTGGGCGCCCGTCTAAGCGCTGGGTGGCCTAGACCCTGCAGGCCGCCTATGACCCACCTAGCGCTTTTTGAAACTATGCCCTTCTCTCCATATTTTATTTCCCATTAAGTCCAAATTCATGTTTACACTTACGCTCATGGTTTTTGAATAATTTTGGAGAGTCAATAAAAGACAAGGACATGAACATAAAGGTAATATCGGACATCCACACATGTGAATAAAATATCTTATGACACCACCAATAGGATTTCAACAACACTAAAGTTTCACATGGATCAAGCCCATAAGGTGGTACCACATAAGATATACCCATATGCCACAAAATCATATATATATAATAATATAAATCAAATTAATTCTCAAAATCTCATGACTTCACACATGCCAAAAAAGGGGCACATGTGAGCAAAAAAAGACGTGATTTAAATCGAACTTAAGTCATAATAATATATACCACTTTAAATAACAAGACAAGATAACGTGTTTTAACACAATACCACCAAAAGAACTAGTGACAAATAAGTCCCCACATGGATATGACATCAGCATGATGTCATCCACGAGTGGGGAGGTGGGGGTGCCACGTGGCATCCCTATGGCCACTTGGGATCCATGTGACATCCCCATATGATGTCCTTATTTGGTATTTTTGTCAAATAAATTTGAAAATCACATATTTTAAAAATTCTGAAAAATTCTTCAAAAATTCCAAAAATTCTCTAAATGATTTTTCAATATTATTACACAATTTCTCATCAATATAAAATCTTTTCTTATCAATTTTAGATTAATTTGGGCCAAAGGTAAATGAGATTTTTAGACTTATAACACTAGTCGGAGTCTTCTATTGGGCTAACCCGAATGAAGTTTCGCTGGTGTCTCAAGCCGACCCAATGGACCTATACTCCACGGTCTATGGCGAGAACACATAATTGGTCACATCAAAGTCGTTGAGCCAGAGCTTCCTGTCATCGGGGGTTCAATAGATTGATGGTGCACCTTTGTGGGACATGTTGTTACTCTAATACAAGGGTCATCTCAAAACATATATGCACTAGCTCTTCTAAGTTGGATAATACTATAGAAGTGTGGCTTCCCCATACGACTGTGGGTGCACATGCCGTGGAACGGTCTCGTGTCAGGATACGGCTCATGTCCTATGAACCGACTATTCCATACCGGGCGAATACTCTTTTAAATACTCGGGTTCTATTATACTCAATTGGATTCTCCAAGCCCTGGCTTATTGTAACAACTATGAGGTACTCTAATCAATATAGTCCTGACTCGAAGGTAACCCTCACACCTCCCTGAGAGATCACTATCTCAAAACGTAAACTCTCAATGCCTCATAAAACTTGGGGTAAATGAATCTGGGCTCCAATGCGTCAAGCACCCAGATTCAGTCTCTCTCTAGCTCCTACTGAGCGAAAGACTCTTGGTTTTAAGGCATTGAAAGGCCACATAGTCAACAATTTGGACTTATTTATTGATTTGTTAGGATTAACTGGGAATTGTAGTGTAGGGGCAGCGTTCAAAATGTTGTGTGCACCTGCCTAGGCGTTTTGGGGGCCTGACCGCCTAGGTGGCTTGGCAAGCGCCTAGGAATAGGGACGGGTGGGCTATTAATTAAATTAAAAGTTATATTATAATTATTATTTATTAATTAATATCCATAAGATTTGGTTTTGGATATCAAATATTCACAAAATATGAATTTCATCCAAAGTTTATGACTATTCACAAAATATAAGTCCAAATCGGTGCATGTTCCTTCTACAAATGTGTAAAAATATAAAAAAATAAAACAAAATTAATAGGATATCAAAACATCACACATTGTACAAAATAAGTACCAATTATTCATAAAATAATATAAGACCAATTTCATCATCCAAACGAGTTAATAATCAATTAATTACAAAAAAAATCAATCTTTCAACTACAAAAATGTAAATATATCATAAAAGAAAAAAAAGTTAAAAAAAGAAAAAGCAAATAATTCAAAACATATTACGTTATAGCAAAAAAACTCAAAACCCTTATTCAAATATCATAATGGCATAATGCCCTAAAATTATCAAAATGAAAACGATATCAGCCCAAACTTCATCTATCCGATCACCAAAAGTCCTCAAAATCGACTACTAGGCGTTCCAAAAATACCTACAAAAATTTATTGATCTTTCGATAAATCACAAAATAGAGGTTTTTGTGGAGTTTTTCTCTCTTTAGATGGCATGGATTTGGTTTTAGGGGTTTAGAATATCCCCTAAAACCCTCTACCCCTCTTTTTAGGGGGTAGAATGGCTAATTTTGACAGCCGAGGTCATTTTTCTGCCCTGTGCAACCTGCCTCGAGGCGGTGCCTAGACAGTAGTGCCTAGGCGGCTTGGCGGGTGCCCATACGCAAGCCACCGAGGTGCCCCGCCTAACTAGCACCTCGGGCGATCGAATTTTCGAACATTGTGTAGGGGTTAAATGAGGTTTTAATTTACTGTCATGGGAAAAGCTGGTCAACTTCTTATTTATCAGGATGGGGCTTTTAGTTAGTTTCCTTTTTGCGAGTCTTATTTGGTGGGAGTAGATCATTGTGGGAGTTCCTAATGAGTTTCCTCATGGCTTAATATGGGGTGCAAGATTATAGGAAAGAAATAAGGAAAAGGATTGGGGAAAAGCGTGAGGGGATAAGTGAAGTGCTAGTACGTGGGTAGAAGATGAATGGAGAGAGAGAGAGAGAGAGAGAGAGAGAGAGAGAGAGAGAGAGAGAGATTGAGGAAGTTAATTTTTTAGTGCATATTTAAAGAAGAACGTGGCCCTTAGAGAGTTGAGACTTGTTTTTTTTCAGAAGAGTTTTCTTAATAAATGAAGAGATAGCTTTATCTTGGGCTTGGTTTTCAACCGCTGTGTTCCCCTCCATTTTTGCTTAATTTGCTTGTTGAAGATCGAAAAAAGACCGTATTTAATTTCTTGGGCTCCTTTCGCATCACCCTATCACGCATGATTTTAATACTTTTGTAAGTGGAGGATTTCCACAAAAAGAAAGAAAGCAAGAATAAAATGAACAATAAAAAATTCTAATGAACAAGAATAGCATAACTATGGGAAGAGTGTTGATTAGAAACATCTGAAGGAGATGTCAATAAAGTAGTATCAAAAAACTCGGCGTGCCTTAACTAGCCTTGGCACTCTGCTGAGGAGAGTTATAATGGCAAACTTGGGATTATTAAAAATGTCCTAAAAATTTATCATTTTTACTAAATGTCGAATAAAGGATGCAAAAAAATATGTATATATTTATTATGATTTGTTCTATATTTCTATCTTTCTCTTTTTTTGGATTTTTCTGAATTGTTTCAAGCTATAAATCATTTTTTTCCATATTCCATCTTCTATATATGTATTTTCTTTTTTGTTATACTTTAAATGTTGTTTATTACATGTTTACCTTTATTTTTTATCATATGTTTTGAAAACTTCTGGGGCCTCTTGGGCATGTACACAACTTGGTGGATTCTACTCTAATGCACCTTACTTGACTTGTGCAGGGGCCTAGACCCAAGCCATATTTGATTTTTTACGCTTTGTAATGAAGCACCAGTCTTAGGCACACAGATGCATATGAGAGTGGTTGTTAGAGTATTCCTTCAAAGAATGATGCCGATGCATATCCAAATAAATAAATTTTTATTGTTTCAGAATCTAAACATGTCAGACCTACCTAACTTGTAGCATGACCAAGAAATACACTCTGACAACTCATGCACTTAATTTATACTTCTGGAACTTAGAAAATTTCTTCAATATATGGTATTCAAAAAATTCAGATTTATGTCTCAAAAGGTAAATTGTAATTGTTGTTTCGTGAGTATGATAATATAATCCTAATTTCTAGAGAATAGGAGAGGCACACTAGACAGCCAAACGAAGACTAGCAAACACAACATCTTTTATTCTCTGGAACTACTGACTAGTTAGCCAGTCTACAATGACTACAATCAATCAATATTGAAATCTTCATAAAATAATAATTAATATAAAAGTAAACCGTGCAAGCCAATTTCCCATGTCTTCTCAGAGTTCATGTCATTGATGCAAGGCATGAAGAAGTTGAAGAAAAAAAATTGTTGTGATATTTACAGCACTAATAAGTTCCTAGAAGTATAGATGAAAAGGTTTCTAACTTTATGGCTTTCCCAATTAACATCCTAGATAAGACCAACATTATGGAATAATAGAACCAAGCAATTATGAATATTTGATTCATCATCATCGTCAAAGCCTTTTCCCAACTTATTGAGGTTGGCTACATGAATCCTGATCCGCCATTCTGCTCTATTAAGAGCCATACCCTCAATGAGGCCCATAGGTTCTTATATCTTTTCTCACTGCTTCTAACTATGTGGTTTTGGGCCTATCCCTTGCCCTTTTTGAGCCTGCCACTTGAACTAACTCTCACCTCCTAACAAGTGTTATACTGGATCTGCGCCATACATGGTTAGCCTACCTAAGTCTACTCTCTCTCATCTTATTGCCTATTGGTGCCATACCTAATTTTTTTTGAATGTATTCATTTTGAATTCTATCCCTTCTTATCTTGCCACTCATCCATCTCAATTTCCTCATCTCCTCTACACTCATTCTATAGGTATATTGTTTTGACCGTCCAATATTCCGTCCTGTAGAGCAAAGCTGGTCTCATAGCTGTCGTATAGAATTTACCCTTCAAAGCTTCATGGGTATGGGGCGATCACATAGAATTCTGGTTGCACATCTCCACTTCGTCTACCCAGCTCTAATTCTATGTGCGACATCTTTCCTCAATTACTCCATTTTCTTGGATTATCGACCCAAGATATCAAAATTTCACTCTTTTTGATATTTCTTGGCCGTCAATCGTAACTACTTCCTCCTCTTTACCCTATTATTACTAAACTTGCATTTTATACACTGTCTTAGTCTGGTTAATTTTAAAACCTTTAGATTCTAAAGCATCCCTCCAAAGTTCTTTGTGTACCTCATCTTGTAGGTGCCTAGTTAAGTCATCCATAACTAAGACAAAGAGGTATGAGTTCAATGCTGACCCCTGATATAGACCTATTTTCACTGAAAATTCACTTGTCTCTCCACTAGTTGTTCGTACACTAGTTAGGCCCATCGTACATATCTCTCACCAAGTCGATGTAGTGTCTAGAGACTTCTTTCTTTTTTAACACCCACCAAATTAAATCTTGAGGTTCTCTATTATAAGTTTTCTCTAGATCAATAAAGATCATGTGAAAGTCTTTTTCCTTCGTCCCAAACTTCTCAATCAGTTGCCTATGTAGGAAAATAGCCTCAGTTGTTGACCTTCCTGACATAGAACCGAATTGGTTTTCTGATACACTCGTTTCATGCGTTAGTAGTTGTTCAATCGCTCTCTTCTAGAGCTTTATAGTGTGGCTCATAAGTTTGCATAATTTTGAACGTCTCCTTTGTTCTTATAAATAGTTCTCACAATACTTTTCCTCCATTCGTTTGACATTTTCTTTGTTCTCAACACCTCTATTGAGATACCATCTAGTCCTAAAGCCTTTCCTATCTCCATCATTTTCAAAGCTTCTTTCACTTATGATATCCCAATCCTACAAATGTATCTATGATCTCCGCCCTCCTTTATGCCTATGGTTCTTTCTACCGCTATGTTCCCATTGTGTTTGTCATTTAATAATTTTTGAAAATAAACTCTTCACCTTCCTTTGTTACTTCTTCATCCTTCACTAAAGCCCTTTAATCAGTTATGAATATTTGACTAATTAGTATAAAAGGTTGTCAAATGTAGGATACATACTTGATGCCCTAGGGGGTCCGAAATTGAATCCACCATTTTCTTGAACCTTAACAAGTAAAATCAACAATAATAGCGAAAGAACATGGCTGTAAATCAAGCCAAGAGAAGAACTTTTTTCTTTCATAAAATAAAATTTATTTCAATAACATATGCCCCCCAAAATATGACATCCAACCGTATATAAGCCTATGAAACCCGAATTTAACTTGAGATCCAAGTAAACATCTAAGAATCTAAAATACCCCTAAAACAATACTATAATTTCAAAAATACCCCTTTGAACACTAATGCATGAATAGTAACTTGAACAGTACTGTAAATAGTACCTATGAATAGTAAATAAAAAATAAAATCTCTAGAATCCCTAAAAAACTAAAAAACCCTGGAAATAATTCTTAAAACTAAAACTACAATATACATCCTTGAAATTGAATAGAAATAAAAAAAAAGAAGAAATTTTCCCTCCATCAGAAATGCTATGCACCATGATGAGCTTGCAATGTGACATTTATGTGCATTTAAGTAATTTGTACAAACTCTAACATTCAAATATGTATTGTTTAATCACATAGTGAAGATGCCACCTTAATATACGAATTTGGAGAACCAAAATTCTCTCTCAAAGTCTTAAAATCTCTGGAAGAGAAAAAAGAAACGAAATTGACCAAATTTATCCCTATCTTCTTCTCTCTAAACCCTATCCTTGCTCTTTCTCTAAACCCTAATCTCTCTGTCTCACTCCCCTCATCAACACCCAATACAACTAACAAAGGGAGCTCCCCTTATCTCATCCTGTCTCTCTCACTGAAATTTTCAGCTTGCATCTCCAACTCCAGGTTTCTTTCTCATCAAACGTAATTCCTCAAAAGTCCTAATTCTTTCGTTCTTCCAATCAAAAGGTATATTTCTTACTGAAATTTCATAGCCCATATCTCGAAGTCTGGGCTCTTTTTATCAGAATTCTAATGTCTCGAAAGCCCTAATTTCTCTTGTCCATTACTCTCAAAAAAAAAACAGAAAAAAAAAGGAAAAAGAAAGAAAGAAAATTCTAGAAAGGGTAACATTCATAGCGCTAAAGAATCAATGAGGAATGAACTGATATTCACTAGTCTCACATTTGTATAGATTTTGTGATTTGTTATATATTGAGATTTGTTAGAACAGGGAAAACATTTGACTAGGCTTTTTGTTTCTTTGCTTATGTGCCGTTTTGGCATTGCAAATGTAAATTTCTGTGTGGTGATATTGAGGGTTCTACTGAAGCTTACGTCCTGCACATGTATTTACTTATTTAATTTAGTATCTTTAACATTTTTGATATTATTAAATTGTGGCAAGAAGTTTAACCCATGTTTTTGCTGTCATTTTGATGGATTTTTCCAGCATTGCTTATTGGTGATGAATTAATATATAATCATTCAATTGATTTTATGGTGATCTTTAAATCCTATACTTTTCTTTAAATAGATGTAGGTCGCGAAGCTTGCATCATCAGATTCTACAAAGCAAAACCCCCAAGGCTTCAAGGCATGGAAATATTCCTTCTAGAGATGATGAAAGAGTTCCTTGTGAGGGATCAGAAAAATGGGAAGTTGACACAAGTAGTCATGGGAGCTCACTGATTGTTAAATTAGCAGTTGCATTGGGAGTAGCTGCAACAGTCACTATATTATGTGCCTGGTTTAAGAAGCCTTCTTTGAGGTCTTCTTTTGGTGTTCCTTTTCTAGTTAATGGTTCATCAACATCTGTTTCCACAACTGTTCCTGTTGGCTTTACCTTGAAACTATTTGGATATGATATATTCCTACCAGAACATACACCGGGGTATGCATTTTATCGCTTGTATTTCCTCTTCCTAGAAATCTCTGAATGATTTATGTTTGCTGCAAATACAATAGACCCTTTTATTATCCTACAAGAGACTTTTTCGATGGCTTGTTGAATTCTTTATGGAGTCGAATGTCAAGTGGGAAAATTGCTCATTTCCTAGTCCTTACCTCCTTGGTAGTACCCTATGAATTTTGTATCATATATGAAGCATTAGGTAGAAAGCGTTTTGAATATTCAGAAATATAAATGCATGTTTTAATGATAATTTACTATTATCATTTCAAATGCTTTTGTAATGCATATAGATGGCAACTATCAATATTTTATTGCTTTATTAGCCCTTTATTATTTCATATTATACAGATGTAAATTAATGTCTTTTGATGGAATTATAATCAAAATATACATGGGAAGAAATTATTGATCTCAACTTAATAGGTTGCAAGGAAGGCTGTTTAAAATGCAGCAAATACCTGACATTTCTATTAAGTATTGTTGCAACTGAGGTGGTGGTTCACTCATATAGCTCTTTATTTAATCTCATGCTCTGAGAGTTGCTTAAGTAGGTGTTTGCCTTTCTAAAATTGTGAAGAACTCCTGAGAATCATGGCCCATCCAATCCACTTCTTATCTTTTTGTTAGTCAGATTGCATCAGTTTGGCCTCAGATGCGCTATAAATAAAACCTCAGGGAACAAAAGTGTATTCATGGTGTTGTTTTCTGTCATAAACCACATTCTCTACACTGTTCCTCCGTGTGTAGGATTTGGTACTTCTTCCTGAATTTGTTTCTGACTTTCCTAGGTCTTGCCCAAATGAATTATAGGGAAGCACGGGCCATGGTTCCTGATTGCTTCTTGTGAGAGTCTGCCTTCTACAGAGAATTTGTCCCTTGACTATCTTTTCAAGCTTGTGAAAGAGAGAAATAATAATCTTTTGATAGGCTCTTTTCTAGTTTGCTAGTGACTAAGGGAACATGTCAAGGATTTGACGATCTCAGAGCTGTTGTCTAAAAAATCTCTGGGTTTGGAGAAGAGGACCTGATCTGAGATTGGATGCTGAATGGCCAAAGCCTGGTGTCTACCAATAGAAATACACCTAGAACCCTATTTGTCAAGCCCTTGGAGTTAAAGCATAAGGCTTCTCTGGGATCCATCATTCTGCAATCTATGGTACCACAGATTTATGTTACCTTATTCCAAGTCACTCATGAGAAAGGGCTCTTTGGTAGTTTGCGTTTTGTGTTCCTTTGCTTTAGTATTGTGTTGTTATTGTTCTCTTTTCTTCTTTCATTCTCCTCCTAGAGCTCTTGAAAATTTTATAAGACTTCTTTCGGCTCTTTTCAAGATCACCTGAGACTTGAGTAGGTATGGATCGCAGTTAGGACTTGAGACTGAGGTCTTTCCTAGAGTGAGTAGTGAAAAGGCTCAAAGTGGAAAAGCTGAGAACTCGTTGATGAGTAGAGCAAACAGAATCATCCCGATGGGACACAGCAGCCAGAGCATGGGACCCACGTCATGCACATATGGATAGGCCCCACATCGGATAACTTAGCACTTACGACCTGGATCCACTGCTTTGCAGGAATCCAGTTCAAGTGGGTGTCACATGGAGTTTAATTACTACTTTCCAGTTCTTTTCTGAGGTTTCCACCTTTATCCTTGTGGTGCCTAGCCCTTTCAATCAGTATTAGTGGGATTTACAAGTCTTACACACTTCTAGGGACCTAGAGAATCACTCAAAAAAAGAAACAAAGAAGTGGGACTGATTCACAGAGACATAAGGAGGAGCTCAGGCATCAGGGTAAAAGAAAATCAAACATAATCACAACCCTTTTATTGATTCTGGCCTTTAGCAGTCAGGCTACATTTGGCCGATGAACTTCATACATGGGACTTAGTTACCAGGTCTGGACTGAGACTGCAAAGCACCACCCTAAGGAGGAGGAAAACAGAGAGAAGAACAGAGAGAAGAGTGAAAAATAACTCCTTATTTTCTTTCCAACACACCAGAACTCCTTTGGAGATGTAAGCCCCTCCTTAATATAAGTTTTTTCTTGGGGGAGGAGGAGAGGGGAGTGGTTGTTTCCTTATAATTATTAGGGGCTGTTATTTACTGACCATATGGACAATAATTATATCACTTTAGTTACATCAGCTTACCACGGAGACAATAATCATATCATCTTTTATGTCAACAACTTTTCATATAGGAGATAGATGTATGTGTGTGTGTGTGTGTGAGAGAGAGATAGATGTGTGTGTGTGTGTGTGTGTGAGAGAGAGAGAGAGAGAGAGAGAGAGAGAGAGAGAGAGAGAGAGAGAGAGAGAGAGAGAGAGAGAGAGAGAGAGAGAGAGAGAGAGAGAGAGAGGAATAATATGCTCCATGTGACACCCAAGTGAATTGGATTCTTTTGGTTGAGTAGTGGGTCTAGTCATTGGAGCTGAGTAATCCAATATAAGGCCTATCCTTATCCACGTGACATGGTTCCCACATTCTGGTTGCAAGCTTTCGTTTGGACAATCCTCCAGTTTCTGCTTTACTCTCTGGCAAGTCCTCAGATTTTCCAGATTGAGCCTTTTCACTAAGCACAATGTCTCTTCATTCCACCTCTTCACCTCATCAGTTGAACATTACTTCCATCTGTGCCTCTCTTTGCACTTCCTCAATTAAGGTACTCAGTGGTCTCCTAGGTATAGGTCTTTGAGTAGGCAGTTGCTGCTACTAATTGGATTCCTAAGTTTTTTTGTCACCAGTCAGCTACTGAGTTTGTACTAGAGATTTTGTGTTGTCATTCCCAATGAATCGCTTTTCATTCCAAAGCTTGTTAGTTCATTTGCAGATCTATGGTGGACTATACTCATCCAAGGCTGCATGGGTTTCATGTACTTCGGCATTTTTGACCTTGATACGAGGGGATTTTCTTAACCATTCGTCAGATATAGGCACCTTTAGTAGGCCAAATCTGGTTGCCATTCTTCATCGAACCTGAGGGGTTCGTCCAATGGTCTAAATCTTGTGCACACACCATGAATGCCTTCTAGCAGGGTTGTTAGTGGTGACTGGTGAATACTTTGAAGGAGATCTTGTAGTCGACGCAGGAGGTGAAAGAGGCTCCCTGCATAACATCTCTTATGATGCGTGCTCCCTATTTCTCTGAAAGTCTTGAACATTCTTGCGATAAAGTAAGACCCCTTATTTATGCCATATTGAACATCAGCAGCTCCTGTCCTCATCAGGAGTTGTTTTGCCTTAGCTGAACTAAGGGAATGCCATTTGGTCTCGAAATGGTGGGGCCTAGAAGGATGTTGGCTGTGTTTGTGGCCTGGGATGAAGTTATAACAACGATGACCATGTCTTCACCATTATTGCATTTTTTGGTTCTTCACTTGTCATCACCCCTTTTCAGGTGCTCTCGCTAGTCAGGTATACTCTGGTTAGGAAGTAGGAAGAGAGTTCTCTGCTCCTGGAATTTATTTGATGGTGAATCATATGGGGAAAACTCTGCCTGCTAGAGGGCAATGATCTGGGTTGATGCTAAATCTTTGATGTTCTTTTTTTTTTAAAATGTAAACTGTTCTACTAGTAATGGTGGAGGAGATACAAGTAAAGCATAGATGCTACCCACAGGCCGGGGGCACCAACCCAAAAAATAGGCTTCCCACTGAATGGAAGCCCTATACAAAATTGGGGCTAA
The DNA here is from genome assembly GCF_054954075.1 of Amborella trichopoda. Taxonomy (NCBI): domain Eukaryota; kingdom Viridiplantae; phylum Streptophyta; class Magnoliopsida; order Amborellales; family Amborellaceae; genus Amborella; species Amborella trichopoda. The sequence continues at coordinate 41,666,414 of NC_142341.1, forward strand.
ACCTGAAAAGGTTTCCCAAGAGCTATAAACAAAAATACAAGAGGCTACTCAAGACTGATTTTCCAAAAAATCAAGTGTGGCTGTGGTGTGCTCCATCTTTAGCGAGAGTGTCTGCCTCGGCGTTGGATTCCCACCAAGAATGCCTCCATAAGATGACCATATCCCTGCAAATATGAGTAATTTTGTCATAAACCTGGTGAGAAACTAGGGGCAAGGTGGGGAGCCTAATGCCCAAATAATAACGTTTTGTGTGTCTCCTTCTATGATCAGAGGCTGGCTCCAAAGGGGATTGAATTGTTTGATGCCTTCCATAAGGGCAAAGGACTCGGCTGACTGGGCGTCATCGTGACCGATATGTTTGGAATAGGAGGTGAGGACATGTCCATTGTGGTCCTTGAAGATGCCACCGACACCTGCTGGGCCAGGGTTGCCAAGGAAGCAACCATCGAAATTCAGTTTGGTATGTCCTTGAGGGGGTGGGGACCAATGGTGAGCCCGAGGGAAACACAGTGGACTGGTGTGCAGCAAGGCTAGCCAACTTTGGAAGAAGGCTGAATAAGGGTTGCCCTTGAACCTCTTGTGGTTAGTAGCCCAAAATATGGCTGAAGATGTGATCTTGTCAGTGAGAGCAGCCATCAAACACTTCTCGTCTTTGAAAATTGTAGTATTTCTTTTAGTCTAGATGACCCAAATGGTAGCTGCTATTGTGGCTTTCCACAAAATCCTGCTGGCTTTGGGCCAAGGACTCGATTGAGTCAAAGGAAAGAGAGCCGGAATGGACAGTAGGGTGACCCACTGCGCTGATCAGTTGGAGTAATGCCCCCCATAGACCCTGGGCCAGAGGACAATTTAGAAATAGGTGGGTGTTGCTTTCTTCATGTGCTTGGCACATGACACACCTATTGGGGATTGGGAGCCCTCTTCTTTGGAGATGGTCAACCGTGAGGGCCCTTTCAGGGAGGGCGATTCAATTAAAGGCTTGGACTTTGGGAGGGGCTATGGAGGTCCAGCTTGGGCGACGATTGAAGTGGGAGAGAGGGGGATAATAGGTGGCATGAGCAGCATTTTGTAGAAAGAGGACACAGAGAAGGATCTCGAGGGTGAGGGGCTCCAGATGATGTGGTCACGGCCACTGGGGCAAGACAGGTTGAGTGAAGCAGGGCAGAAATATTGATAAATTCAGTAGTTTCAGGTTCCAAGCACTCGAGTGAACCTTAAGGGGCATTTCTTCAGCTACAATGGAGCTTAAGATAGAGAGAAAAGAGAGGGAAAGAGGTCATTGAGGGGGGTGTGGCCTAACCATAAGTCGGACCAAAAACGTATTCGACTTCCTTCCTGCGGATGCAATCTGATGAGCTTTGGAAGTGGGTGAAAGAGGACAAAAAGGATTTCCAGGCCCTCATCCGATCATAATGGTTCAAATGGGGGGAAGTTAACTTTTTCAGCTCCTTGCCAGCAGCTGAGGTCTAGACTGATTTTGTAACTAGTAACTGCCACCATCTTTCTTCTGTATACAAAGTTCATGGAACCAATTTTCTGTTCTCCTTTTAAGGTCCTGATCTGGTTCCTCGAAAGGTGGGTTCCCTGTTGCTTATCTGTTTCTTTGAGCCAGTGGTCTCTGAGAGAGTCACGGAGATACTCTTTGTGCAATGTTGCTAAGCCCTGTTGGTAACGAGGGCCTCCTACTTCTTTACCCCCGTCGCTCGAACTCGAAAGAGTCATGGAGATACTCTTCTTGGAATGTTGCAATAGCCCTGTTGGTAATGAGGGCCTCCTACTTCTTTACCCCTGGCAAAGAGATTTTTTTTTATAAATTTTCCCTCAGATCTTTGTGATTGCTATGGAAGCCCATCGTTGCGCATCATGAACCATCCGACTGATAACTCTCTCTCCTGGGGACGTCCTTGGGAATCCTTCTTGAGGTCCTTTATTTTCCACAACTCTAGTGGCCTACTTGGTTCTCTGAGTTGATTCTGCTGGTCTTCCAGCATGCTGATCCTTGTTTCCCAAGACTTTGCATAGGTTTCAGTTGTTTCAACTCACCTTGAAATTCTGCTTGGGTGGGCATTGTAGGATCGTTCTACAATAAAGAGTTTGATGAGTCTATCTACAACCTTCAAGGAAATGAAGTGCGCTTCTGGGATTCTCTTTCGGGTCCAGTTGCACCTGTAAGTGTGGAAGTTCCAAAGAAATCACTTTGACATTCCCCCATCTCGAGGGCATCACAGGGACTCGTAGGTACTCTGGAAACTTGCAGTTCACCCGAACCTTGTGAGTGCACTTCCCTCAACCCAAAGCTATAGGAATCCTTCTAAATTTTCATTAGGCAAGTCTCGAAATTGTTGAGTTACAAGTCGTAGCCAGTAATTTTTCAGCTAGAGTTGTAAAAGGCTAAAAAAAGATCAGTATCACAAATTGTATCTCAAGACTCTGGATTGAGTCAGAGCTTTATTTGATAACACAAATGTTGCCAGACATATCTGACTGAGATTCTTCTTTGGTGTCAAGAGTGTTGCCCAAGCATCTGCATGGTTGTTGTGACTTAAATTCTACATGGGAATATATTCCTTAGTATCCCTTATCTGAGCTGCTTCTACTCACTTTTCTGCTTAACAGTCTTTCCAGAAGTAGACTCCTTTTTTGAAGTTGCAAAATTTAGGCTTGCCGTTTCTGGACTTCCTTTTTTCTCCTTGATGTCTCCTTTTGTGATACTTTTGAGGCCTCCTTTTAGGAGTCTCCTCTCTACTTCTCCATTGATAGTGATGCTTAGAGGATCTCTTTCCTTCACCGTCATATCCTATATACCAAATTGTATGCACATTTCTTTGCTTATTTTATAGTTTTAGGCGGTGGCTTTGGTAACGTAGTTTTTGTACATCAGTCGATAATAACAGATTCTGTCATGGCAAAGGGTGTCTGACAGTAACTTTATCCATTTTGTCTCCCTTGAAACGATTTCGGATCAGCTCTTCTAGCTTGTTAGGGAGTCCTCTGAGGAACTTTTCTTTGTGTATTGTTTTCTGGATATCTGGTATGTGATACACTCTTTGCAGGAAGGCTTGCTCTTACCAGCTGTATCGAGTTAAGGAGGAGGTGGGCATGACTAACATTGCTTGCCTATTGTTTGCATTCCATATCCTCCATGGCACTATAGAAGTGGACCTGGATTGTAGCCATTAAGCTCAATAGGATTAGGAATCTCTCATCCATAGGCATCAGTTTTGGCTGTTTCATCTTCTCTTAGCTAAATAGATCCCCATAGGTCCACTTTTCCTCTATCGTCAAATTGGACCCACCATCGTCAAAGGAGGCCTCAAAAGTATCACAAAAGGAGACATCACGGAGAAAAAATGTCGGAGCGTGAGTCTAAGCATATTGTTGATTTGTTCAGAATTCTGGCCATTAACTTACCAGGGCTATATTGATCTGTCATGTAATCCCCTTTAGAAAGGGACGGGATCTTCATTGGTGAGATCTATGGGCACAGTTTCTACTTTAGTTGGTTTTTGTGAGAAAGCTGCACGAATAGGTGTCGTTGTTTTTGGAGCCTGATTCACCTCCATGCATTGCTTCCACTTGCCTAGAGGTGGAAAAGGGCCAAGCAATTGTTGCTTTCATAGTCAACACTGAATTTGATGCCAGAAGTTGCAGTGCCTCCTTCACTTAGCTTAGGTGGTTTAATGCTAGTTTTTGCTGTAAGAGAACTGGAGTTCGAGAGGTTGAGTTACCTCAAGTTGTCTGTGGCTCATGCCAAATTGTGGCATGGGTCCTCTAGAGTTTGTCCGTAGAAAGGGACAATTTATTGACCTGCTCTCCATGATCTTCTCTTAACTTGTGATTGATATGTAGCACCGTACTGGTCCAATTCAATTGTTGATGGAGTAGGTTTTGGCTTGGGTTGTCTTCAGACACAGATTGGAACTGTAGATTTTTTTTCATTGCCCACAAACCAGATTGGCTCAAATTGTGGAATAGTAGACACTTCTATCACATTTCCTCTTGCAGAGATCCAATATCACCTAGATGTCACTAATCATCCTCCATAAACATAATATAGAAGTGATAGATCGTTTCCTTCTTTTTGGGCTTCAATCTATTCATCCCTGATCATGCTTCTTTCTTGCTGGTTGTATTGGTACAACCAGAATCTCCTCTGCTGAACTTTCAGATATCCTTTTTGAAGTCTATCTATTCCCTCAAAGGCCACAAATTCGTTCCTGATTATTTGTCTTAGACAGTTTAGGAGGGTAATATCTTCCCAGATTTGAGGGCATGATCCACTGTTGCTGGAAGTGGATCTTTTGGGCTTCGATGAACTCCCTTAACCACTTTTTCCGTCAAGGATTCTGGAAGTATTGTTCATCCAAGCGTGTAGGCCCAGGAATTTAGTAGGGCTTCCCGGGCCTTGACTCCTTTAAGGAAAAATTGGAGATAGATGAACTGGGGAAGGTTGGCATGCTATAGATCATCATGTTGCACCTCCTTTTTGTTGGGGTTTTGAGACCTTTAAAGGTTGTGAGAGCATGTAAAGAAGAATTATGGTGGATTCTACACTTTAGTTGGAGTGTGTGTGTTGGTTGACTGACCTAGGGTTTGGTGGTCTATGGTCCGGGTCATGTCCAAAACCCTTACTTTTTGAGCATATGGCACTACCGAAGAACGTTTTTTGAGGTGGGAGAGATGCCCAGGGATGGTCCGTAGGCGAGGAGAGCTTCGTGGTCTCTTGTGTGTGAACATAAGCCTGTGACAGCGATGATTAAATCCTATACAAACTTTCGCACGGCATGTGCACAGAACATCTGCATTATCGAGAAGCAAACTTGAAAAGGAATGTGTAACTGTGATTAGAGTTCTCCTTGCACTATAGTGATATGTGCGTATCTTGCTCTTAAGGTGGGGAACCTGTAATCCACATTCCTGGACCGTGGTTCCACTATTTATTGGCTAGCTTTGATGAGCCAACCATGGACCCTTCAAGAGACTATAGGTCATGGGTCTCATTGGATTGGTTTGAGAAAGCAGTCGAGGTTCACGATTACTGGGTTAGGTGGAGTGCCTTGACAGTCACTTTTCTGGACCCATTGGTACTTGTCCACTTCTAAAATGACTTGTTTGTTTAATCATTGATAGTCACTTTTTCTTCCTGGAGGTCTAGTTTATGAGAATTTTCTGATCTTTATTTGGATGATGTTTTGTTTAATGGTTATCAATGAGTTGAATTTTGGATCATCAAAAAAGAAAAAAAGTCCTTGAGATGATGATAGAGAAAATTTAGATGTAGAGCAGCCTATTATATTGAGACGAGAGGGAGGGAGAGGAGAGGGTGAAAGTGGTAGAGAGAAAGGGGGGAGAGAGAAATGAGAGGTTTTGTAAGGGGAGGAGAGAGTAAAAAGGGAAAGACCATATTTAGTTACCAACCATTGAGTGGCTCATCCCAGTTAATTTGTCTTGATCTCTATAATGGACAGTGCAAAAGAATTATCCACCGTAACATGATGGATTCAAAGTACACGAATCTTTCCCTCCCAAAAGATGCATATAACTAAAAACTCAGGCACATCCCAAGTATCTCATTTATAAAAATTTGACAGGTGGGAATTGAGTTAACTTGTGAGCTTTTATGATTTACATATGAATTTTTATTCGCTGAAATCAGAGAATGATCTAAAGTGGGAATTCGTTCAATCAAACTGAACAAGTTGGCTGATATGATCTATGGGAAAGAAAACATTACAAATGGAACGGTCTAGGTGAATCATGGTTTGGATTAGTTTGATCTTGTTCAGAAATTTGTTTTTCAAGCCTACTAAAAAAGTTATTCATTGGTAATGTTCCTCCTATTCTTGCTGGAGATTTTGGGAGACAAGTAGACAAGCCATTTAGTTAAACTTTTACATCTATACGAACAACAAGAAATTTTGATGATAAAAAAAAAAAATTTCTGCCTAGTTTATGGAAATAAGGTGGAGTCCAGTTTTCCTACATTTTTCCAGCAGTTTTTCAGTAGATGAGTTTTTCTCTGTGTGAAGTTTAACAGTTATGCTTCCAACCTGGGTACTTGCAGGTGGATCTATTTCTGGTTGCTTATGGCTGCAGGATGTGGACTTTTCATTAGTGAGGAGGCGCTCAATATATGGGTCTGTCCTTTGCACTGGTACTTCTGTTTAACCAAACTATTACTCGAAGAGTGCTCATTCTAGATTTATCCTACTTTTATATTCCATCTTATTACTATGAGATGCTTTACTTTTGCCTTGGAAATTGGTTTAAATACACCTTGCACTAATCCATTTTTGGGGTTAATGTTGTAGGTTGGCATATCTTTAGCTCGAATGCTTTCCCTTGATGGCTCTTGGAAGACATTCTCTTTGTCATTTTCAAATAATTCTTCCTACATCATTTCTACAATTCTTTGGGTCTACTGGTATTTTCTTCTTTGCATATGCTATTTCGTTTCAACTTTCATACTTAAGAGTGATAATAAGTTACAGGAAAAATGTTAATTGGAATTAGAGAGAGCATTTCAAGCTGGGATGTATGATTTGAACTAACAATCCAAAATCTTTTTTTCGACCTTTCATATCAGGCAGGGACCACTGCCACTATATAGTGGCAAGTCAATGATATGGAGATTGTCAGTATCAACAAACAAAAAGGATTATGAAACAAAACATCAAATACTGATTATATTTTAAATAGCATTAGATTGTGCATTATTTGTAAGATAAAAGATATTGTGGGTTATAATGGATACTACAGTGTCCCATGTCCAAAAATGACAGATATGATGGGTTTGTTCTTTTATTTATTAAATATTCATCATATATATTTTTAGAGATGAACATATTTAAAAGAACAACAGACATAAGTGTTCTCGTAATGGATATGATACCTTTTCTTTCCCCAAAATTTGAAACATGCTATAATGGCTTTATACAATTATATAATTACCGTTATTTTAAAATACCACATTATTCAATTCAAACAGCTATTTCAGTGGTACCTATTGGTGTTGTTCGCTACATTGATGGTTTCTGAACCATGATTTGGAGGCAAATTAGTCTTTGTACGTGGGGCATATATTATTTACAATTTGATAATCATGTTCGGATAATGGTTTATCTTATCCTTATATTGGAACACTGGCTATGCCGCCATTCTTACATAAATAATGCAAACCTTCAGGGGGGTGTGCATCAGTGACATGATACCTTTTTACCTTGGCCAGTTTGTTAGGCAGAAGACCAAGGCACCTGATGAAATTTGTTCTAAGGTTTGTAAAGGGTTCTACATGATTCTTGATATTGGACAAAACTAGTACCTCTGTTTTGGTTAGGTGCCAAACCTTTCAAGTTTCACTTGTACATTGTTTTTGCTTACAGTATACAAAGTAAATTATCTTTTTCAAAGTTACACAAAGGAAACTTTTCTTTTGATAAAAGATTGTGCGAAGTGCTACTGAGCTCATTTTGCTTCATTCCTTTCAGTTTTCTTCACATACTTGTCTAGAATTTGATGATACCATATTGAATGCCTTTTTGGATGAATTATAGCTGGGAATATCTAAGGAGAAGTCAGAAAATGTTGCCAGTGCTGTCCAGAAGTATGGTAATCTCATAGGATTTGGTGAGTACAGTGCAGCCGGCATGAGTTCAATTAAACATTTTGTTCTCAAATTTCTGGTTATAGTCGACAATCTTTATACATAGATTTCTCTTTCCATAAATTTGGAAATTCTTTATTCTCATACATCTGTAGGTTTAAATGATCTTTTCTGTCCAAGGCTTGTTGATTTTATCTCTTCTCGAGCAAAGCTTTTGTGCATCTTCACATGGCTGAGATGTGGTCAACCTTCTAACATGATGTAAATTTCTCTTTTATGCTTTTTCTTGGTGAAATATGTCATAAAAATTTTTTAATATGTGTTTCTGGGGTGTTTGGTCTAAGACTCTAGGAATGCTACAAGAAGAAAATGATAATACCATTCCAGATGCTTTTAAGTTTTAATGTTTTCCAGCGATGGATATGTTTGCATACTTTAAGATTTGTATAAAATTGCCTGGGAACATATTCCTTTTGTGTGTAGGCTCTTCCGGCTGAGAAGGTAATTGCTCTCTAGCGAACAATATTTTTGACAAAATGAATCCCATCTATACTCCAGGACTTAATCTCAATGCAGCTCTGTGGAGCTATCTATTTTTTATGAGATGAAGCGCATATATACCTTGTTCCTTATCCTATCCTATTGGGTTTGTTTGGATTAATTGGCTTTCTATAGTGTCTTAAGTCATTATTCTTTGTTTTCGGGCCATTAAAATAGGTGTACTTGTATATCTATAAATGTGTATACATCTTTAAATAGTGTTCTCTGTTCTTGGGCGAGCATATTCCCCTAAGGGCATGTCTTTCGTTTATCTTTCTTAATAACTCTATGTAAGTGAATATTTAGCTCAGATTTATTAATGAGATAATCTTCCCCTAGAAATAGGAATTGTTCTATTAATGTTGTTTTGGGGTTTCGAGTGTGAGATTTAGGGGTTTGAGAGTCTAGTGGGACATGCGTTGAAGTATGGCTTCCTAATTGATCTGCAATCATTGGCCTTTACTATCCATGTCCTGTCCTGTTTCATCATTTGTTCTGTCATTCTTTTTTCTTTATCCTATCCTTATCTATCATCTTCTATTCAACCATCTATTTTGACCAGCCTTAGACCTATGTCTCCCCAAAATTCCCAACACCTGTTAACCAACATATGTTTTATTAAAAAAGAAATCAACCTAAAGACTTTTTACCATGCTCTGCCATATCTGCCTTGCACTTGATTGCTTCATATTGCAGTTGGAAACCTCCTTGCTGGATTGTGCTTCACAGTCATGGCCAATTTTTAATTAATCTCGTCGACTCTAAAGTTGTCATCATGCAAGGGAACAAGGGAATCTAGAAGAAGCCAAGGTTGTAAAAATCACATAATAACCAAATAATCTCACAATTGGTGGAAGGCATTTTGCGGTGTTCAAATGCAGTGTCAGACTTGAAAATAGTAGTTTGCTTTCAATTCCAGTAGATGAGAGAATTTTCTAGAAAAACACAAGAACTTGTTGTGGAGTTGGTAGTACCAAGGAAACCTACTCAATAAACATTCCAGTGGACGTACCACTTTAATGAGGATGAGGGATGTATTAAATGCCTCTATCCGAAGTATCTCATATTCTCACACATATAATGGATCGTGATGAATGACTGAGATGTAGGTGACAAGAATCAAGACTGATGGCTTGACACCATAACAGCTGTGGGCAATATCAACCATCTCTATGAGTTAAAGTCCGCCATGTGGATGACCATCATCCTCTGAATAATTAACATTAAACCCCACAGGTGTGTCAATGACATTATGATTCGTAAAGTGAGCTAAATCAATAAGGCATTGATGTACTCTGATGAAGCCAATAGGTACTTGATGACCTATGAATTTGATGCCCAAAAACTCTCTCCTGCTCAAGATCCTTCATCTTAAAATGTGTTTAAAGAATTTATTGACATGTGCATTGCTTCCTGGGCATAGACCATAGTGTAGCTGTAAACATGGCATGTCTTCTTCTGTGGCATCTCGATGTCTACTTTACTGTTGGACGGTGGATGCTCCAACCTGAGCACCCTGTCGTTATCTCTGCCCAGCATATATGTTGTTTTCCAACAAAAGAATAAGTGAAACTTGTAATATATACTGTGAAAACACCTCTTGAATTCTTGTTTGTAGAATTCAGTTATACTCTTGGGCATTAGAAACAATGATATAAGACCTGACATAAAACAAAATAACAATTTGGCATTATAATTGTGACACCTTAGTTCCACGATTATATGCTGTAAGAAAAAGAAAGTATTAGTGTGTTATTAGCCTCAGTAGTTCCTTTCTAAGGAAATATGTTTGTTTTTTGTTTACTATTATAAGACCTGAATTATTTGCTTTATATATTGTCTAGATAGATGACTGCAATAGAAAATTTTTGGGAGAATGCATAATATATTCTTCTTTTAAATACTAAGCATTGTTGTCTGAAATTAATTTGCTCTATTTTTCCAAATCATCCATAATTCCATATAATGACTTAAAAGTCCTGACATTTCAAAAATAAATGACTTGAAAGGTCTTGTAAATCACATTTCTCTTGTTTAAGATTGTGACTTGGTAACTCTTGATGTGCTTTGAATGTGTTTTCAAACAATTTGAGTACTCTCTGGGACATTTTTATTTTCCTTCCGGTTTTGATAATCAACTCTTCAGTTAAGTCAGCCAGCAAAATCTGATGGAAGTCTTGCGAGTCGACAGCAATTTATCAATTAGTCACATAGGAGAGAACAAGTTAAGAATATGCTAGTAAATGTAAGGTGCTAACAATTACTGAAGCTACTGCCAAGGTGTAAAGGTTGTTTCTACTGTCCAAAATTACATGCCTTTAGAAAGATTAATCTGGTTTTAGTCTCTTGTATTCTAGCGTATTTGTTTTTTCTGCACTAGTAGTAGTGTGTTCTAGCTTTTTTTTGTGCATGAATTTTTGGATCACGACATATCCTATTTGCTTGGAACCTTAGAGACCTTTTTTTTCATTTCGCAAGCTCTTTCTTTTGTCCACTGCGTACTATGATATTTATGCTTACAAGTTCAAAACCATTTGTGTTGCAGTCGAGAGGTTCTCACTTGGCGTACGGAATCCGACGGCTTTTTTTGCAGGGGCCATGGTTTGTTATCTTCACTCTTTCAAACAATAACTGACCAGCTACAGTTTTTGTTATTCCAATAGTTGCTTCTAAAGAGCATGCGAATTTATCAGACATGGGATTATATTAGATTATAAGTTTTTGCTCTCTTTATAGAACCATTGTAAGCCTAGTTTTTTTTTTTTTTAACTTCCGAATTCAGTTATTGTGGTAGGTTTTCTGTTGAGTTGTTGAGCTGGCTTCTAATTCTTTAAATAAGATGTTCATCGTCTAAACGATAACTTTGATAGATGATGGAGCTGGTTGTCATTAAAATACTGAGTACTTGGCCCAGTAGTGCAAATGAAATCTGTGATGAAATGAGGGTGCATATTATCAGAACTGCATCATCATTGTCATTAAATTAGTAAATCTTGTGAGCCAAGGATTTTTAAGTTTCACAGAAAATAAGTTACAACAATGCAAGTGGCTGACCGTTGTTTTGATTGACATGTCATAATAACTATAGTAGGGCTTTTTTTGGTAAGCACAGCTCTAGGATAGAAACTCAGTTTATGGTGCCACTAGCAGATCTTTTGTGAGTTGCATCTTATGGGGCATTGGACCTTTTGCGGGGAGATATGCTCTGTCCAACCTTGAATATTGTCAACAAATTTAATTCATGGCCCATTAGGTGGGATATTTATTTAGACTGATAAACTAAAGAAGAAAGAGGTCCCTCAAAACAAAGTTCGAGTACCCTTTCTCCATCCATTTGTTTCATTTCTGGGTTTTAGTTATAGTTGTTGGGATTGGGAGTTGGAACGGTACCGGGATTGGGATCGGGAGCGAGGGATCGTGATCCCTATGGTTGGGAACGTTGTCCGTACAATGCACATGTTACGGCTCGCGATCCTCAAATGTTAAGGATCGAGATTCCAACCCTTTGGGGATCTTAATCCCAACCGTTTGGGATCTTGATCCCAACTTTTTGCGGATCATATTACCAACCTTAAAGTGCCTGATAATCTTGGATTATGTATACTTTTTCAATAGGGACTTAATTATTGTTAGCAAGCAATAGTTGTGTTGCTAGTTGACTATAAACAAAGAAAATCATCAGTTTGGTTGTTGTCTTGGTCTTTAAGGTTGGCATCGGGATCCTTAACAGCAGGAATTGAGATCCATATTAGTGGGGTTCGAGATCCCAAAATTTAAAAATTGAGATCCATGAGAGATCCATTCCAGGAGTGAGAATCAAGATCCTACAAGGGATCGCCTACCAAAGTAGGAGATCATGGTAACGATGGTTTTAATATATCTATATCTCTATAGGTTCATGTTACAGTTTTATAGGGTCATGTTGTGGTACACTTTAGGTATTGGATATTACAGTCCAATGCCGAAATTCTTTGCAACACCTAAAATAGAAATACTAGAGAGTCACAAATTTTGCAGAAATTATTCCCTCATACTGTCAGAAAAGGGAGAGAGGGATGAAAGGAAAGAGGGAGAGGAAGGGTGAGTGAAGTGAGACTCCCAATTGGATCTCACGCACCTCGCATACGACGTTTACATTACTAAAAAATAGTGAAAGGGCAAAACTGTCCATACAAACTGAAATAGGACATACATTCTATTAACTTAAAATAAAACGTAAGTAAGAATTAAAAAAGGGACTTCTAACACTCCCCCTCATGCTAGAGCATATCTGTCACCCATGCCCAGCTTGGAACAAATTGTTTGAAATAGATTACGACTAGGAGCTTTGGTGAAGATGTCTGCCAATTGATCTTTAGATTTCACATATGCTGTAGACACCTGCGTATGAGTGTCTCTCTCCATTAAAATGACAGTCTAGGCTACTCAATATATTTAGTTCTCTCATGAAACACACGATTGTTGGCTATATAAGTAGCATCTTTATTATGACAACATCTTCATAGGCTCGGCAATAGTAAATGCCATCTCATGCATCGATGTCTTTGGCCACATCAATTCACATGTAGCATGTGCTATTGCTATATATTCAGCCTTTGCACTTGACCTGGCGACAACATTTTGTTTCTCCTCCATATAACCAGATTTACGCCAGTAAATGTACAACCACCTATGGTAGACCACCTATCTGATGGACAGCCTGCTCAATTACCATTTGAGTAACCCTCAATGGTCAAATGATTGTTTGACTTATAAATTACACCAGTATCTAGAGCTCCCTTTAGGTATCCTAAAATTCTACAAACTACATCTCTAATGACGAATCCTTGGAGGTGCGTAAACTGACTCACTACACTTACCGTAAAAGCAAATATTAGGCCTAGTAATATTCAATTAATCAAACTGCCTACCAATCTTTTGTACCTTCCTAGATTCTCAAACAATTCGCCCTTATCAGCCAATGATTTTGTATTTGAATCCATAGGAGTATCATCTAGTTTAGCCCCCTAATATTCTAGTCTAAGTCAACTAATCAATCACATACTTTCTTTGTGACAAACTAATGCCATATTTTGATCTGGCTATTTCAATTCCTAGAAAATACCTTAACTACCCAAATCCTTACACATTATTTCAGGTGCCTTTTCAAATGATTGATTCCTTCTTGATCATTGCCTGTAATGACAATATCATCCAACGTATACAACGAGGAGAATTATCCTGGAGTCTTGTTTCGAAATAAACACAGAATGATTAGCATGGCTGCGTCGAAGGCCATATGCCACAACAATTTCATTAAAATTTCTCAAACTAGGCCAGTGGGGACTGCTTCATACTATAAATGAATTTCTTCAAGTTATATACCTTATCTAAATCCTACTAAGCAACAAACCCAGGGTTGTTCCATATAAACTTCGTGTAAATCACCATGGAGGAAGGCATTCTCACACATGCTACCACAATGGCCAGACCTTGTTTGCTGCCATAGATATTACTACTCAAAGTGAATTAAGTTTGGCAATAGTTGCAAAACTCTTAGAGTAATCAATCCCAAATGTTTGGGTATATCCTTTGGCAACCAGCCTGGTATTTATTCTCTCGATGGTGCCATCTGGCTGATATTAACCAGCCTGGTATTTATTCTCTCGATGCTGCCATCTGGCTGATATTTGACTGCATAAACCCAGCGACACCCTACAATTCTTTTTCCAGCTGGTAAAATCCGCGAGCTCCAATATATCATTCAAGTCAAGTGTATTCATTTTCTCTTCCATTGGTTTCTTCCACTCAGGATGAGAAAATGCTTCTTGATAAGATTCAGGGATCGAAATAGATGAAAGATCTAAAGCAAAACTTTGATATGACAGGAACAAATTTGGAAAGGTAACAAAATGAGCAATGGGTTATTGAGTACACACATGGAAATATGAGCACTATCATCTCTGGACACAATATGTGAGTTAGAAGCAAGAAGTAGACATTGGTCGGGGCCTGATTTTTTCTCGCACGAATGACGGGAGAAAATCCTCTCAAACAACCGTGGAGGGTCCGCTCTTGCTGCACATCGGTGAGTGTGTGCACGTGTGCTCTCCATGCCAGATAGAAACCAACAAAGAGAGTTTTTACGACGTGGGCGCGTTTAGACTCTTACCTCGTTGTTTGGGGTTCGGGGACACACCTGGGCAGTTCTCCCTCTTAGAACAGCTATGAATCCCTCCGGCTGTCTGCCAGCGCGGTTTGGACACAGACTCTTTTCAGGCTTTTAGCACGTCGCTTCGTTCTCTTGTGCTGAAAACTGTAATGTGGATTCAATTGTACTCCTCTATAGTGGCTCACTCGAACGAGGGCTGGCAGGCAAAAAGAAGGGATAAGGGAGAAAGATGGCGAGAATCCCCCTATCCGCGCAAACACTATGCGCTCGGGCAATCAGGGCAACCGAAGGGTTAGAACTATCTTGACTATTGGCTTTGGAAGACTCCTCCTGAGTGATTGAGGGAGAGAGCATATGCGTCTCTCACAACTCAACTCAACTGTACGGAGAGGAAGTCAGAGCGATGGTCCGAAGGTTGGAACTCTTAGGCTGACTCTAAAAGGTATTGAGTCGAGCGAATGTCGGATAGCGAGATGTTATGCAGAGCCGCAGGTTTGCTGCGTTTACGCTCGAGATGCAAGGGGAAAGAGACGGGACTACATGTTTGTTGCGGGCCTAGGTTACTGCGAGGGGCGAGCACAAGTGAAGATAGAGAAGAAAGAAAGAAGAGAGAGAGAGAGAATGGAGCCGTGCGATTAGGGTGGGCCAGGGGTAGTTTGTCTATGAAGGTTTTCTCTCTCCTTGATGCTGGATCTAAGGGTTAGAAGCAAAAGACAAGTGGAAACAAGCTTAATACCTCTATTTCGTTAATGAATGATCCAGCCCTTTCACAATTGACCAAAGCTTGTTTATATAGAGGACCCACCGAACAAGGATGGATGCTCAAAACTAAGCCTAATAACAATTAAAAAAAATTACAATAAAATCCCAAATTTAGGAATAATGATCAAAATGCCCCTTAAACCTTTTGTGCTAATGATGAAACCATCCCTCTCTGAGGGGCCTTTCGTCATTGCCAGATCTTGGAGGCTTTTTTGGATGCTTATGGCGGTGATTCAGACGATCCATCATCGTAGTCTTGAGACGGACTTCTTCCCGAGATGGACTTCTTCCCGATCCATCAAATTCAGACAGAAGTCGTCTTGAGACGGACTTCTTCCCGAGAGATAGAAATCCTGCTAGATCGTGAACTTTGGCCATTAATGCAATGCAATCCATGGTGTTTCGAGTCTTTATTTTGATTGCAACTAAAGAGGAGACTACCACAATTGTTTTACACCAAATTTTGTCTGTTTTGGTTCTTGCTTGAAGTTCTTTCTGAATTCGGGAGATCGTCGGAAAAAGGGGTTTTGGCGACCGGGCGATCTTCCTTTTCTTCAACCATGGAATTTGTGATTATCTGACCTTGGATTGAGTGTAAAGTTATGCCAGCTTGTAGCCCTTCGTTATACGGTCTTATCTAACCTTTTCTATGATGATCCGATGTACAGATCTCGAGTTATTGCTTCACGAAATTTGAGATGTCCTTTCTTCAAAAGCTCTGATTTCCATGGTTTCGAGCTCAACTTCTCTCTAGAAAAGCTTTGATTCTGGGTCATCTCACGACGCGTACCATATGTCAAAATGATCGGGTCGTCGAGACCTAGCCTGTGTCTGAATTTGAGCTTGTTCCGACTCCAAATGAGTGACGTGTGGGCATTTGCAGATCATCCCGAGATTTGAAGAACGCAGCCTCCATTATTGGGGACTGGTTCGGTGAGGCCATACTACAATAGTGTACAACTTTACCCGTTTAGGTAATTTGGGCCCAAAATGTTCCTGGGAGGTCCGATTGAGCCCAAATTTGGTCTTCGAGGGTTTTTCGACGTTCTGGATGCAATGGTAGTAGTATGGTATTGTTTTGAAGCCCTTATCATAGGGTTGTAGTTGTAATGTCTCTTTTTGACATGATAGTACTTTTTCCAAGGTTGCCTAGTGTTAGGTTTATTTTGCAGTGTTCTCTTGGTCTGACGGTGCCTTGGGCACTAGCAGGACCAAGTCGTCATTGGCTCTCTTCTTATTTGTACCAAGGATGTAAGTACATAAAAAATGACGTACAACAGACATATAGGCGAAGATGATGATTGAGTGGTTGGGTGAGCCGGTGGAGGGTGTTGATCATACACTTTCCTTGTCATGTAAACCTTTATGGCTACTCTTGAGGGCAGTATGATGTCTATAAGCAATGGATTTGGCTGGTCCAGGCAATTGAGGTGAAGAAGAAGTGAAACAAGAATAGGAGGATGAACTATAAAAGATGAGGACTGTAAGACTTCTTCTGGAGCAAGATAAAAGAAATTCATATCAAGCATGAAACCGTCTTATGAAAAATATGGGGTGTTTTTAAAAAAGGTAATATCAACACATTCTTCTATTTTTTGTAAACCAGGATGATAGCATCAATAACCTTTTTGAATGCGTGACTAACCATAAAACAGACTTGACAGCTCGAGGATCTAACTTATCATTACAAGCACCCAACTCGTGAACAAAGCAAACACACTCAAACACTCATGGAGGAACAACAAAAAATGGAGTATCAGAAAAGAGAACAGAGTGTGGTGTTTTTGCAATTCAAAACTGAAGAGGGCATATGGTTAAGTGCGGGTTCAAATAAATGTCGGTTTTTTCTTTCAGCAACCCCATTCTATTGAGTAGTATGCACACAAGAAGCTTGATGTAAAATTTCATTTTTGAGCAAACGATTTTGAAATTGTTTAGAAAGATACCCTTTAGCGTTATTAGAACGTAAAATGCACGTTCTTATTGAATTGAGATTGCATCTCATTATGAAACAAGTTAAAAATGAAGAAAATGTTATATCTTTGTTTTATTAAATACAACCATGTCATTCGTGTATGATCATCTATGATAGTCACAAATTATTTATGGCCAGGCAAACTTTGTATTCTTGTAGGACCCCAGGTATTAGAATGATCAATTGTAAATGGAATAGGTTTATGTTTAGCAGTTATAAGACGAAATGATACCCTATGATGCTCACCTCTGGCAAGCTTCACATTTTGAAGCAGATATAGACTCTAATGAAGGGACTAACAACTTCAAGTTATTGAGAGAAGGATGGACCTACCCGCAATGCCATAAGAAGGGAGAGGCAGCAGAGTGGAGTGCAACACCAATCAGATTATCATCCAAATATGTAGACCACCGGACTCATGCCCGTCACCAATCATCCTCCTCGTCCTTTGATCTTGAAAGATACAAGAAGAGGGGTAAGAAGTTATAGAGCAATGAAGAGATTTAGTTAATTTGCTTACAAACAATAAATTGAGAGGAAATTTTGAAGCATTAGCACAAAAGACAGAGAAAGCATACTTATACGTTGTCTGGACACACTAGACAACGATTGATCAGCCAAAGTAACAGAGAAATAAGAAATACACTTATCTAGAGATACAACAATAGGGGACTAGCTAGTCATGTAGTCAGAAGCTCTTGAGTCAGTAACCCAAGGAGTAGGTCTCTGAGATGCATGAGGCATAAAATTACCTGAGCAAGAATGGCTGTGAGATGCATGAGGAATAAAATTACCTGAGCAAGGATGGCTGTGGAAGTAGAAGGATGGGCAGTAGGCTAATGTACTTGTTCAACAAATTTATTATATTCTTCTCTTATAAGCACAAGGCAGCTGTTTGCAGGATGTGACTATAGGTGATGATTAGGCCCATTTAGATAGACATCATTGCCCTCAGAGGTGTAAGTAACTTGATTTTCCCTAAAAGGCTTGCCAATCTTATCCCAACACTAATTACCCACAATGCGTATGCTTTTGAGTTACATGATGGTTGCCTCCATCACCTCTACCATGATCCCTTCCTGAGTCACAACCACGTCTCCTACCTCTGCTCTCTACGTTCTCTCTGTCTCAATGTGTCAAGACCGTCCCATGGTTGCATGTTGCTGCTTCTAGGTTCTCAATTTTAGTGTGGATTTCTTGTAGATCCAAGTTTGTGATTTCATTTAGATATCTAATAATGCTTGAGAATTGCCTTTTCTCAATTTGTTATTTCTTTTATGAACTATTAAGTACGACACGAAAACAATCAAAACTAGCATTGAGCAATGAATGCAACATGAAGCATTTTAGAATCTTCTCGCTTAGGGTCGTTTGGGTACTTGAAAATCTATTAATTGAAAACAAATTACAAAAAAGTAAAAATAAAAAATAAATTATCTGATATTTAAAAAAAATTTATGAAACTCATTACGAGTAGGGAGGGACTAAAAAATCTATTACGCGCCTGTTAAGTAATCCATTATGCACGCATCCTCAAATAAAAAGAAAAGCTCGCCTCCCTCTTTCTCTCTCTACCCAACCATACTCTCCCTCTTCTCTCTGTACCCGACCCTTGTCTCCATCTTCTCTCTCTGCCCATGGCTCTCGCGACTCCCACCTCCTCCTCCTCGTTACCCGAAGGAGACACAGAGCTGGAGCCCTCTCTCACTCCTTGCCCTAGAAAACCTCCTGGTCCATGGACCCACGAAGAGATGGTTCTTGAGTCTCAACAACATGTCGCGGAACTCCTTGCTCGGGCCTTGCATTCCACGAAGAAGTTTAGGAGGGATCCATCATCTGAGTCCTAGAGGGATCGTAAGGGTGAGCTCTTCTTTTGGGGGAGTTTTGATGTAAGACCTTTTGGAGATGGGTTTTGTTGGTTTAGCGTTTTGATGGCGGTTAGGGGCCTTTAGTTGGGTTTTAAAGAAGCTAAGTTTATGGGATTTAATGAAGGATAGCTGCAAAGAAGCTATGGTCTTCTCCATATGACTGCTGCTTTAACGGATACTCCATACTCCGGCCTAGAAAACCCCCTCGCCCTAGAAAACTCCCCGGTCCATGGAACCACGAAGAAACTCTGATTATTCACAGGTTGCAGGGCAAATGTTGTTGCTGGATTTGGTTAGTTGCAAGGCAAATATTGTAGCCATTGTCGAGCCATTTTTGGATGCTCAATCAAGTGTAGGTGATGCCAATGCGTAGGCTCACAGGTGATTTCATTATGTCCAATGAAATTGGGCGATTGGAGAAGGTTGGGGTAATTCTTCTTCGCCACTGTTCCAGAGAGAAGATTATGAAGATGAGTACTGTAAAATTGAGAGAGAGACAATGGGTTATGGTCAGAGAGGGGATTCTGATGATGGGTTCCTGGAGATTTTAGAGAGAGAAATTGGTTGGACAAGAGAAAATTTGAGGATGAGTGCCTGTAAATTTGAGAGTTTATGGTCCTGCAGATTTTAGAGAGAGAAATTGGTTGGAATAGAGAAAATTTGATGATGAGTGCTTAAATTTGAGAGTTTATGCTCCTGCAGATTTTAGAGAGAAATTGGTTGGAAGAGAGAAAATTTATGGATGAGTGCCTATAAAATTGAGAGTTTATGGCCAGCGAGAGAAGGTATAAACTTTTAAGATGTCAAA
Organism: Amborella trichopoda; assembly: GCF_054954075.1. Lineage (NCBI taxonomy): Eukaryota > Viridiplantae > Streptophyta > Magnoliopsida > Amborellales > Amborellaceae > Amborella > Amborella trichopoda. Next base: position 41,686,121 of record NC_142341.1, read on the forward strand.
CAACCACCTTACTGCCCCGATAAAATTAACACAATATTTTTTAGCCAAAATAGTAATAATGCATTTCCCAGATTTCTTCTGAACATATATATTAATACATTACGCCAGTAAAATATTTCCTATGACAATATATTTCTAGGTTTCTTCTAGACATTTCCCAGATTTTTTAGTCTTTGCTTTAAAAAAGTGTTGGCTTAGTCATATACATTTACTCACCAAAAAAAGTCATTTACTTTTGACTCAGCATAATTGCTAGATTTTTCTTCAAATCGATGTTTGCCTGAACATGTTAAGAAAATATGAATATATGATAATTACAATTCTTGCTTTATGTTGTGAATGGTGATGCAGGGGATATCTTCTGAGTGTTTTTTTGCTGGAGTTTGCTGTGGTGGTTTAATAACTCTTCCCATCCAGGTCATACAATGGCACTGCCTTGTTTCATGGATATGTTTTCCATTGAACCACTATGTCTGATCGTATCTCTTCAACTGTGCCCTTGTTCATTTATCTCGATTCCATGATCATCTCCACTTTCAGATGCTCATTATGTTCAGTTCTGATTATCACTCATAAAAATGTTATTCTTGCGACAGTTCGGGATTGGATTCTTTTTGAGAGAGCGGCCAGTTGTGGCCCTTACCAGTGTTGCTACAGCTGTGGTATGAGCAAGCCCACCTTTGATTCTCTTTCTTTTGCAATTGTTCTATATGCACTGTCAAACTCTAAAATGTTTCCATACTAATTAATATTTATTCAGGGCATATGGACGGTCTTTCCATATTTGATTGCAGCCGCCACAACAGTGTTCCTTTTCTTGCGTCAACGATATTCCAAATGAATTGCAGCACTCTAAGATGCCATGCAGTTTTGTTGATTCTTCAAGTCTTAGGAAAGGAGAGTTTTTTGGGAAAATAGCCCGGGCTTAATTGGTTACTGCTTGACGATGTGCAACGCAACGTCCTAAGCTCAATTCTTACGAAGGGTAGAGGCTCTCTCTCCACTGACTCACCCAAAAAAAAAATAAGACCCGGGTCATTCATTTGAACTATTTGTTCTATTCTTAAGCTTTATGATCAAATATATGTATAAAAACGATGCAGGAGAAGTTTGGAAAAAGTAAAGTTTGGAAAAGGTAGAGGAAACGCATAAAAAGGTTCACCAATTGAGTTAACAAGAACCAATGACATGCATAAAAGTTTGGAAAAGGTTTTGGAAACGCATAAAAAGGTTCACCAATTGAGTTAACAAGAAGTATTCATCAACTATTATTAAGTAAAAAGGGTACCATAAAAACACATATAGGCATGGCATAAGATGCCAATGCTTTCAAAAGATGGAAGGAAACGTCAAATAGCTTCATTATGTATTGATGAGTCAAATAGCGTCAAATAGCTTTATAATTAGTTCAGTGGTAGGAATCAAACTTGAGGCATTACATTGCTCGTGTCTATTTCGAGTTAAATTGCTAAGAGTGCATTGGAATTCCATCCCAAACCATGGTTTGGAGGCATTTTCAAATCGAATAAAATGAGGTCCTACGCTCGTATTTTTCGTACATGAAAAGTTAATGGTGAATTTTGAGCCCTTTCCTGGAAGCAGTTAAATGGTTTCCATGGAAAAGAAGAAAATGCAGGATTTGAAGATCATGCCTGAACTGATTCTTGGGTTTCTGTGGAAGGGAGAGAGAGATGAAGGATTGCAGGCCATGCCTCTACTTCACCGTAACTCTGGGATGTTTTCTTTTGCCAAAATTTTGGTGGATTCAATGCTTTGAACTTGGGGCTTGGTGTTCGGTAATAGTAGATCAAATTGTACCTCACTGAAAATTTGAGATGTTTTGTACAAAGTTTAATGGATTTAGTTTGGGGTGCGGTTTGTATAGAGCCTAGGCTCTAAACAATCAAATTAGAGCTTACCTTCAAATAGTATCGAGAAATGTGGTTTCAATACTGAAAAACCTTAGTGATGGCTTTAAAATATATTTTCATCTTTATTTATAAAGTTCAAAGCTTCAAAACTATTGTAGATTGACAGGTCTATGAAAACTTGAAAATATTGAAATTTGACGGTCCAAAAATGTGTTACAAAGTACACTATTTTCAAAACTTCAAAAATTATTTTTTTCTCATGTCCATGTATCTTGATGTCGAGATGATCATTTCGAGAATATTTGGGTATCAAAACAACTTCTTCTAATGAAATTTTTGAGGTAGGCTCACATTTGATTGTTTAGAGCCTCGACTCTATATAAACTTTTCCCTTTAGTTTGGGGCTCGGCTTTGGTTGCAATAAACCAAAATATTCGCCTTATCATTTGTCATTGTCACAGTAGAATCTTCCCGAATTGTCAGTGATTCAAACAAGCGGGTCCGAGTCTCCCTTTCTTCATGTTTTCCTCATTTTTCTTCTTGGGGTAAAGGATGAGACAAAATAGTGTGAAAGTCTTGAATTGGGTTCGTAAGGCATCCATCTTGTTTGAGCTCTGTTTAAAACATAATTTTTTAAAAACATCTATGATCTTTTGAAATCCACGAAGAACTTAGATTCTTTTAAAAGATATTTAAAATTTGTGTTTTTTTAATGGAAATAATATAAGTCCGCATTTTATATTTTTCAAAATAATTATTTTAAAAAATTTCTTTCCTACACCTTTATCATTTCGTTGATTTAATATCTTTGAATTAGGTTAGAGATAAGCATATTAAAAGTGGAAGTAATTTAGGAATCTTGATTTAACAAAAATTTTGATAAAAACTTTTTCCTAACATGTGCCCTAAAGAGGAAATGCAAAATATTCTCCAAAAAAATGATCCATCAAAACCACTATATATCGTTCGATGAAAAATCTAATTTTCTTCTAAGTACAGAGAGTCGTTATAAATAGCAAGTGAGAGCACAACTAAAATTTAAGTAGTAAGGAATTCAGGGTGAGCTTCAAATATGTGGATTTGCTTAAGCATTCCGTTGCCACAGAAGTCTGTTTAATTCCTTTGTTTCAATTTTTCCATTTTATTATTATATATAACATAGCAATTTAGATGAATTACTATTATTCATTTTTGGGTTCATGTGTTTCTGTGAAGTGCAATCCTATATTGAAAATCATATTTGTTTCTTACTTCCAAAGATAATCCCATACCTTGGGCTATGCTTCCAACAAATAAAAAATAATTCCGTACTTCAATATGCTTGCAACATCTGCATACACCGTTGTGGTCTTATTGTATGCTTGCAATAAATCTATCATATGTTTTGTGCCGTAACAACATGGTAAGGATATAAAAATTGATACTAAGTAAGGACATAGTTCAATGGTTTTAAAGCATTCCCCGAGTTGCTCACTATGGTCTAAACCAGGATAGCTCTAGAGGAGGAAGGAATCGAGGTCAATGGAGAGTGATTCTTCTTTATCAAATTATTAGCAAAATACCCATTACTGACAGTTCCATAAAATGTTTTGGAAGTATATATTTTGTGCCCATTGCCCACTATTAGGCAATAGCTAATAAGGGAGATTAGAGCTGAACTATCATGACAATTTGATCCAGGTGCAATTCATGAAAATCAAGCAGGCACGATCTGCATTTTTAAATAAGAAAATTCCAAATTCATTTTCATTTGCAACCATACAAGAAACATGGCTTGAGTTTGTCGGTGCTCCCAATTTACACAATGGTATGGCTTTCATACGTCTATAACTTCTCAAAAGGAGAAATAGACCATGTGTGGAGCCTGATTGAATGCTGTCCTGAAGAAGGAAAGTGGGGTGCGCACTCTTATCACATTTAGTGCAAAATTAAATTAGGATGGAAAGCACACCCCTTTATTGTGATCCATAATTACCTAGTATTATAATATCGGTGAGGTTTGTATAAAAATTTAAACAGTCAAAGGTGCACCTCCAAATTTTATCATAACATACATTTCGGTATCGAAAATTTTTAGGATGATCTCTAATTATAAAATTTTAAACTCCAAAAATGATTCAAATCAAGCTGATTTATAAATGCATGAACATCTTGAAAATGGATGGTTTAGATAACGCGTTGCAAGATGTAATATATTTGGGACTTAAAATCTTTTTTTTTTCTCTCTATATCCATAAATTTAGAGGCAGAGATGATGATTTTCCAACATCAAAATAGCCTTTCCCGATATATTTTTGAGGTGCACTTTAATTCTACTATTTAAGGTGTCAACCTTATTTGTACTATGCTTTTAATAAGGAAAAAGCATTTTGCGACCTAGGTCCGCAGGTACCAAAATGCTTGTGAACTACGGAAGCTGTAGGATAATAAGACTTAATATAGAAGTGAGATTTTCAAAAGTCTCAGAATGGCCCAAGAAGGTTCAAGATTGTGCCTTAGGGTCTCCTAAGAACACCTGCCAAGTTTCGTCACAATCAGACGAGTTAAAGCAGTGCATACAACAAAACAATTTCGGGAAATTTTGCTTCCATCATGCTGAAATGGACATTGAACTACAACACCATTATCAGAGTGTCAAATGGTCTCCAAATCATCGTCATTGGATTCAGAATGTCAAAAAATCCCGGGGTATCAATTTTCGACACATTCAGATGCCTCTAGAGCAAGTTATCGTCACATTACCCAAAATGGATAGTTTATACACTATTACGGTGCAACCTCGGTGAACAAATTTCCATTAATAGAAACTGTGGTTCTCAGTTTTGGCAGCAAACTTCACATGGCCGTACCTTCCTCATCCCTGGTCAGATGGAGCCCAAATTTTGAGAGCATGTTTGTCTCATTGACCCGGTCGATTTGATATGTGGCACGCACGATGGCACGGCCTGAGTCGAGAGAAATAGAAGAGACAAGTTCGCCGGAAAGTTCCAAAAGCAACATGAAATTTTCAGCAACACGTCCCCTTGATCGAACGCCTGCATCACAGCGCTTGTGGATCGAATCATCATAAAATAGAACTCGTTACGACCACAAGGTCGGGAGCTTCCTTCTTGTAAAACCTCACACGTGATGGATGGTCAAATTCCTTAGAAATCAGGGATGAACAGTGGCAAATTCCGACCACCGGAATCTAGATTTCAACTAAAGTTTTCCAATTTGGAAAGCGGTCATCCAGGCATCAAATTGAGCCATTCATTTTGCAGAATGATCGTGGCAACTTGGTCATCATGCTACAGCGAAGAACACTAAGAAACGGGGTGAATCCTAAATCTAAAGTTGCACGTTTTCTCATGTTTTTACCACGTCATGATTATGATCTAAAACTCTGATCCATGGCTCGAAATGTATTCCAGAACGACCGTCTTCTCGAACTTATCAAGAATACAATATTATTTTGGCAAGGAGAGAGTCGGAAAGGCCCCGAATCAGCCACGAAATCCTTGGACGGATGAACGATCATTACAAGGACTGATTTGAAATTTCACAGATTGTTGGTGTAGGGGCCAAAATATCATTTTGCCCCCAATTTTTTAGAATTTCTTTAAGTCAATTAAATGTTAATTTTCATCAATTAGGTCAAAATTTGATTTTCCACCCATGTTTGGACTTACACTCTATATATATATCACGTGATGACATTATACAGAGGATTCAGTTTGGCTTAATAAAAATCATATCTTTTGTTCACTATTGGATCACGTTTGAAAGAAATACGAAGGAGAGAAAAAATCTGGATGGGTACCTTAGGCCTCAAAAGTAACTTTCTCTGTCCTCTCTTCTTTCTCTATCCTCTTTCCTTTCTCTCCTCTTTTATCTCTTTTCTTTCCCTCTCTTCTTTCCTCATCCTTTCTCTCTTATATTTTTCTCTCTCTTCTTTCCCTCTCTCATTTCTCTCTCGTTTTTCCCTCTCTTCTTTCTCTCTCCTCTCCTCTTTCCCACCTTTGGTTGCTTAATCAGAGGGCAGGTTGAGCCTTGTGCTGCCGTGCTAGTTTTGTCGCCGAGCAATCTAACCGCCATGTCGGTCTAGTTACCGTGCTTGTCTAGCTGCCTCGTCAGACCAGTCACCGTGCCAGTCTTGTCGTCAAGCAGTCTAGCCGTCGTGCCGGTCTAGTCATCGTGCTCGTCTAACTGCCGTGTCAGACCATCCGTTGTGCCAGTCTTGTCGTCGTGCCGGTCTAGTCATCATGCCCATGTAGCTGCCGCGCCAGACCAGCCGCCACGCCAGACCAGCCGCCACGCCAGTCTTGTCACTGTGTCAGTCTAGCCATCGGGTCAAACTTCTTCTCTCTTTCTCTCTCTTCTCTTTTTTCTCTCTGATCTCTTTCATAGATGGCAGCATAAGTCGTCGTCCATGTTTTACTCCCCTTCTCTCTCTTCATTCATTTGCTCTCCTCTTTTTTCTTTTCTCTTTCTTTCTCCCTCTTTCTCTCTTCTTTTTCTCTCTGTCTGCACGGCTGCACGGTAGTACCCACTACAGAGCGACATTTCTCTTTCTTCTTTTCTCTCTCCTCTCGTCTCTTTCTCTCTCTTCTTTCTTCTCTCTATGTCCGCAAGGCAGTACCCACTGCTGAGCTAGACATTTCTCTCTCTCTCTCTCTCTCTCTCTCTCTCTCTCTCTCTCTTTCTTGCATTTTCTCTCTGCATGTCCACCTACTTTATGTAGTGCTCCCTCATGTCCACTCTCCCCTTCACTCATACTGTGCACCCTCACGCCCACTTGCCATGTCCGCACTAAGTTTTAGCCCTTGGAGATGGCCATATGACCCGTCCACATAGGTGAACGGGATACTTGACCTACCCAATGGCAAATGGGCCTCCTGAGTTAAAACAGGCAGGCCTGGCGGTGAGTTCAATGAATCACATGGTTCAAAGCAGGGTTTAAAAAAACACCGAGTTGAGCCGGACTCACCGGGTTCAACTCGGGAATCACCACAGAACGAGCCGGTTCTACACATAAAATGGGAACCGCCCGTGTTTAGAGAGAACCGGGCGGTTTTAAACAGTAAACCATCGATGACATCATCAACCAGCGGCTCTGACGTCACCACTCCAACACGAACACGTGTGACAAAATCACGTGCCACACACTACGTGTGAAGTTGCCCCAATGTTTCCACGCGTATACCTTATTTCATAGTACATAGGTATTTATATAGCAATGTTGCATGCCCATCATTCGATATGAGATAATTTCCAAACATCATAAAATGAAAAAAAGAATGTAAATATATTCTATTAATCAGCAATTAATAATCACATCCGGCGAGACGGCGTGATGATTATGACCTCTGATTTTGGCTTTGATGTCCCAATGTTGAATCACCTTGGGCGTTGTATATATGTTGTATAGTAGTTTTTGTTGTATATAGTGGTATAAATATTTTTGTAAATAATATAAAAGGCATAAAAAAATGAAAAATAAAATTTAATTTTTTGTATAGCAGTTAATTTTTGTTGTATATAGTGGTATAATTATTTTTGTAAACAATATGAAAGGCATAAAAAAATAAAAAATAAAAAGTTTATTCTATTTGAAATCTCCCTCTTTCTACTAACAATCTCTTTCACTAAATTTATTATAGAAACCTAAAAAATTAAATTTTTGAAAAATTGAAGTGTTATTTTCATAATTTGTACGCATTTTATTAATTTTTACATTGATAATCAAATCTTTTATTTTATTTATTAATTTTAACATTATAAATCATGTAATGTACTATTTTTCTTACAGTTGTCAATAATACATTTTAAATTAGATAATATTATAAAATATTTTTAATTTGTTATTATTTGTCTAATAAAATAATTATAAAATGTAAACTAATAATTATAATTTCAATATATAATATTATAATTAGTTAAGTTGTAATAATTTTGGATTATAGTTAGTTTGACTGTAATAATTTTGAATTATAGTTTAGCGCATTAGGGTTTTTCGCCAAAACGAGATTTTAATAGCCATTCTTTCAATGATTTAGTCTACTTTTTATTATAGTCCATGTATAATTATATATTTTATCTATGATAATTCTATGATTTTTCTTTTATGTGATGCAAATTTAATACTTAAGTTTATACAGGGAAAGAGCATCTCAATATTCACAAATTGATGAAAAAAATGAAAGTTAATAATGTAGTACTCTCATTTCTTATTGGATTCCTAAAAAACAACATTTATAATGAATTTTAATAATTTTTTCGGATTTTTTTGAAGCATTAATCCGAACGATTCAGCTGATTCCCGATCCGGATTGGCTTTTTAAACAATTGGTTCAAAGATATCTATGCCAAATGACTCATATGCCCATGCTTCTAAGTATTATACCCATTATACCCCTAGAATTTGAAATCGAGAAAAATGGGGTTATAGAATGATTTGGGGGCATTATGCACAAAAATAGCCCCATATTTCTCACAAAGGACACAATCTTCTTCATAAATAACAATGTAATTGGAGTTGAACTTTTTTATTTTCACTTATTGAGTATTATAATGGCTGGATGTAAAGAGAAAAGGGGTAACTTGGTTATATACGAAAAAGATAGGGGTTTTGGACCAAATCTTTCCCATAAAAGACAAATCTTCCGGTGTCAACTTTATTCTTGTCTGATTCTCTTTGCCCTATGGTTGGCTAAGCTCTCCATATATATTCATGCTTGGTGAATGAAACTTTGGGTCATAAAAGATGGCAATTTGTGAGAAGGGAGAAGAAGAAGTTAAGATGGATACATTGCCTCTCTTAACACCTTACAAAATGGGCAATTTTTTCCTCTCTCATAGGTATATATGCATGCTTTAGCATCAACCCCTCTCTCACGGACACAGTAAATAAGCAGGTTCCCTATCTCTCTCCCTCTGTGCAACCCAGGGAGGTTTTGATCAGACCTAGAGCATCTGTTGTTGACATCGGATGGTTGAGGAAGTTATCTATGTACAACCTCCCGTTATTTTTCCCTTGTAATTTTCTGAAACAATTTGCGATTGTCTAGTATTCTTTAGAGCAATAGTCCCTAAATTGCTTTTTTACTAATTACTAAGAACTGTTATTTTTAGATAAAATATCTCCATATCCCCTATGTTTATGTTTCATTTCTTGATAAATCCAAACTTTCAAAAAATATCTTTTAACCCTTGACCACTTTAAACCTGTTTTTTAACTTAAACAAATGTGAGAAAAACATGTTATTTCTAAACCCAATTATTTTTCTTCCTTCATTTATATACCCCAAACTTCTCTCTTTCTCTCTCTCCTTCTCTCTCCTCCAAGTGACCTCTCGCATCCATGAAGCCCTTTTCTCTCTAGAAGTTTGGGAAGATAGCTTTTATAAAAGACACATCTTTTTAGATTTGTTTGGACTATAAAACCAAGTTTAAATTAACTCAAGGGTTAGAAGAAATAAAATCTACAATTTTAATACCCCAAGATATCATTTAAAACCTTGGGTCTATTGTGAAATAAAACTTAAAAATAGAGGGTATGGAGATATTTTCCCTTTTTTTCAAGCGTGATTTTTTCTTCATGAAATCCTTTCTATGTGCCACCATACATCTATGCTTCTCGTTTTTCAAGACAACCACCATCTGATTTTAATTAGATGGTTGGAATTAAGCTAACAATGTCACAGATTGTGCTCATGAGTTTCATCACCATCCGATCAATGAGTTGGATGGAGATCGAGACTAGTGAGTGGAATCCACCATCCTAGTCATGTCCTATTTTTAGGTTCCACACGGTCTTTATCGCCATTCCAAACCATTGATTAGGTAGTGGTGATCGTCACAAACACATGATTAGAGGTCCCTTTTGGTTATAAAAATTGCAGTATGTCCTTCAAGTTTACTAATGTCTTAGTAAAATGTGCGTGTGTTAGGGAGTGAGAGAGAGAGATGTACATTTGTAAGTTTCATGCTAGAGGTGTGAATTTAAAACTTGCTTTTCCTTTCCTCTTAACAACTTTTCTTTGCAGAGTGGTATTGGCACCAGTAACCAGAGAGAGATCCTATGGCAATGTCCCACAGCCTCATGCAATCTTATATTATTCCCAAAGAACCTCTAAAGGAGGATTCCTCATCACTGAAGCCACTGGAGTCTCCGACACAGCTCAAGGGTATACAAAGGATTTAGTCAATTTTATTTTAAATTTTTTTATGTTAATGAATTAGGATCTTGGTATACATAAATTTTAGACAGATTTTATTGTTATTTTTATTTCAATTAAATAGGATTTCTTTCTAGTAGTGTTCATCAAATTCTTGATATTTTTTCAATCTTATAGTGTGGGTTTTTCTACTAAGGTACGCACATACACCTGGTATTTGGACAGAGGAGCAGGTTGAGGCTTGGAAACCCATTGTGGATGCTGTTCATGACAAGGGTGGTGTCTTCTTTTGCCAAATTTGGCATGTAGGGAGAGTTTCTCATTACGGTAGTCTCAATCTTTGTCATTTTCATTTAAGCAAGGGGACGATTGATCTTCATCATCCATTACCGAGTACAGGTGGTGGAGATGAAAGGATGTTAACCGGACCATACAGTGTGTATTTTTTGAGTGAAACCATACAGTGCGTATGGTAATCATTTCTTGCAAGGTGGGCACCTTGATACAGCATCTAATGGCATGATCATAATTGTCCTACTGATGTATCATATAAAGAAGGCTGGGTCAGTTTGTGTTTTATTTGTTGGAAAATTGTTTCACGCGGGCTGGACCGCGTGACTACATATGCGGTCCAGAAAGTGTAAATCGTCCATCTTAAAGATGGATGCAAGTAGGTGTTCCATCTATAACGGTCCAAATATTTTTTTATTATTTTTAATATTCATGATCTCCATGTTAGAGATTAGATGTCCTTAAAAATTAAGTCTTAAAATACATCTCAAAAATAGATTTATTAAGAGGCCTGCATTTCTATATATGCAGGCTTGGCTGCCTAAAAACCGGGTCCTTTTTTTTTTTTTTTTTTGAGACAATTACTCCTCTAACATGCATGAATATGTTCAATCGACATCCATGGGTCCCCCACCCATTGCAAGATTTGGAACCTAAAACATGCACATAAAACCCTCTTAAATTTACGTTGAAATCTCGTCTTTGTTAAGTCCTTAAATTTTTCTCTTCAGATTATCAGCCTAATGGGCAAGCTCCAATCTCTTCTAGCAACAAGGCATTAACCCCACAGCTAAAATCAAACGAATTGGATGTGGCTGAGTTCTCGCCTCCCCGACCATTGGCCACTGACGAAATCCCTATCATTGTAAATGATTTCAGGCTTGCAGCAAGAAACGCCATAGAGGCAGGTAAACTTTTGAAAACTTAGTAGTAAGTTAATTTGGCCATTGTTAATCAACAGGAAATTTGATCTATGATCATTAAGGAATTTTAGTATTTTTATGATAGGAGGAGAATTTGCTCTTATCTAATTAAACGATACCTCAGTTATATACAACATCACCAAAGTCAATTTGGACTTCTAGTCCATATCCAAGGAAAGCCAAACATGTTTTTGTGTTTAGACTCCATGCAAGGAACCAGGGACAAGACTAGGGTAGTTTGGTTGACTTACAGGAAAACACAAGGTATTTCACATTCAAATACTCTTAGGCTCCATTTCGACATGCTAATGTCATATCAAAGAAATAGACTGCTTATTTTAGGAAATAGAGGGAAGACATGTTTGTTTTTTCTTTGTCGCACAGGCGTTTTAGCCACTTTTTCCAGATAAATGCAGTTACAAAGAAACAGCTCCCCATGAATATTGGTAGACCAAGCTGGGATTATCACTTGTAAATGTGAGGAAGGAAAAGTTGGTACGAATGCGTATCAGCCTATTTGAATGTCAGCATTTACGAAAAAACATTAGGGGATACTTTTGTTTTTTGATGAAGTTAACATTAAGGGATACTTTACAATGAAAATTTAACTTAGGGCATTCACACCAAGGATAACAACTTGGAAGGCTTCTAATCTTAACAAAAGGCTTTTTGGTGTGACAAATTTTACCCATAATACAAGGCCAAACGTTTGAATCTTAAGTAACTCCAGCACAAATTCAAATAGCTGTGTTTTACATAATTTGCCAAAGGCAATTCACAATAACCTATATTGATGATTATTTGCTCAGTTAGGCAGACCAAAAGTGATCCATTAGGGTTAATGTTAGCACAATAAATGCGTAACAGCCTATTTGAATAAACACCTCAACCCTTACATGCACAATCCATTAGCATGCAAATGTTAAGAGCATAAACATTTCCATAGTTGGAAATTGGAATACTTCATGCAAGCAGGTATGTGTGCATGCCTTCTATCAGAAAATTATTTGAAAAAGTTAGATGGAACTTCTTTGTGTCAGATCAACTACCTGAAGAGACTCTTATATGCTCATTCTTCAATTTGTCCATGCCTTCCACCTAAAGCAAACATCTTAAATGGCTTTATGAACTTCATCTTTTACTTGAAAATTGCTATCTAACTAAATGTTTCATATGCTCTTTTTGAATTTGGAAAAGGCTTCGATGGAGTTGAGCTCCATGGGGCCCACGGCTACCTTCTTGATCAATTCATGAAATATAGTGTAAATGATAGGACCGAACACTATGGCGGAACATTAGAGAACCGTTGCCGCTTTCCATTAGAGGTAGTGGATGCAGTAACAAAAGAGATTGGACCCGATAAAGTTGGGAATAAGGCTATCACCTTTGGAGCTCATGCAGAAGCCGAAGACTGTGATCCTGAGGCCCTTGGCCTCTACATGGCTGAAGCTTTGAATAAATACAGCATTCTCTATGCCCACTATGTAGAGCCAAGAATCGTGAAATCTGAGGGTCAAGCTGAGACCAACCATAGCCTTCTACCAATGAGGACAGCTTTTAAGGGGAACTTTATTTCAACAGGGGGGCACACTAAAGAAACTGGGAACAAGGCCATTGTGGAGGGATCTGCTGATCTCATTGCTTATGGGCGCCAATTCATGGCTAATCCGGACCTACCTAAGAGATTCGAACTGAATGCTCCATTGAATAAATATAACAGAGGGACTTTCTATACCCCTGATCCGGTCATTAGCTACACTGACTACCCCTTTCTGTAATCACCTTCTCTAGTACATTTTGAGAAGGTCTTTTTTCCATATCACTACCAAGAAGATGAAAGAGGTCTTGAAACTTGACCAGAGAATTATTTTCTTTTCCATCTTTTCCTTGAACGGGATGTAGATTAAATTGGTTGCAATCTAGTAGTCACCTCTGACTAAGTTGGTCTTACCAAATCTTCGGGGGTTCAGTGGCAAATGATGCACAAAAGTTCTGTTTGTATGAAATCAACTCTGGATTTTGATGTCGTGTCAAAACAAAGTACTTGGTAGGTTGTTTGGTATGTGCTTCACAGTTCACATTTTATACTTGCACAATCAAATCAAGTATAAATTGTGAAACCACCTAATTGCAAAATTAGTCTCATAGCGATTAGGGGGTTTGATGCAGTGAATCAGGCAAAGTTGGATTTCGTGCTACTCTCTTAGCTTTTTTTTTTTTTTTTGGGTTGGGGGGGGGGGGGGGGGTGGTTTGAGGAGGGTTTGATGCAGTTAATCAAGCAAAGTGGCTCTTGGGGAGTTAGCTGCAGTGAATCAGGCAAAATGGCTTTTGCTCAAATTTAGGCTTTAAACGAACAAGAACCATGACAAAGATCAATTTCATAGCTCACTGACAAACTTTTGTGCATATATAGAGGGAAAACGGAAGCAGCAACAACGAAACAACAAAATAAACATACAAAAGTACAAACTACTTTTCCAGGAAATACATAGTAAATCTATGAAGAAGATCACCAGAACATATGTACTCTTGGTCCTAACACTTTCCCTTGATTTGGGAATGTCAAGTTAATCAGTAATATTGTTATCAGAAAAGGCAGTGACATTTTGTCTCTAATGAACATAAAAATTTAATGTCACCTCGTCCATGGTGAAGGAAGATAGAAGAAAACTTCAACATGTAAAATGAAAATCAGTTGCAATATTTGTCATGTTCTCGAAACAATCAGGAGCAATCTCATAGCACAAGTACTATTTAAGTGATTTATCCACTTGAACAAGCACAGGGAAAGATGCTTGTAAGTTGATAGTTGAACTTTCTTTAAGAATAAAATTACTAGGCTTCCATCTAGTTATGCAAGAAATACAATCAGCAAATAAGACATATATACAGGCAGGGTCAGATAATGGAAGATTCTCCCTTGTGAACAAGCCTTATTATTGGCATCTCTAAGTACCTGGTAAAGAGATTGTCATTAGGTCATTGATGTCAAAAATCTCATCTATAAGGTATGTGCTCCTCCAAGCGCATGCAGCTTCTCTCGATGTCAACCTGACAACATTGAGCCGCTCATTCTCCACAATAAAAAATCCCTTAGAAACTGAGAGAAAACAAGGTATGTCAAGTGAGCTACGGGTTTCACTTTAGTAAAGTCACAGATCGCCTCCAGGACATGGTAGACCCCATGAAAATCTACCACTGAAAAGCCCAACTACAACAAATGGGTTGCCTTCTCGATGGATCTTCCATTGAAGTTGAACTCTAGGGACTCCTCTATTAGCTTGGCTTGTTAAATTGAGCAAGACTCAGATCTTGAGATTTGAGAATGCCACCAGTCTCTATGCTCACATCAAGTCATCATCCCATTTCCCAACTGCATGGAAATCCTTGAGGACTAGAGCCCATGACTAGTTTACTTGTTTAGCAAACAGATAAATTGGACTTGACCACTTCAAGTCTTTGATATAATTGGAATGCTTTCATCACCCAGAAAAACTTAGAAAAGAGAACAAACAAAGCAACAATGAAAATATTTGCTAAGATTTGTAAATAAATTTGGCTATACACAATGAAAGTTTGCCACTTCCCAAGTGACTTTTTAGCATGAACAACATGGAGATTCGCAATTCAAATGTTCAAAGAATATCATATGTAGATTCATTCTTTTACCCTATTTTTCATTGAAACAGCAAATATCCGACTCCCTTAAGAAAATGAACCCCTCCCAACACTTCCTTTCTCACTTTTCAATGCTGATACCCTAATTTTTTCCAGGGTTTGAGTATTTATTTATCAAATAATTAATTCTATTTTGGAATGGTCCTTAACATCTCCAAGTAAGGTGGTATTTTCTTATTATCCCAATTTAAACAAGTGTCTTGTAACCCTTTTTATATGTAAATGAGCATTCTCCCATCAGCCTAAACATAGGTCAGAAATTAAGTTCTACAATTTAAACCGATTATTCAATGACCCTTTTTATATACAATGATCATTCTCCCATCAGCCTAAACATAAGTCAGAAATCTAAGTTCTACAATTTGAACCCATTATTCAAGTAACAAGATACTCCTTAGGATGGGAGGTGAGCTATACAGAACAAAGAAGGAAAGAAGAAAAAACAGATACACAGAACTATGTAAACATAAAACCAAAATAGGGAAGGGGTCCTGGTATTGGTTGGGGAGGGGTCTTGAAACAAGTAAGGGAAAAGGAGGAAGAAAGTTTATAGTTTGCTTCTGGAACCTCGAATGATGGCCAATCAAAATCCGCCCCCGTCAAAAGAGAGGTCCTAGCTGCCCCAAAGTCCATCCAAAAATTCCAAATAAAAATTATAAATCAAAGATTTACATTAGGGGTGGATTGCAAACCATTAAAAGGAATCCTAGAAAACAATGCTAAAGATTTGGCATCAACCCAGATCTTTGGCGATGGCAGACCAATTTTTCCATCTACGACTCCAAAATTGAGACTATTACTAGGCAAGTTGAATTCCCTTCAAGATTTCCTGACTTGAGAATATCTCACAAGATCAACCAAAGATGCAGAGACTGTACGAGGAAAAATAGCATTGCAATGATGGACAGGGATCGACTCAACACTCCCCCATGATGGGAAGCCAATGAGTTTGAAGACATACTTGCAACTGTTCCTAAATAAAATTGGTAGACGAACGTCTGGGACACTGCCAAACACCTTCTTGGTCTGGACAATTATATGGCCGAGTAGGGATACGTAACTTCTGAGCCACTCACTCCACTAATGCTCCACCTTCTCCCATTTCTTCCTTCATGTAATGATGAAGGGCTGTCCTCTCATGCCTATACAAGGGGGGGAGAGCTCTCATTCTTCTTCATTCAACAATTGAGTGTTAAGTGTGAGATGTATATGAGTGAGATATGTAAGAGAACTTGATTCTCGAGTACTTTAATAAATGTGTATAGTGAGTATGAGATATGTATCAAGAGTGTCTAGGAAATCAACCGTAACTACTAAGTCGGAGTTCTCTTGTATGCTTGTAAGTGTGTGTTGCTGCCTGTTTGCAGGATGGATTGAGTAAAGGGAAAAGGTGTTTCCACACCCTGGTATGTAAATCAATTTCTATGTGTTTAAAGTAAATTTTTCTTGTGCCTCTCCCTATTTTGGATTTAATATAGGGTATAGATGTGCCATTGAGCAAATTGGTTCCCTAACATTTCGTATTCTTCTTCCCCTAGTTCTTACCCTTAAAATTTCTGCCCTTTTTATGTTTCAACGTGTTAAAGAAATCCCCATTCTACTTCTCCTAAACACATACCTTCTACTTCCACAAGCCTTAGAATACCTCTCAAAGCTTTTTCGATTTCTCTTAAGTTGCTTGGAAACCGGTAAGTCTTGTAACTCATGAGAAGAGAGGATAGGGTTAGGGTCAAATGGCAGGTAAGACCAAAAATTGGAAAAAATATAATTTCAAGAAAAGGACTTTAGAAAATCTTGCAGGTCAAGACTCGCAAGACATTGGTTTAATCACTGATGTTATGTGCTTCGCCTTCTATTGGATCTTAGGACATTAGCAACTGAGACATGCAGTAAAAAAATTTGTAGTCTAAAATAGAAATATTTAGGGTTTATGGTTTACCCTAAACCCATAAGGTGAAGATCCAGTGAAAGGCAAATTCTTTACTGCTTGTCTTAGTTTAAGATTCAATAGCAGGCAAAGCACAGAGCATGATTAGTCTTGCAAATGAGTACAATATCAACTCCATTTATTATAGAGCTTGGAAATTTTACCCATTTCCTTGACCTGCAAGATTTTCTAAAGTCATTTACTTAAAATTATATTTCTGAAATTTCTTGTCATAGCTGCCATCCAACCTTAATCTCATTCTCTTTTTTTGGGACTTACTGGTTTCCAAGAAACTTGGAGAGAAACTTGAAAAACTTTGAGATGGTAAGGACTCTAGAAGTAGAAGGTATGAGAGAAAACTAGAATGAAGATTTCTTTAAGGAGTTGAAACATAAACAAAAAGTTTCTAGATTAGAAATTTAAGGGTAAGAACTAGGGAATGAAGAATAAGAAGAAGTATTAGGAAAACAACTTGCTCAATGGCACATCTGTAGCCTATATTAAATTTGAACTAAGGGGAGGCACAATAAACTTTTCCTTTTATTCAATCTATCCTTTAAACATGAAGCAGCTCACGCTTGCAATCACACATAAGAACTCCACTTTAGTACTTAAGGCTTGGGTTCCTAGATATTCTTAATACATATCTCATATTTACCACACGCTCTTTTATGTAAGCACCCGAGAATCAAGTGTTCTTATACATCTTACTCAAACATCTCACACTTATAAACATTTGTTGAACTAAGAAAAATGAGGGCTCTCTCCCCCTTATATAAGCATGACGGGAGAGCCTCTCATCACTACATGAAGGAAGAAATGGGAGAAGGTGGAGCATTAGTGGAGTCAAAAAGGAGAAAGTATAGGGACAATGGGGCATTAAGAAGGAAGTGGGTTTTTATGGATGGTTCCACGTATAAGTGGGCGAATAGTGAGCGCACTTCTTAAGTGGGACCTTAGTGATGCAACAAATGATGTCATTTTGCACTATGTGGACTCTACATGGGCCCTACAACAGGACCCATTTTTCAGTTGTGGACCCTGGGAGCTCATAATTATTTTTTTGGGGCAATGGGCCCTAGTGTGGCCCGTCGGAGGGTTTTTAGGGAGTATGGTATTCGCCTTGTCTATCCTCCTGTTCTTCATGTTCTTCCTTTTTGATAGCTGCTTCTGAGGTCCTGGGCAGATTCTGTTTTGGCATGGCTGAGTCTGGTGGTTCAAACCTTATCTCTATTGATTCCATGGAGCTACTTCCTACCTTGATTGGTTTCTTCAGTGGTAATTTCTCCATTCCATCTCTTCTTTCCACTGATTTATTATGCCTTCTCTGTCTTTCTTCTTCTAGGTCGTCACGAACAGTGTTAGGTTGACCTTTCTGGTGCTGGCTGTTGTGTTATTTGTGAAGGATTTAGCATTGGGAATGCTTCTCCATTGGCCCCAGGCTTATAGTAGATTTTACCCTCCGGTCTTTCACCAGAGACTTGGGCCACTTGAGCCACTTGGCTCTCCGGTTTCCAATTATCCTTCGGCAATTTTGTAATCGGTAGTCCCTTTGGAAGATCCATGCTTGAATCTTTCTCCTGATGAGGACATGGTCAGTGACATCTTCCCTTTTTAGGCCAGTCATCTATGTAAGCCATATGTCGGAAACAACTGCTCATGTTAATCCAAAACGTGGCCATCGTTCTTCTTCAAACCTTTGGGGAATGTGGGAAGGAAGTAGCCTTTTGACTTACTTTAGAAGGCCTTGAGGGATGTAGGAATTCTTAGACTTGGTTCTTTTCTCAATTGATAGAAGAACGGATCACGTGTATTGGAGTGTTAGACGGCAAACAGGATCCAAGGAGGATAAACCAAGACTGGTTTCTTTTGGAGTTATTCATGGAGAATACATCGAAGAATGCTTGTTTGTAACTCCTGTATGAGACAGGAAAGTGAGACTGCACAATTGAGAAAGGAAAGTGCCTTTCTTTAACATCAAATGAATTTTGAGCTTATCCACATAAGGATCAAAAGTCTGCACCAAGATGTATGGGTTACAAACTTTCAGTTGATCAACATAGCCACTAACTGCCCCACATGGATAATGAAAAATAAAATAACAAAATAAGAAATAATTCAACTACTCTGTAAGAACAGACAACTTGAAAATTTCAACTCCAATCCAATAAGGCCTGTCATTGGTAACAAATCAAAATTCATCTTTCTAGAAACAAATGAAGTGCCCTTCTCATTCATATCCTTTTCTTAGAGCAGGAACCTTTCTTTTATCAAAACAAACTCATAAGAGCACAATAGTTTCAAAAAACTTATAAGAGCACAAATGACGAACAAAAGAAATGCTACTACCAAAAATCTATTGTGAATTTGGTCATGGGAATCTCTGCAATTGGCCCTATTTTTATCTAGAACTTACCATGGTTATTTTGGTAAAATCTAAATTTTTTAAATGGTTGCAATTATGTAAAGAAAATATAAAATTATTTACATTAACCTGTACGCAATCAATGTACACCAATCATACAAGGTTGAATGTTCTCTTGTGCCATGTATGCAAAAAAGAATTACAAGTTTTACTTGCTCAATAATCTTGATAAATAATTATAGCATCTTGAAGAACCAAGTTCCGTATTACTTGGTATAAGAACATCAAAATCACTTACAGACCATTGAGCAGTCTCACTCTTACGGCTCACATAAATTTCAGTACCCACGTTAAGTGATGTCCACAACCTCCTCGCAGTTTCCGTTCCAGGATCCTGCAGTGTCCATTTGTTAGCAACTAGATAAACACTTGGCAATATATGTTGATGTGCACACTCTCACATACAAAGACCAGAGAGAGAGAGACGCAAAACTAAAGGAAATGAATACAATATGACCCTTTAACTTTTGGTATAAGGAAGTCACAATCGTTATCTGACTGTTATATGTGAAATCAGGTAGTTGGGGGTATGTCCATGATTGGACACAAAGTTCATAATAAAATTTCTCAAACTATGTGCAACACTTTAAGTTGTCAGATTCCACATCTTATGGATAATGGTGATTATGACCTCCTAGTATCAAAAGTGAGTGGTTTGATAGTATACAATCTCAAAATTAAAATAGATAAAATTGCAAAAAATTGAGAACTATTGACATTTACTTTTTCAATCACCCTATAGGGTCCCACACGCCTTGTAATGTATTACATGAAAGTCAAAAAGATTGATCTACCCTTGGATCAGTAAGCCAATGGTTCATTATTTTCCTAAAAAACTAAAAATCCCTTAGAATTACATATTTTCTCCATAGTAAGTGATGCAAATCGCATCCAGGATGTTCAAGAATAGGGCTAATTCGATTTTTTTTTTTATAGGAGTTGTGGTTGGACTTGTTTATTTACTTTTATTATTATTGGGTTAAATTTGAGGCATTTGTTGATTTGGGATAGATTTGTATCATTCTTGGGAGGGGAGTTATGAGATTTGTTGACGTAAAGGAAAGGCATTATTGGGATGGAAGCTAACGGGATTTGTTAACTTAGAGGGAAAAACATTCTTGTGGGAGTTAGCAGGATTTGTTGACCTAGAGAGAAAAACAATCTTGGGCTGGGAGTTACTGGGATTTGTTGACTTAGCGAGGAAAACATTATTGGGATGGGAGTTAGTGAGATTTGTTGACTTAAAAGGGAAAACATTCTTGGGATGGGAGTCAGTGGGATTTGTGGACTTAGAGAGGAAAATATTATTGGGATAGGAGTTAGTGGGATTAGTTGACTTAAGGGATGACTAATGGGTTTATGGGGCACAAGAGTCAAAAATAGAGAGTGTTCATGGAGTATATATTGAAGAGATAGGCTTATGCTACGGGGGGGGGATTGGATATTTTTTTGTAGAGTGCTATGAATAACGAAAGAGAGCTTCTTCTTCACCATGGCTTGATTTACAGCCACTTTATTTCCTCCATTATTATCAAATTCTTGCTTGTTTAAGATCGAAAGAAGGTTGGATTTAATTTTCTAGGCTCCTTTTGCATCAGTAAGCATAAGCATTGCAGTAAAACTAGGTGCTTTATAAGGTTCCAGCTGCATCAGAAAGAAAAATGAAGTGTTGTAGTTGGATTAACCACATATGCTTATATCGAAATGGCAAGATAAAATTCCACCTAAGAGAAATGCCAGAAATTCTACCATAATAAAATGCTTGTCATGGCTTCATAAGAAAGATGTCACCATTGCTTTATGGTGAAACTCAGTCATTGCCTCTAGCAAATGATGAATGAAACCCTTGTCCACAAATCTATAGTAATAAAGACAAAAGGGTAGATTTACATCCAAAAGATATTAAGCATGTAAGAGACTTCACTACTAACAGGCAGCTAGTGCAGGGGACCTGTGAAGAAAGGATAAAATCTAGGAATGGTAGAAACGATAGTCGACATCTAATCTATAACTCATGATAATTTCATAGAACAAATGCAGATCACATCTCATAAGAATCTTAACCAAAAATACTTTACCAGAGCCACCAGTTATAAGGTTAATACATCCATGAAATTTCTGCAACAGCCAAAAGAATTTCACTGAAAGTAATATGCTTCATTCATGTGCGTGCCCCTTTAAAAATAAGCAATGATAGTCCTAAAACATTATGAAAGCACCCATATATCCAAGAATGGTGTTAGGGGTAGCAGGTGCCATGGTCTCCATCATCTGAAAGTATTCTAACCAACCAGCCTCTCCAAATCTGTTTGGAATGCATGAGATATTTAGCCATTTAAAAGTGGTCGCTCTTACACTTGAAATTGAATCCATGAGCTTTAGCCAATCTGCTGAGACAAAATGAGACTAACTCGCAAGGGCCTGACACCCACAGGGTTCAAACCCATGTGCTGAATTTTACACTATAGCCAGTTAAACAAATGTGGCCTACCAATGAAAGCCGATAAATGAGATATTCTGTTCGAGAGACAGCCACTGATCCCAGGGGCCTTAATTGAGGCTGTAAGCCATAATCTCTAACAAGGCATTTACATAAGGCCAATTAAATAGAAAAGAGAAAGGCGAAGACCTGGAAAATGATGGCCGCCAAAAAAATTTATTTTAGTGGCAAAGACATTTAGAACCAAAGTGTTTTGGCAGATGGGCAAGAATAAAAAAATCATGTGGACCATTAGAGAAAGATAAGCTAGAAATAAGAACATAAAATTAAACTCATCCAACGAAATACTTTTGCCATGAACTGCTAAATCACTTTGTCTTTTGCTAAGCAACTGTTAACTCATTTATGGGAGCAAATATATCACAAGAAACAATTTGTTCCTATGCCACTAGGTATAGGGATTTCATATATGCCACCCCTCTTTCAACCATCTGATCTGAATCGACGGTTGAGATGGCCTTAATCATGATGTCACGCCTAAACACTCTTTTTTTTTTTTTTTTCTGCAAATCATATTGACACCAAATTTGGGGCTCCCATCCTCTCATAGAGTTGCACCTACAAAAATATTAGCAAAAATATTTTCAAAAAATAAAATGACCAAAATACCCCAAAAAGTTTCAGGGGTAGGTTGGTCTCTTTTTTTTTGAAAATAGTTTTGTAGGTGCAACTTTATGAGAGGATGGGAGCCCCAAATTTAATGTCATGTTGGTTTATAAAAAAAAATTAAAAATAAAATACTCTGAGACGTTAGATCTAGACAAACGTTGAGAGCTCAGTTGCCATTATGGCTAAAGTTATCCCAGCATCCACTTAGATCGGATGACTGGAAGAGTGTGGCATATATAAATTCCTAAGCCTAGTGCCATATAGAAAGGTTTCCCATTATTCGATCCCTGCGCAAAAGTCTAAGTACAAGATAAGCTAATGCACCATGGAAAACTATAGCCATTGGGGCCTTTTTAGGCCAATGAAATGATGGAGAGAGAGAGAGAGACCCACCAAATCAGGACATGACCCAAATGGTTGGTCCCACTCTTCCCATATCAACCATCATTCCATTGGATCCATATGGAATATTGTTTTCCATAGCCCATTAGACTATAGTATACTTTCCCTGCAAAAAAAGAGGTTTTCAAGTACAGATTTTCCTAAAAAAGAAAATTTTCCTAAAAAAAAAAAAATCACTTTTAACTACCTGATAGAATTATAATCGACTGGAAAGGCCCTCAACATCAAGCTCCCATGTTCTAGGGTCCCCAACCCATCCATCTCCCTTTTTCACTGGATAGCCATGAACAGCCCATTCAGAATGAGGCAAAATCTGAACCAATTCCTGTGCTTGAGGATTACTATATGGGTCACAAATATCATATGGTTTTTCAAGGTACTTTGCATTTCCTGGAGCACGATAGAGATGGTATGCAGAATAGGGAAACATGTGAGTATTGTTTCTATAAATCTTCTTTCCAGTGGAGGTTAGGTGATAAGGTGGGCAACTAGCAATGTTATCACGGCGACACCAACTGGTTGTATCTGGGTTTATAATCATCTCACTGTATCTAGTTACATCTGTAAGAACATCACCATCACAAGGTTCACCATTGTTTTTCCAGCAGCTACCAATATCCAAGATAAAACTGACTGTTTTGAACCACCCCCATGCTCAATGTTTAGTGTGAATCGAACTTTAAAATTGGGTGACTCAGGCACCTGCAAAACTTGAAAGTTAAGTTCACATATCTCAAGAGTACTTCTATCCATGTCAATGCAATTTGCAGGAAATGGAGGCCTAACTCTTCTTTTTAGATGTAGATTATTTGTAGCCTATTATAGTTAATAATTATTTAAACAGAACAAATTCTTTTACTTCAGTAATAAAAAGAAAAATACCTACAGCCCTTTGCACCAGAAATATACACACAACAAAAAAAAGAAACTATGCAGAAAACTACCCTTCTCATGATACCACGACCTTCATAATGATAACCACCATTGAATCCTTTTGATGCATCAGCACAAAGATATAGCATTAACCAAGGATACTTATTTGAAGTCCTCAATCTATGAGTAAAGACCCCACTTCCAGTGCTCATATTCTTCTCCCATGTCACCGAAAAATATGAGTTGTTCCCAAACCCATCTCTTGGATCAGATTCTATATCATAAGTACCATAGAAACGTCCCACTAAATGTTCCAATAGAGACCCAGGTAGAGTATCAACCGTTGACCAATTATGATATATGAGAGGGTGATTCATACAACCTTCACCAATGCATGGGAATTTTCTATATGTGATTATTGGGCTAACCTTTTCCCCATTTTCTCGACAAAGTGCACTTTTAGTATCAAAGTTCCCATTTTTTAGCATGAGCATCCAAAATTGCCATGGGCTTCCCCAATCGTTTGCTTCATAAAGGGAACCAAGATATAATTCCTTCTCTACAGCATACAAATCAGTGTCATTGTAAGGTATAAACGAAGGGTTTGGAAATACATCACCCGCCCGAAGTTTGTTGTCTTCATCAGTCACCAATTAAACCACATTGCATTCACCTGCATTACCATGTTGAAGACTACCGATCAGATCTGATTCTAAAAAGTTTAAATAACCAAGATAATGCCTAGCACCGAATAAAAGAAAATAAAAACAATGAAATGTCATTCTATGATCTTAACAATTTTTGCTAGGAGAAGAAAGTAATCCTGGATGGAAGAAAAAAAGACTAATAATTGAATTAAGCAAATTAGAAGCAAAAGAAAGAAAAGGGAAAGAATAAAATGATACATAATAAAGGAACAATAGATGCAGGGGTCATATGGAACTGTTTAAGATTATCACATCTCATATCTTGATAAATCTTACAGGAAAATGTCCAGAACTGTATGTTAATGTATTTGAAGGCACAATAGTTGTACTTAAAAACATGTCCTTTCTTCTTCTTCCTTTTTTTTTCTTGGTATTATTAAACTGAATAGAAGATCAAAGTGTCAGTTGTGGTGTGGACTCCTTAAAGATGGAAATTTCCGATCAGAAACAAGGATATGAGAGCTACTTAAACGTTCTTTCTTTTATGGTCCCATTCTTCATATCTATTTGTGATTATGATAAAAACTTGAAAACTACTAAAAACTACCTTTTGTTTGGTTGGTTACCTGCATTTCAGATCTTGGAATCAAGGGTAGAATTTCAAAAATCTCAATTTAGGGGGAATTTTTTTTAAAATAACAATAAATCTGCAGCATTGTGATTCAAGGCAGAATTATCATATCTTTAATACGTATGATTTGTAGTCCTTATTGAAAAACAAAAGGAACTAAAAAAAAATGAACCCAAAAAAAGTATAAAAAATGCTCATTAAATCTCTCTAAAGTGATTATCACATAAGAGATGAGATGGGCCAATAGCTCAATCAATAAAATAAAATAAATTCAACAATTGGGCTTGCCCCTTTTCTTTCATCAAAAAGCAATTTTTCTCTCTCCTTATACATTATTAGACTTCCTCTCTCATCAAGAACGAATCTTTCTCTCTCAATACCAACTAGTCACAACTAAGATAAATGGGGCGAAATTCAATCATGAAAAATGCATGGAAATTCAACAACTCATCTGAAATTCAAAATTTTACTGAGAAATCATAGAATTTTCCCACCAAAATTGGATGATGACAGTCTAAATCTGCACAATCAGCTAATCTTGGGCTACCCATTTTGGCATTCTCTTGCCCCACTTCATTGCAGAAGTTCCATGACTCCAATGCCTTCTCATTCTAGAATCACCCAGAGCTGAGACATAATCAGTTGGTTCCATGATTAATGCAGTAGAAACAGGGAACAGAACCATGAAAACCAGTAAGTGATGACGAACACAGAGATCCATCTCTCTTCTCTCAGAATCTCAGATATCTAACAGGAATGGGGCTCTTGGGCAGGTATGAAAATCTCTCTCTCTCTCTCAGCATGAGTGGCTTTAAACTCGGTTGAATTTCGCTTAGACGCAAAGCATACTAGGTTTGACAAAAAGCGAAAATAAGACGAATGCTCTCTCTCTCTGCTTTTTCTTCAAGGCTAACGATCTTAGGCATCACACTTCAGCCTGATATCTCTCTGCGTCACACCCGAACTCCAACAATGGCGCCAAAAACAACGGTCTCTCTCTCGATAACGCGCCAAAAACACCGTCTCTCTCCCCTCTTTCTACAAACACTTCGGCAAAAAAGAGTTCCACTGCCGAGGGAGTATACTATCCATCTACTCCCTCGGCGAAACTTAAATTACATATATCCGATAATTTTATATAGCGTCGGGGATCTAAACAATCAAAGCGGTTACTTCAAAATTTTCATTAGAAGAGGTTGTTTTAATACTTAAATACTCAAGTTGATCATCTCGAAATCAAGATGCATTGACATGAGAAAACAATGGATTTAAAGTTTTGAAAATAGTGCATCTTGTAACGCATTTTTTTATCGTCAATTTTCAAGATTTTCAAGTTATAGTAGAAATGCTCAATCTACACTATTTTTTAAGCTTTAAATTTTATAATTGAAGGTGAATATATATTTTAAAGCTATCTCAAAGATTTTTAATATTAAAACTATATTTCTCGACACTATTTGAAAGTCGGCTTTACTTTGATTGTTTAGAGCCTCGGCTCTATACAAATTGCACCATCTTTTGTATCCCAAATTCTGGGTATGTGATCTTTATGGCCGGACATCCAACCTCAAAAAATAATAATAATAATAATAATAATTTTCAATCTCTGTATACCAAAACGAAAAACTGGCATCTTAAAATTGCATGGAAACCATGAGAGAATGATCTAGAAAAAACAAAAACAAAAATTAATTTTTAATCTCTATATACCCAAAAAAAGAAAAATTAATTTTCAATCTCTATATACTTAAAAAAACTGGCATCTTAAAATTGCCCGTGCTCCTATGACCACCTCCACCTCCACCTCCACCTCCACCTCCACCTTCTTGGAGGCGAGACCTTTAAACATGCCCTCAGGTCTCGACGAATGACTTTAAAAAAAACACGCCAAATAAACAGTCACGGTGGCATGACCTTATACACGCCTCCACAAAAAAAGAGGGAAACGGACATGACGAAAACCCAAAAGAGTGTTATGGGTAAATATGTCAAGAAGAGAGAAGAGAAAAGAAATGACTGACATGGTGTGCACTACCAAAAGCCACCATGGGCAAAATATATCAAAAAGAAAAAGGAAAAAAAAAAAAGAGGAGCATAGTTAAAACTTGCAAGGGCACTATGGGCAAGATTGTCAAAATAAAAGGGGTATGGTGAAAACCATTGGGGGCACTCACACTCGAATGATAAGAGTGTTGATCGTGCCCTACGGGTCATTACAAGTAAAAATGTCACGTCACGTCCCTGTAGCAAGATATTAAACTGTGTGATGTACAGTCCAGTCGCACGACTATAAACTGCTTTATGTTCTTACATGTCTCCATGGGGTTACCACATGATACCCTCTTACACATCCCCTACCACATCCTTTTTCACAAGCCCCCGGTGAAAGGACTCCACCCCTCCGAGGTGTCCTCCCTAATCCAAGTGTACCTCGGTTTTGACTATGAGGCTTCGAAGCAAAGCGTGCACTTCAAAGCATGCGCCCGCCTTTACAAAGCCGTATCACAAAGAGTTGTACTACAGTTCTAGTTCTAAGTGTTCGAAGCAGAGCATGCAACCACCTCGTCGACAAAGAGGTGGACCACAGTTCTAACTGTGAAATTTCAAAGCATGCGACCACCTCTACAATGCCATATCCCAAAGAAGTGTACCACAGTTTCGCCTGTGAGGCTTCAAAGCAAAACATACAAGGCATGCATCTACCTTTACAATGCCATATCCTAAAGAAGTGTACCACATTTTTCAATTGGGAGGCTTCAAAACAAAGAATGAAAGGCATGCTACCACCTCTATAATGCCATATCCCAAAGAGGTGTATCACAGTTTTGACTATGAGGATTCAAAGCAAAGCATGCAAGGCATGTAACCACCTTTACAATGCCATATCCCAAAGAGGTGTACCACAATTTCGATGTGAGGCTTCAAAGCAAAGCAAGCAAGGCATGCGACCACCTCTACAATGCCATATCCCAAAGAGGTGTACCACACTTGCGACTGTGAGGCTTCAAAGCAAAGCATGCAAGGCATGCGACTACCGCTATAATGCCATACCCCAAAGAGGTGTACCACACTTTCGACTGTGAGGCTTCAAAGCAAAGCATGCAAGGCATCCGACTACCGCTATAATGCCATATCCCAAAGAGGTATACCATAGTTTCAATTGTGAGGCTTTAAAGCAAAGCATGCGATCGCTTCTACAATGCCGTATCCCAAAGAGGTGATCGCAACCTCAACCATGTGATTTTATACCCCTACATCTGATAGGGCACCTCCACCACCCGTGCAAGTTGTCGAGCGCAACCCTTCTGCCTCTATGCCCACACCTTTTGCATGCACCTCCCCGCATGCCTTCCCTACCTGCCGTTCACGTGCGCATCGGCAAAGTTCAACCCTCAGCACCTAGCCATCCTCATTGGAGTCATATTCATGCCCTAATCTTTTATCCCAGGGAGTCGTACCCACTTCCTAATCCCCAGTGAGTTCACTTCCGCCTACCATCCCTTACTAAACTACTTTCACAACCTGAACCCACTATCCATAAATGGTCTCAGCCATTTCATCCCCAGTGAATTAGACCACCATCCACAGGCCCATTCCCCATAGAGCCTCATCGACTTTACACCTCCCAGTGAGTCCACCCCTCATTGGCAACCCACATACATGACGACTCATACACAGTCCTGCTTGGCGCCATGGTCTAGTTGTATTGCCCTAAATTGTAGTACATATCCTGTCCGCATGACGATAAACTGCTTCGTGCCACGGTCCAGCATGACGATAAACTGCTTCGTGCCACGGTCCAGTTGCATGACCCTAAACTGTAGCACACATCATGACCGCATAACATTAAACTGCTTTGCACAATGGTCCAGTTGCATGACCCTAAACTGTAGCACACGTCTTGGCCGCATGACGTTAAACTACTTTACACAACGGTCCAATTGTATGACCCTAAATTGTAGCACACGTCCTGGCCGCATGACATTAAACTGCTTTGCTCAGGTCCCGGTGGCATGACCTTAAACACACCTCCACACACGTGTGCCCCTCCACTGCACGCATGCCCTTTACAGGTCATTCCATGCATGCTTCCCCTAGTCGGCCCATCCGCACGCCCATACCACCTTCACGTCCTTCCCAGTGAGCCCATCTCCAATACCCTTCAACATTCTCCAGTGAGTCGGGCCTATGCTCATGACCCGGTGAGACATTCCATCATCCATACTCACCGTGAGCTAGTGGGTCACGGTTATCCACCTTCCATACAAGCATTACCCATCATACATAGACGGTCGACCAAGAAGAAACACAGAACAAGAAGATGAATATTACGCAAAAGTGAGAGAGAAGCAAACACAAAATCTTTCATAAAGAACTGCAGAGTGAGAGAGAGAGCATGCATAGGCACAGAGAAACAAGATGGACATAAAATCTTAGAGAAAATGAAGAACATGGTAGACATAAACCCTAATCCAAGATTTCCAGTTATGAATTAAGTTTGGGGATTGAGCTTTAATCTGGTTTTTTTTTTTTTTTTTTTAAGCTTTTGTTTTAGGGATTTACTAATCCAAGATTTCCAGTCATGAATTTGGTTTGGGGATTGAGCTCTAATCTGTTTTTTTTTTTTTTTAAGCTTTTGTTTTATGGATTTAAGATGTTGTACAAATTGTGATAATCCGGGTCTTTGAGCCCTAATTTGGAAGGATTTTTTGGTGGAATTTTGCCAAGTCAAAATTTGGCGATTTTTTATTCAATGGTTTTTATGGTATTTTATTCTATTTTGATTTAATGGATTTGTGCATAAACCTTAAGATAATAAACTCTAACAATATACTTGAGGATAGAAATGTATTTTTTAGGGAACTTTTTTTTTTTTTTTGGAAATAATATACTTTTTAGAAAGCATGGAAATAACAATTACATAAAATAAAAAAAAATTTTCTTCTTTTAGAAGAAAAAAATATAGATAAAAAAGGCAAAGTTTTTTTTGAACCGATTTTTTCATAAGGATCAATAAGGTGTGTTTTAAACGTTTATGTGAAAAAACGATTGTTTTTGTCGGTCTTTTCAAAATATCGCAGTTTTAAACGTTTTTGAGAAAAAACTCCATATTTTTTTAAAAGTCACGTTTTAAACGCGGACTTACAAGCAGTTGTGAATAGAAAGGTATAGGAAACTACTAATCATAAGTGAGATTTGTTAAGAACATGATGGATACGCACATTACAACTACTTCTCACCTGTTCTTTCTTTTGTGGAGGTCCCTCTTTGATTGGGTTTGTTCGGCTCCAAAGGTGGGTTATTAATAGCATCATGCATCTCCCTCGGTGACTGAACAAATCACATAAGACACGTCTTTTATGGACGCGTTCCATTCACAGTCAGCAAGTCGGGAATAGTAATATATCGGTTCACTATAAAATAAAAAATAAATAGTTTTTATTTTAAAAAATCAGATGAAAAAATCTGATAAAAAATACAGATAGGCAAAAAAACTCTATACAAAGATATCGCAAATATATCGGACTAGGTTAAAAAAATCGAAGTGAAAAAAACGGATAGGTTATCACTGCTAACTATGCATGATACTAACTATCATAACTATGCACCATACTAACCATTTAGTCCTGTTGAATTCCAAATTAAAAATTCGTGCCATATTACTCATTTAGACATGTAATTCAAAGCTCTGCACCTTACTAACTATTATCACATTGATGAATTCCAAATTTCTTTGAGGTACTTACCCATTTTATTTATGATACGTGTCATACTTACCCAAAAAGCTAAAGCATCATTTTCTATACGTGCCTAAAAAGCAATCGTTTTTAATAGAAGAAATGGAGGAAGGAGAGGGAAGAGAGTTGTTGCGTGGAAGAATTAGAGAGAAATGAACGCAGAGAAAAAGAGAACCGGGGGAGGAGGTGACTATGGATCTCTCAGAGAGTACCACTGAAGAGCAGCCACCTGCAGAGGCTTTTCAGATGGTGTTGTCTTTTGAAGCAGAACCTATTTGTTTTTTCCTAATATATTTTGCCTTAATGTAATATTCTTTGAGCTATGATTAAGTTTGGGGATTTTTTAGCTATGTTGAATTTCGGGATTTTTGATAGTTAATGTTGAATATGTGCTTTGAAAGTTTTCTCTATCACACGGCTCTCTTTTTTGCCTTAATCTATTTTCCCTAAATTTTTTTTAGGATGTTAAATTTGGGGAATTTTTATAAGGAAAAAGTTTATATAGGGATGCCATAATGTAGAACTACGGATGCACCTAAACAATCTATCGGAAAAGGTAATTTTAATGTTGAAAAACCCTTTGATTGATCATCTCGACATCGAGATGTATGACCATGAAAAATAAAAAGATTTTAAGTCTCAGAAATAATGCATTTTACAACATATTATCTACACCGTCCGTTTTCAAGATTTTCATATATTTATAGGTCTACTTGACTTTAATCATTTTTGAAATTTAAAATTTTATAATTAGACATAATAATAGATTTTGAGATAATCCCAAGAACATTTTACATCAAAATTATATATCATGATGAAATTTGAAGGTGCACCTTACCTCTACAGCTATGGATGCATCTGTATGCTAACTGCACACTTTTTATAATATCTCAGTCTATGTTTTTTCCAGAAGTATGTTCTAATTTCTTTGAGATGGTTCTCTATTAGTGGTTATCTTTCTCTCTCAGTATTGGAGCTTGATAACGAGCATTATAAACCGTGATTGATAATTAGTAAATAAATTTTCTAATCTATTTTCCTTTAATTTCTCTCTATGAGTTATTCTCTTTCTCTCTCTCTCTCTGTATTGGAGCTTTATATCGAGCTTTATAAGTAAGGATTAATACCTAGTAAATAAATCATAAATAAAATCAGATATTAAATGAGATTTAATTCAAAAAATAAAAATAAACTAGTGTTCACTACAATATAAAGCTCCAATACAATAAAACCTATAAATCTCTGTGAGCATTCAATGATTTTCTACAATTGATCAGCCGCCATATGCAAGTAGCCCGTTTTAGGATTTAAAAAAACAAAAAGGAAAGAAACAAAAAGCAGAAAAAAGGTTAATGAACTTTTTTTGAAGGTATAAAAAATGAACTTTTATAAAACTTGAAACAGGTAAATGAACTTTTCAAAAAAAATAAATAAATTCAGATGTTATTAATAGTCAAGTTTTTTTTGGAACGATTTATTGTAAATATAAAAAAATCACGTTTTAAACTTCTTAATGAAAAAAACGTGATTTTTTTTACGTTGTTTTGAATAATATGCTGATTAAAACGGTTTTGTAAAAAACTCCGATGTTTTAAAAAAATCGTGTATAATACGGTGATTTACTAACTATGGTTCCACTACGGGGGGATTTAGCTACCTCTCTTGATGAGTATCTCCTGCCTTGTCTTGACCGACCTAAGGGTGGTAACAGCCAGGCCAAAAGGGAAAAGGTGGGGTTGGGGTTGGGGTCGTGATAGTAGCATCCTTATACTCTAGTCACCATCTCATTAACATTTTAAAAAAACTAACTTTAAAAAAACTAACTCCTGAACCATTTGAAAAAGCGATATAAGTGTATGTTTTCCACTGAATTACCCAAAAATAAAAAAATATGAACAAGGCCGAAATAAGATGAAGAAAAAACAAAAAAAAAAACAAGAAAAGATGGATAAGGCTGACATTGGCCCTCGGGCCACAGTTTGCAACCTAGGCCGTAGCTTTTTAGGGCTGGGCCGCTCGGGGCATTGCCAGGCCCAGATCAACCTTCGGTGAGAGTGAGGAAAGTGCGGCATGGACCACAGATGTTTGTGCCTATGCGGCTAGTGGTGAAGTACCTTGAGGCATCAAAACAATGTCGTGGAGATGGATGACAAAGTTGCTGGAACTTTAGGTTGGAGCCTTGGAAAATTGATCCATGACATTGTACATCCCAGTAAAAAAATAAAAAAAAGAAAGGGAAAATTACAAATAACCCCCAAGACTAGACTATGTGTGTTACCCCTAACCAAAAAAATTTCTCATTTTTTTCTTCAAGATACATTTTTCTAGCAAATACCCCCTAAAGTAAAAAATGGTACATTTTTTTGACGAAAATACCTTTTTTCTTCCATAAAAAATTAACTTTGGCCGGACATTCACATGGCTTTACATGGGCTGTTAGACCGCTCTTTGACATTGCACTTTGGGCCTATTGCTGGACCGCATGGGCTCGTTGTCGGACTGCTTTTTGGCAGTGCCAGACTGCATGGGCCTATTGCTGGACCGTTTTTTGTCAATGTTGGACCTCCACTTGTACTACCGGATGACCACTATTATTTACCGAATCGACATTGCATTGTCGAACCACCCTAAGAATACGTCAGACCGCCTTTTCTTGGGAAAGAGGAAAGAGGGATGTGGGTAAACGAAAAGTAAGGGAGGGTAGTTTAGACCTCTTTTATTTTTTATTTAGGTAGGGGGTATTTGCTAAGAACTTATATTTTACGATAAAAAAAAAGACAAAAAAGTTTGATTGGGGGTAACTCGTATAGAAAGTCTAGTCTTGGGGGCTATTTGTAATTTACTCAAAAAAAAAATGAAGTAAAAATTGATATTAATGAACAACTTATTCAGATTTGTCATTAAATTACATACACACTTAAATTTCTATTCAAATCCTGTAGACCAAGTCATCAAGTTGGCGGCAAATTAAGAGTTCCTTTAGTGATCTCATTCCCTGTATATGTTTCTCTTTCTTCTTTTTATATAGTGTCTTCTTTATATTCTTGGGGGCTTAACTTCTTTTTATAGATAACATATAAGTAGTAACTGTCACATCAATAATCTATAGGAGTTGAGATCCGAGTGTAACTCTGAGACTCGCATATACTTATTAACAAAAAAGAAAGCAAAAAAAAGGGATTAGTCATGAAGCTTAGCATGCTACTGCCAATGCTCCAATTAGAGCCCTAGTCCATTCTAAAAAACTACCGATTAACAAGTTGTCACCAAACTATTAATCCCATATTTTGAGTTAAACTTGTCATTAGTATACTAATGACTCATTGTCACCCAAATGTTAATCCTTTGAGCTAAACTTATCACTAGTATACAAATGACTCATTTAATAGGATGTCATCCAAGCATTCCTACATTTTTCTAAAAGATATTTTAAAAATAAACTTTATATGTATAACATAAAAAAAAATTGTTCACAAAGAATATCTTCATCGAAACACAGCATTAGGTTTTCTTTCTGGTGACACTTCCTCCAAACCCATTTTGAAATTTAAAGGATAAGAATGATTGTGACCTCCATGTACAAAAGATAAATTGTCTTTTTGTACCCTTAAATTTCAAAATAAGCGGTTGTAAGAGTATCATTAAATAGATACAAAGTTCCAAAAAAAACTTCTCGAATTTTCGGACTTACCCCAAACCATTCAATTTATCCAATGAGTGAGAATGATTGTGACCTCTATGTACAAAAGATAAATGGTTTCTTTGTAGACAATCCCAAACTTTATACTAGTGATTTTTGTAAAAAGATCCCATATTGGCACGACATGCGGTACATAAATAATAGGAAATATATATAACGAGACCATTTACTTTCGAACAAAGAGGTCACAATCATCATTGACCCTTAGTTTTAAGATTGAGTTGCTGCTGACGTGTTCTTGTTGGGCACAAAGTCCGAAATAAAAAACCTCTCAAATGTTGTGAGGCACTCTACTCTGATTAATATCACATCCATAGGCTAAAAATAATTTTGAACTCTTTATGCGAAAAATAAATAGGCTCATAGTGTACAGTCCTTAAATAATATACATGTAATCTCAACCAAACCATCCGCACCAGGATGCTAAATGACTCATTCCACCGTTTGATTTTATAGCGATGGGCATGAGCAAATGTGAGATTCATGTCAGCTATCTCTTGTGGAGTATGCACACTTGATTTTACATGTAGCATACTATCTGCATAATACCTCTATGGCTATCGGATGTCCAATGGAAAGATGCAAGAACGGGTATTTTTCTCTTTTGCCCCTACTTTTATTGCTTACCCAAAATCCCAAGATTCACAGCAAGCACTTCGTTCTAGTCCCTTAAGTCTCTTACGCGTATCATTCTAGTCCCTTAAATTCTCTTTCGCATACAAAGTTTCAATAAAGTTTTAACTATATTTATGTCCCAATTTCCAACAAACTTTTCAGTTTATTCCCCCTAATAAAGATGCCATATTTTTTTCCTTTTCCTTGCCAATTTTTATCTTTGGATTTTTCCTTACTTCCTCTTCACTCCTTTCATAAAAAAAGGTCAAAACATGTCAGATGAATGGAAATAGAAAATATTTTGCAATTTATGCCCACCCATGTTTTGAGTGCATCAAAGAAAAACGTGGAGAATATTGGCCCTCTTTAATTATTATTATTAGCAGGATTATTGGTGTTGTTAATAACCGAACCCAAATAGTTAGATAAAGGCTATGATGATGATGGGTCAAAGTTGTTATTGAAGTTTAGAAATTTTATACTTGTATGGGAGTATAATATGTATTTACTATTGAGTAAAATCCAATGGGTCAAAGTTGTTATTAAAGTTTAGAAATTTTATACTTGTATGGGAGTATAATATGTATTTACTATTGAGTAAAATCCAATGTAGTTGTAATTTGAGAACCTTGAATTTTGGGATGTAACTTTGTCACATTTGCTAATTTAAGAAAAAAAATCCCAAGTGAATCGTCTATGCCGTGAAAAAAAAAAAATGTCTCCAGCTTGTATAGAAACCATCTAATCTTTTAAGGAAAATATGTGTCAAAAAATTTCAAAACTCAGTTTTTTTTTAAATAATCATCTAGCAATTTTAGGTGGTTCCTAAATTTTCATACTGAAGAAATTCGCCAAGTCAGTCTCTCGAGTGAGGGAGTAATGAACAATATATAATCTCGCTATAGTATTGCACCCTTTTTAACGTATATTGTCAGACCAATTATCTTTATTGGAAGGAGGTCACAATTGTTCCTAACCATTAGATTTCAAATTGAATAGTATGAAATGTGTCATAAATTTTGAAAAATTTTATTTAAATATTGAGTCTAATCAATGACACACTCATAGCCACTCGATTTAAAATCGGACAAAAGGGATTGAGACCTCCTTATGTAGAAAATAAAAAGTCATTTTGTATATTTTTTTATAAAATAGGGTATATAAAATACAAAAAGCTTATATAAAATTTTAATCTTATATGTATAAATAAGATTGTAATAATCTATATTAATTATTTTATTAAAATGGTATACATTAGATACTATCATACATTTATCTTTAGTACAAAGATGTCACAATTAATCTTAACAATTGGATGTGCAATTGGATGGCTTGGGACATGTCACCACACTATTTGAAAATGTACCTTACTTTGATCATTTAGAGCCTCAACCTTATACAAACCACACCCTAGAAGTAAACACAGAACCTTAAACAATCCAATTAAAGCGCAGCTCCAAATTTTATCATAGCATGTAAGTTTGGTATAAGAAATTTTAGGATTATCTGAAAATCTATTTTTATATCTAATTATAAAATTTTCAACTAAAAAAATAGTTAAAATCAAATAGATCAATATACATATGAAAATGTTGAAAATGGATGATCTAGATTTCTAAGACTCAAAGTCTCTTTTTTTTTCCATATGTCAAGACAATCAATTACAAGGTTTTTCAACATTAAAACGACCTTTTCCGTTCGATTTTTAAAGTGCATATTTAATTCTACATTTTAATGTTGTAACCTTATATGAACCTTTTACATAAGACAAAATAAAAAAAAAAATCATTTTCCAGATAATGATGCGTAGGTATCAATTTTTTAGATTTGAAGACCTGAAAATTATTTATACAATATGCACAACAAAGTTGATTATCAAAAAAAAAAAAATTGCACAACAAAGTACGCTACAGGCGCCCACTTTGCAAAGCGAACAACCACGACTAACTACCCAATTGTAGGGCTACCCAATTGTAGGGCCCTCGACCCCATCGCATACGATACCATAATATTAATTCCAAAGGCTAGAAGATCTTCGAGGGGCAGGAGTCCCAGAAGACAATTTCAACTGGCCGAACACATTCACCTTACGTTCTCTCCATGAATTGATTCGAGGCTTATTTCCACCTCCCCTGCCATGATTGTCACATTTTTTCTGTAGAACAAAGAGGTCTGCATCCAGTTCTGATTTGCGAAGTTGGAGTCAATAGGTTTACGGCCCACACTCCACAATGCCTACAAACGCACCCATTTCTAAGGGCATGAACTCTTAAATTTTTCTCGACCTTCAAAATCATGGAGGCCCCCCAAAAGTTTAGAGGCTCCAACCTTTCAAACACACCACCAACAAGACTGCCTTCCCCACCTCAGCTACAAACCAAAATGCTTTTGCCGATAATGGGGCAAATAAACAAGAGAAAATACATACCAAATATGATTACTGGAAAAAAAGGAGGCTCGTCTAATGAATAACAACTGAACAGGCAGCATGCTTTTTTAGAACTTCCCAACGATTTTCATACCTTGGGAGGTTGTTTTGAGCTTTCACTCAGGAAAGGCGGTTTCAGATTTGTCAGTTTCCATGGGCTCAGTGTCAGGGGGAGGGGCTTGGCCCTCAGCCTCGGGGCCCTGTTCACTAGGGTTCACGCTCTCTTGTTGGGTTTCGGTGGGATGGGGAGGAGGGGGTAGGTCCTCAGCAGGAGCTGGCGATTTGGCAGGTGCAGGCTTTGGCTTTGTCATGATAGGTCTACAGAACCTGTTGTCAGCTACCTGAACCCAAAAAGGAAAGAAATAGTTAACCTGAGTTAAAATCAATGTTTTTTTCTTTTTTTGGACAAGTTTACATAGGAATGGAACTTGAGACGTTAGGCTATAAAAACTCAGCCTCTACCATCTTTGACCCAAGCCAGATTCCTGAGTTAGTATTAATGTTTTAAATGTTGAAGATCTCTCTCCCATGTTAAGAAATCATTATAGAAAGAATTGACAGTATCATAGATATTCAATAGATTAACAGTAGGCAAACAACCACAGGAGTTTGACTTACTCCACCCCATAAATTAGAGGCAAATTTTCAATCGATCAAGACAAGCCTTTTTTCCTCTTTCTTTTTCCTCTTTTTGCTTTTTTGCTTTTGGTAAAGTGAAAGAAAAGCTGGCTACTATGACGTCAAAGCATTTGAACCCTGAATTTCATCCTTGAATGGAACTAAATTTCTGTTAATTTTGACACAACGGCCATATGCATAATAGTTTTCGCATGTACAGGAGGAAAACATGACCCACATGTAACATGTAGAGAAGCGTCAAACAAGGCCCTGGTGGTTACCATGTGTGCTCTATACTTTACCTCATAAGAATTCCTCTGGAATAACTGTAGAAAAGATAATTCATTTGAAATCCGCTTAGATTTCCTTTTCTATGTTACTAAAAAAGGAAAACAGAAATGGCATATATGGCATTCATAATTTATTGGGAAGACATGAAAAGAGCACAGGCTTAATTGGTTAGCGCCTGACGATTTGCAACACTACATCCTAGGCTCAATTCCTACCAAGGGAAGGGGTCCTCTCCCCACTGACTCACCCAAAAGAATAAAAAAATAAAAG
This sequence comes from Amborella trichopoda, assembly GCF_054954075.1. Lineage (NCBI taxonomy): Eukaryota > Viridiplantae > Streptophyta > Magnoliopsida > Amborellales > Amborellaceae > Amborella > Amborella trichopoda. The sequence continues at coordinate 41,724,717 of NC_142341.1, forward strand.
AAATTTATAGAGAAGAGTAACTTACAAAACAAAAAAAAAAAAAAAAAGAAATTTATAGAGAAGAGTAACTCGTTTCGTGGGGAAAAAAAGTGAGGATATAAATAATTGATAAAGAAAGAACCAGCAGATATAGCATTCAAGATTACCTGTCTTAAGGTCTAAGCTTTCTTCTTCAAGTCAGAAGAAAAGAGGACAGGATTTGCATGCTTGGGCAATGCATCTTGTTGCTGCTTTTTCTCTCTCAACCAGGTTTCTCTCTCAACCAGGCTTCTGCCTCAGTACACTCATTCACAACCTGACATTTTAATAAACATCAAATATGACTTCAACTCAGCCAAACAGTTAAAGAAGCATCAAACATGAACTGAGCTTTGCTAAAATAATATGTAACTAGTCATCATTACTAAGAAATTACCACATGACACAGAACTGGAGGACTTTTAGCGATGATAAGCTACAATACTCATCAAAAGAAAAATAATCCTAAATAGTAACAACTTATTTTAGAAGTTTCACAGTAGTTTAAAGGCAATAATTCTTCCTATAGGTGCGAGGAGGAAACCAATTAACACACATCCTTTCCACTGCACCATGATGAGGAACAAGCAGGTGCACGTTTTGGGCTCTTAAAGAGTAGATCATAGAAGCCTTACTAAAAGCTTTTTACTGTTTATTTCACCGATACTTCATATGTTACCTCTCAAAGGAAATTTATCAAAGCATATGCTCAATGATGTCCCTGCAAAGTATAGAGTAATCACAACAGCGAAGTGAGGTTGTATGGTAAAAAAGAGTAGGTTCTTTTTCTTTGAGAGAGAAAAAAGAGTAGGTTCTTTTTCTTCGAGAGAGAAGATTTCGATGGAATTGAGTTTTGCAGTAATTTGCAGAGTACAAATTATAATTTTCCCTAAAAAAAAGGGTTTAAAAGAAAACAACGGGAAAATTTGTTTCAAAAAATAGAAAAGAAAAGCAACTTTAGTTTCACTGATCAGCAAGAAGAGTAAAAAGTTATTTTGGATCTTCCTTGCTAGAAAGTGTACTTTGCATGAATTATCAAAAATAAAAAATAAAAAACTCGTTGTTTCTTTAATGTTCCTGTTTCATACCCAATCTTGGGATCCTAACAGTGTCCCTTCTAAACATGGCTGCACCCATTTTCTTCAACAAATCTCCACAATTTCCGAGCCAATCTCTAGCTTTTTAATTTAGAAATTTGCAATTATTCACATATAAAAGAGATGCGATCTACATTCAACCAAAACTTATTTCATACAAACTATTTCTGGGACATACGAACAGAGACTTCTTCTGTTTCAACATGCTTAGTTTCTGCTCAATTTCAGTTAAGGGCTTGAAGATACCAACGGCCAGACCCTTCGGTATGAGGTACAGAGGGGTATGTAATCTGTTTTCACATAACAAAGACTGAAGACTGACGAGGGGTATGTAATCTGTTTTCACATAACAAAGACTGAAGACTTACGAGGGGTATGTAATTTGTTTTCACATAACAAAGACTGAAGACTTACGAGATTGTAGAAATTGGAAGGCAACAGCCAGACCCTTGGTATGAGGTACAGAGGGGTATGTAATCTGTTTTCACATAACAAAGACTGAAGACTTACAAGGGGTATGTAATCTGTTTTCACATAACAAAGACTGAAGACTGAAGACTTACGAGACTATAGAAATTGGAAGGCAAAACCACAGTAAGTGGTCCAGCAGAAGGAAAGTGATAACAATTTCTTGACTAATTCTATTATTGGATGAGACCCAAACCACCGCAAGTGGTCCAGCAGAAGGAAAGTGATAACAATTTCTTGACTAATTCTATTATTGGATGAGACCCAAACCAGGTCAACACCTAAGTAAAATGAGACCCAAACCAGGTCAACACCTAAGTAAAATGAGACCCAAACCAGGTCAACACCGAAGTAAATAAATATATATTTTTAAATGTTAACCGTTAGTAGTGGGTTACCAATTTTATTAAACCGTTAGTAGTTTTCGAAAGGGGTTAGCATTGGTATGAATGGAAACCAAGATCGGTAGCTGAGGCACAGGTGGTGCTACCGCCCTTGACCTCAACCCCATTCCTTTTTTACTTCGCCACATCTAAGTAAATAAATATTTATACTCAGAAAACAGGAAAAGAAAAGCGATAATCAAATCCTGAAGAGGTATCAAGCCCTCGAACCCCTAAACACTTTCTAACTTCAATATACAAGTAGACAACATTTACTAATGAATAATATAGTGATAATGTACTAAAAGCTTATTTGTTGTTGAACAGATACACTTCTGTACCTTCTGCTTATCTGCACCATCAATGTGATCAAATTTAGGATCTTTCAATGTGATCAAATTTAGGATCTTTCAATGTGATCAAATTTAGGATCTTTTGAAAGTGCTGCTTCTCTATAGCCGTTAATGCAATAAATGAGCTGCTCCACAATAGGCCCTCGTTCTGTATTTTCCCTGTGTCTCTCCTCAATTGGATCGCCTCGCTGCAAAACCATTTCTTCATTAGAAAGAATACCACAGAAATCGAGAGAGAGAGAGCATCAAAATTGAAGGAACTCAATTAAATAGAAAGCAAGTTTCAAATTGTCCAACAATTAGAGGGGCATTGGATACTGCAAAATTAGTTGGGAAGTTTATTTTTTGAAATATTTAATTTCAACAAAAAAGAGTCTCTTATTTCCTCATAATTTAGAGTCATTCAGTATTATTAACAAAAAAAAAAAATACTCTATAGCGTAATCGTCATCCCTTTTCTTCATACCATATCTACTAAAATTTAATGTAGCATAAAAACCTCAACCAACTATTTTCCAAATTTAACATATGGGTGCGTTTGACCCATTGAGTTTTTGGAAGTGGAAGGGACTCTCCCACAAATTATGGAAGACTGTTCTTCCATCATTTTTTATGGAAGGGATGTGTTCCAAAAATGAACTCATTTTAACACTAAAAAATAGCTGCATGGAAGGCCGCCTTTCCACTTACAGCTTCCACACAGTAATATCAAACATGGAAGTGGGACATTTAACTCCCACTTCCAGAAACTCCCACTTATTAAACACGCCCATATTCTCTTTTATTGGAACAGTTTGGATTCTCTCATATATTCCCTTTTGTTGGAACAGTTTGGGTTTTCTCTCTCTGTGTGTGCGCGCGTGTGGATTGGAGGGAGGGAAGAGTGATTATCTAATCTATCCTAATGGGACACTTTTCTGTTTCTATTGAGAGGGACCCCTGTTTTGATGGGATTATCTAATTTAAATCAAAGATTGTGAGCATTGAATATCTTAATTAATAAATACCTTTTCTGTATTATTTTCATTTAACATGGAAACGGCATTTTAGACATGCCTAATTTATTACAAAGGTTCCTGAAACCATTCTAATATATATATATATATATATATAAGGAATTGTATACAATAATGATACTATTTACCTTTGGTACAACGAGGTCACAATTACTTATAACCATCCGATGTGAAATCTGATAGCTTGGTTGTGTCGCAAAGTTTGGAAAAATTTCTTTTGAACTTTGAGCTTGGTCAATGAAATAAATGTAGCCAATCAATTTCACATCCAATGGTCAAAATTAATTGTGACCACTTTGTACTAAAAGTAAATGGTCTCATTATATATATTCCCTAAGTATAAAGGTTCCTCAAACTCCCGAGATTTAATGAAATTAGAGGGTACAACATGTCATGAAAAGATAGTAATCTCACACCCTATTTCTTTAATATTTTTATAGGTGTGCGATAAAATTTAAAAATATGTTTTTGGTCTCAAAATGTGGAACAGAAATGTAAAATCTAAAATATATAGAACTATTTTAAAATTTTAATAAATAAAATTTATCTTTAAATTTCTAACTATATTATCTCCAATATTTTTGCAAAAATGATGAGAATGCCTAAAATTGAAAATCATCTTATTTAAGAGGAAAAATACAAGGGTTTAATCAAGAGAAACACTATAAAAATCATGCAGCCAAGCCTGCTCATGTAGAAATGCGGGCTTGGCGATAAATATATTTTTAAATATAATTTGATCTTAATTTTTAGAGAATATATAATCTTTAACATGGAGATCATGAATATGAAAAATAAATAAGTTTTGAAAACTAAAAATAATAATTTTATTAAAAGAAGATTTGCACTGTTAGTTACAATTGTTTTTAGATGGACCACCTATTTGCATCCATCTTTAAGATTGATGCTTTATACCTCTGGATCGCATATTGTAGAAATGCAGTCCAGCCCGCATGAAACAATTGTTCAATATCTAATGTATATTTAATGGTAAAAAAAACAAATATCTTGTATATTACGATAACAGCCCTGGCATTTTCCTGATATAACCAAATTACCCTTGTGAACCCCTTTCGTCGCACCTTTCACATGCACGCACATTTTATATATGACAATAACACCCTTGAGATTTTTCCTTTAAAGACCAAAAATTGCCATTGTGAATTCGACGCTCTATCACTCTCCAGTAATATTGTAGATATCTTCTATATTTTTCATCGAGGTTTTAAAAGTAACGTGGTTCGGATTGATTCTTATTCCCTTAAATATTGATAACTTTTTAAATTTTTTTAATCTACCAATCTAGATCGGTTTTCTAGAGGGGCATCTGCGCCACCAAATCGTGTTTTTAAATCTTGTTTTATAGTAAAACCCTTAACCAAAATGCCCCCTATCAATTACTAAATTACCGTTGTGATAGGACCCAATTATCCTTTTGAAATTGATACCACTATAATGTCTGTTTGGGAAGGAATGGGGCTGAGGTTAAGGGGTAGCTCCTGTGACTCAGCTACTAGTCTCGGTTTCCATCCCTACCATTGCTAACTCCTTTTGAAAACAACCAATAGTTTAAAAAATTGATAGTCCACTACTAACAGTTCATGTTAAAAAAAAAAAAAAAAAAAAAACAAAAAAAAAAATATTCATTTGAGAGAAAAAGTATCCATTTTTAGGTCATTTATTTGAATAAAAAATGGGAATCGGCCCCAACTTTGCCGAGGTTCAGTTCCGATTTGATTCATGCGGTTCAGGCAATTTTTGAGATAGCTCAATCCAGGGATTGTATACTATAAGGCCATTAATCCTTAGTACAATGAGGTCACAATCAATCTTAGCCATAAGATGTCCAATTGGATGTCTTGGGATATATCACGAAGTTCAAGAATTTTTTGTTGAGCTTTGAGTTTAGTCACAAGCACACTTACTAACATTTGATTTGAAATTTGATTAACACGAATAGTTGAGTTGTGACCCCTTTTCGAAAAGTCATTGGTCTCTTTACATACTTATTCTTTTAAAAATATATAATGAAACTTTATTCAATTTAGTGTTTTTAACAAGAAGAACAAATGAAACATGCGGCTCTTCTTTAGCACCAACTACAAGAAAACATTACTTTCTTTCTGCATGCACAGACACACATATATTGTATAGAGCCTAGGCTCTAAACACTCAAATTAGAGCCTACCTTCAAATAGTGTTGAGACATGTGGTTTTCATACTGAAAATATTTGTGATGGCCTTAAAATATATTTTCATCTTTATTTATACAGTTTAAAGCTTCACAAATAGTGTAGATCGACATATCTATATAAACTTGAAAATTTACGGTCCCAAAAATGCATTACAAAATACACTATATCCAAAACTTGAAATCCATTTTTTTTTTCTCATATCCATACATCTTAATGTCGAGATAAACAATTTGAAGATATTTGGGCATCAAAACAACCTCTTATAGTGAATTTTTTGGGGTAGGCTCCAATTTGATTGTTTAGAGCCTTGGCTCTATATAAACTTTTCCCTATATATATTCAACTTAAATGGCTATCAATTCAAAATCTAGGCCTTGTGCCTTCATACGGAAATGAGTTGCAACTATGCAATCTATATATATAGTATTTAAACCAAGGAATTCTAAACCAAAGTCTCTTATCCAAACTAATAAGCAATTTATGGGTCTGAAAAGATAGAGCACTTTGGCTCGCTTCAGCTAAAAGAAATACTTTGTATTTAAGGTTTCACAAAATGCGAATTTCTAGGCACATGAAAAATTATATATGTTATCCCTCTCTTAGTTGTTTGATCTGAATGGATGCCTGCTTCAGAGTTAGCATCTAACTATTTGATTTTTATAGGATAGTTCAGAGTATTTTATTTTTATTTAGATCGCCTGAACTTCAAATTTAGTGTATGTCCTCCTCTCATAGGGGAACAATTAAAACAAATTTGGAAAAAAGAGAAATCTAACAAAATAAAATGATCAAAATACCCCTACAACTTTTAAGGAGTTTTTTATTATTTTATTTATTTTAAATATTAATTTTTCATTTTCTTAAGGTGCGCCGCTATAAGAAGAAGGCATGCCCCAAATTTTATATTAAGATGATTTATAGAAAACTGAAAAATAAAATAGTGTTCAGACCTGACATTGTCATTGAAGTCATCCCCACCATCCATTTAGATCGAATGGCTAGAAGAGGAATGACATATATAATTTTGCTATACCTAATACCATATAGAAAGGTTTTCCCAAAGAAAAAGATTTCATGGTTTGCACATGCTGAACCATCCATCAAACTTGCTAGGTTTCTTAACCAAATGTTAGAAACATAGTTCCCAAACCTGAAGTCTAAACAAGTTTTTTTTTTATTTTTTTTATTTTTTTATGCTATGTTAACAAGGGGTTTGAGAAAAAACATTATTCATGATATTGATGTTAAAAAATATAAATAAAAGGAATAAAAGCTAAGTAGCTCTGAAGAACTATTTGTGTATAAGTGTCATCATTATAATGCTCAAAAGCCACACAAAGCTTTTGGTGTGGGGCATATGTATTCCTATGCTATTTCATATTTTCCAAAGTTATTTCTCTCACCATTTAAATATAATGGTTTCAATTTTCTTTAACACTCTAGTTCATTCCTCACCATTTGAATATATTATATCATATATTTTTTGAAAGGGTGCGGTTTGTATTGAGCTGAGGGTCTAAACAATCAAAATAAAGCACACCTTCAAATAGTGTCCAGAAATATGGTTTCAATACTGGAAATCTTTGTGATAGCCTTAAAATATATTTTCATCTCTAATTATAAAATTTCAAGCTTAAAAAATAGTGTAGATAGAGCAGATCTATGAAAACTTAAAAATCTTGAAAATTGACGGTTCAAAAAATGCATTATAAGATGGACTATTTCCAAAACTTGAAATCCATTTTTTTCTCATGTCCATGCATCTTGATGTCGAAATGATCAATTTGAGGATATTTGGGCATCAAAACAACCTGTTCTAATGAAATTTTTGAAGTGCGCTCTAATTTGATATTTTAGCGCCTCGGCTCTATATAAATTTTTTCCTTTTTTAAAATGGTTCTATTGAATTTGAAAAATAAATTGGGATCTCTTCCAGCCTTTTTCCTTTTCTTAATTATATTAGCAAAAGCCCCTTTCTTTCTACTATTAGCAACTGGTCATGGCCATTTTGATATTGTTTAATCAGTTGAATTTCTTTATTCTAAATTATTAATTTTTCTGCAAAATTTTCTCAAATTTGTCATTTTTCCATAAAGCTAACTTCTGCTTTAGAAGCTACAATTTTGGTACTCTAAAATCATGACCAAAGACACAAATGGAACACCACACATGTTCACTAAATCATACAGCCCTTCATCAAAACCAACATGATTCAAACCTAAATTTTGCAGGTCCAAATTGTTTGCAGCATGAGAATTAAATGATCTAATGATATTTTCTTTAGGACCTGGTTAGCATGCAGTCAAGCACAAATGAAGGCTTGGCAATAAATATATTTTTTAAATATCATTTGATCCTAATTTTTAGAGACTATATAACATGGAGATCATGAATATAAAAATAAATAGATATTGAAAACTAGAAATAATAATTATATTAGGAAACATTTGGACCTTAGTTACAATTGTTCTTAGATGGACCACCTATTTGCATCCATCTTTAAGATGGATGCTTTATACTTCTGGACCGCAAATTGTAGAAATGCGGTCCAGCCCGCATGAAACAATTGTTCTTTTCTTTAAAGCTAGAGACTAATAGAAAGAGTGACATTCATGGAAAGGATTGTATACAATGAGGTCATTTATCTTTGATACAAGGTGGTCACAATTACTTACAACCATCCGATATAAAATTTGTTAGTTTAGATGTATCACAAAGTTCGAAAAAATTTCCTTTGAAGTTTGAGCTTCATCAATGGAATAATTGCAGCCATGCAATTTCACATCCAATGGTCAAAATTAATATGACCACCTTGTACCAAAGGTAAACGGTCTCATTCTATAGTTTCCCTTCCGGAAACAATATGAATACACTGCGACCTAAATATTTATCTTGGGAAAGTCTACATTGTTATATTTGATGTTCTTTTCTATAAGAAAATCATACACAACTGACAATGGAAACTGTAAGGGAGAATATATCATGATAGGAAACTGTATAATACATGAAAATGATAGATTGGAAACTGTTTACAGGTATTGACAATGAGTGGTACTCCTTATCCCTTGTATTACTACTACGTATACAGCAATGAAAAGAACCACCATTGGTGCGCAGGCTGTGGGGCATAGAACCATCTATGCTATGCACCAAGGATTGGAATATCTATGAGATCATTCAAAGCAAGAAACTCATTGAATAATCTCAAACATGGGGTAATGCAATTTGGGGCATTCGATTCAAAGCAGACCCCAGAAATAAGGTTTTGAACACTTCTAGGTCTGGCAGCATCATTACTCAAAGCAGTTTTCTAGTTTCACAACTAATTAAAGCATTATTATCCACCAGCATCCCAGGAAACTACAGAGCATAAACTCGTAAATCATATTATATTAAATCTTTAACTCTCAAGGAAAATATCAGAGTTAACAGAGAATGACTACAAGCATGCAGACTAGAAAACGAGTTGATCATTTTGATATGTAGCCCCTCATTCTTAATGAATATGAGAAAACTAGTAGGTTTATACTTGCCTTTTAGAAGTATGCCCTGGCTATCTCATTCCAAGGTGGTTCGAAGAGAAAGGATATATATGTTTCTCCTGAACTGTCCAGCAATCAAGGACTCCATACGAGACATTGCTTGTGGAGAATCTTCTTACCTTCAAAAAAAGACAAATGCATTTTATTTATATACGTAACAAATACATTTGAAACTTTGTAAAACTTCATGAAGTCTGACAATTTTAGTCTAGGTGAGGGAGGTCATGGCTCGAACCCTGTAAGTTTGTTCCAAAACCACAAACAAGCTGACCTGTCATTTTATTATTTATTTTTAGTTGCAGAAAATAACAAATGTAGAAGGACAGAAATAAAAAAACCAAATGTAGAGTGACATTGATACTGATTGTGATGATTATGAGCTAGAACAGGAACAGGAAAAGGAGAAAAATTGGCCCAGAGAACTACAAGCACACATTAAATTAAAAGTAATAACTTTTTACTCTTGTGGCAGTACATAGAATATCATATCATAGGAAAATGGTTGGCACAAAATGTTTGGTGGGGCCAAATAGCATGTCCTAGAGTTCATCCTCTAAACCATGCAGATAAAATCTAGCCACATTTGACATCAATGATTTGGGCCCTTTGTTCTCTAATCCACTCAGTTTTCTTGCCCAAAGTATGTAGATATCACTATCCCAAGACTGAGAATTGCTGCACGTCTAACATACTTCATCATGTCGATTGACAGGGAATAGAGCAGAAAAGGCAAGATGAGAAGACCACAGGTGAACATGGACCAAGTCCCATGATCTATTACAAACACATATTTTGATAAGGAATAATGATGGAAGCAATATTAGAAGACACCAAGAAGGCAAGAATCAAAAAATAATTCATACAATTTTTCGTTTGGAAACTCCACAAAAAAATTTATGAAAGTGAAGACAAACTAGACATTCAGAAATATATCAGAAAAGTAAAACAACAATTCCCAATAGATACACCAGAAAAAAAAAATTTATTTTAGTTCGTGTATCCAGACCTAGGACTATACTTGTTTAAGGAATTTAATAGTTCCTTTCTCTTTTTCATTTTTTAATTGACATAAATTTTTGCAACTCCTTTAGCTGTACAGATATCTCATTTGAAGGGTGTAAATTGAAGCACCTGAGTACCGAGATATTTATTCGAAAATGGAACACCATGGAGGCTATGCTTCACATACTCCATTGGCCACATCCCCGTAAAGCAAGCGCTCCTATGTTATATGTCATTGCCCATGCATTAGGAAGTCAATATTCTGTGAACAGAAAACAAGTGAGACATTTATGTTAAAAAAAAAACAAAAAAGCAAGCGAGACAGTTTTAACCAGTGATATCTGGTATTCATCTCATAATTCCTTGAATGTACTCGGTGAATATAAATGATTCCACATGCATGCAATTTGCTCTCAAAAGTACACATTATCAATGACTATCAAAATAAAAGACAAAAACACCTTATATTGAGATCGTTTGTAAGACGACAAGCAAAGCATACTTCATAATTAAATGTTGTTTTGGGCATACATAACAGATTACGTTTTTGGGCAGGTCAATGGTGGGATTAGAACCTAGGACATAGTTTTGCAATCTCAATGCCGGAACCAATCAAGCCCATGCTTAAAATCCCATGCACGATAGATTTTAACCGATTGGCAGTTTTTACAACTATAGAAGATTGTCATACCAATAAACAAATAGTTTGAAATCATAGAAAAGGAAATTATTAAAATGCATCCAAAGATACATTTGGATAAAGTGCATCAAGTTGCTCTGCAGAGAAGTGGCCTTTTCCTCACAACATACCTGCCCACCCCTTGATCCAGATTTCAAGTACATGCAAGCTTATTAATGTAATTTACAAATCGTAACTATGAAATTTAAAAATATTAAAGACTTTCAAACAGCTGAAAATAAGATGTCAACACTATAAGAAGAGGTTGCCAAGGAACAAAATAAATTAAAACAAATCCAAGTTTGTTGCCCTTCGGACTCTCAGAGCAAGACTAACCACAAGGACAGAAAATATACATAGAGAATGTGCCACTACAAATAAGAGGCCTACTTCTTGAATTAAAGTTTCAATACAATGAAAAAAAAAATCATAGTTTCTGATGTCTGGCAGAAATATGGCCAAAATTCTCTCCGAGTAAAAGTAAAATAAAAAAAAAAGATAACTAGAGAAGTTTCGAAAAGTACCCCGCTTTCTAATGTAAATTTCAGCAGAACTTTGGATGCAAGTTTCGAAAATCATGCAATGTCATAATATGCATTAAGAAAATAACCTTGAAATCTAGTTGGAAACAGCTGAATTTCTCTTTCTAAAATGTGCATATCTCAGCCAATTTGGGCTACAAATACTAAAAATGGATCCCAAAACTATACTCCAAAACCAAATTATGGTCAACATTTCCCAAAATTCAAACCAAATTAGAGCCAACGTTTTCCCAAAATTCGAAACATCATACACAAGCAGATATCTTTTCATTTTCCAAAGAATATGAAATGAAAATTAAAAACAACTACCTATCAAGAAAGAATTCGTATACCTAGAGGAACCCAGTAATTACTCACATGTGCAGGAAATGTCCCAAGGTTTTAATATGAAGAACGCAGAAAACAGATGCATAGAATTGAGGAGGCTCATCATTTGAAAACTACATATGACCTCAAGAGCTCATCCACGCCCCAAAGAAGAGTCCTTTGAAAGGAAACCACTTTGTGAAAGAAGTCGAGATAAGAAGCCCTTATTATTACTTTCCTTGTCATCGTTGCTTAAATTGCTTATGAGAGACCAATGAGTTTTGAAATCAGGCACATAACCACAATGTTGCATATCTCTCAGTACTTGTGATGCTCCCTTAACATTGTTTGCTTGGTAATACGTATCAACCACAGTTTGGTACATGATACTTGTAGGGATCTGACCTCTTCGCAACATATCATCCAATTGCCTTTTTGCTTCCTCTGTTCTTCCATCACCACAAAGACCAAAAATCAATGCCTCACATGCCTCCATGCTGGGTTCAAGATTCTTATGAAGCATTTCCGCATGGAAGTCAAGAGCTTCATCGAATTCTTTTCGGACACACAATGCATGGATGATTGAATTGTAACTGGTATCACTTGGAATGCTCCCTTTCTTAAGCATTACATTGAGAAGATTGATAGCTTTATTCACCCTATCATAATTGCACAATCTCTTGATCAGGAAGTCATAGCCAACATTACAAGAAACTAAACCTTTCTGTTCAATCCGACTTAGAAAAGCTTCAGCTTCCTCAATTCTACCAGCCAAGAGAAGGCCCTCAACCAAAGAACTTTGGACCATGGAACCAAACACCCAACCTTTCGATTCCATTATGCTGCTCAATTCCAGTCCTTCACCAAGGGAACCTTGCCTACAAAGACAACTAATAACAATGTTGAAGCTACGTATGCTTGGTTGAAGATTATTTTGAAGCATGAGCTTTAATATTTGCAATGATTTAGAGATATTCTTGCATTTACAATGGCTAGCAATCAGCAGATTGCACGTAAACTGATCAACCACGAAGCCATTACTCCTCATTTTGTTTACAACTCCTGATAGTAGCAAGCTGTCTACCATGTGAGATAGATGGAAGAGTAGAATATTGCAATGAACACTCAGATGATTCTCTGTTTCACTGAACATTATGAGCTCTTCCAGCCTCAAAGCATGACATAACATGCTTTTTGTACATAGTTGACGTACTAATTGCCTATAACTTGAGATAGAAGGGCATAAATTCTTCTTTAACATGATACATAGAAGCAACATTGCGCTGGTTATGTTGGCTTCTTTACAATAGCCTTGAAGAATGGCATCGAGTGTATCTTTATCTGGAAAGAAGCCCTTAGACAACAAACCTTGCAATTGCTTTGTTGCCTCACAGACCTTCCCGGCCTCACATAACCCGATAACAAGAATGTTATAGACTTCCACAGTTGCCCCAAGCTGTTTATTGATGGATATTTCATGTATCTTTAGAGCTTCCTCCAGTTTGTTCCACCTAAACAAACAAGGTACCACTACTTTGTATGCATCAAAACATAAGGCTATTTTCTTCTCCAACAATATGTCAAGAATGTATATGGCTTCAGAAAACTTCTTTTCTTTACAAAACCCCATTAAGAGATGTTTATAGGCTTCATGATCCAAAGTCAGACTACTTCTATGAACTTGATGCACCAAATCATACCCAACTTGTGCGAAACCATTGCAGCAAAGTTCTTCAAGAATGAGGTTGCACATCTTAGAGCTTGAGTGATTGCCATTCGATATCATTATTTCAACAAGTTCCATCACTTTCCCGAGCATTCCTTCTCTGCATAGACAGGCCGCAAGTGTCTTACAATTGTTTAAGCCGGGTAACCACCCTTTCCTTCTAGCAATGGCCCAATACTCATCAAGTTCTTTTATGCTCCCTTCCTCACATAAACCTATAAGTAAAGTTGTATATAAATCATTCATTATGGGAAGCTCTCTCTGCATAACATCATTCAAAAATGGCCTGATCCTTGATGACATTTTTCTCTCAAAAAAAGTTTGGATCAGGACAATCATTGCTTCTTGGTCCAATAGTTTACCAAGTTCGGGTGTTTCCTCTATGACATCAAGAGCTTTCTCCACATAACCTCCAGCACAGAGGCCCTTAACTATTTCAGACCAGGCAATTGCAGAGGGACTCAAACCCATTTGAACCATTGCATCCTTCAGTTTCAAAGCAGCTTCAAGATGACCTACACTACATTCTCTCACTATGGAAAGAGAGAAGTTGGGAAACATCATTGCTTCATCCAAGATACCCATTAGAGTACTCTCATACTCTTGAATGTTTGTGTCCAAGTACAGTCCATTACCCAAAGTATCAAAGAATTCGGTTTTGAGAAGCCCTAAAGTGTTGTCCCTCTTAATTTTGACATTCAAAGGATCAAGACCCAAGATGGCAAAGGCCCTCACTAAAGGATCCTCAGAAACCAAGGGTGGTGAAATACAACCATGGGTGACCATCTCCCTCACAATTTCCTTGGCTTCTTCAAACTTGGCCTCTTTACAATAGCCAGCCAACAAAATCCTAAAAGTAGATAAATTAGGGGTAATCCCTCGTTCGATCATATCGTAAAGGACTTCTTTGGCATGATGCCCCATTCTCTCTTTAAACACCCCAGCTATGATAGCATTGTAAGTGTAGAAATCAGGTTTCAATCCTCTAGAGAAAAGCTCAGACAAAAACATGAGTGCACCTCTAAGATTGCCTTCTCTACAGCCACAAATTATAAGGATTTCAAAGGTTACTTCATCGGGCTTAAAACCTATATCCTCCAACCTATTCACCAATAACCAGGCTTCTCTCGTGCCCCCTTCTCTGCAAATAAAAGTTATGATCTTGTTACAAACAAGAGCATCTGGTGCACATTCCAATTCATTCAAGAAACACAAAAGCTTGTGAAAATCATGCCCTTCATGATAGGCATTAGCAATCCTGTTTATAACCATTTGGCTCCACTTGAGACCCAAATGAGATGCTCGCTCAAGAAGATTTCGAGCTTCTCCAACCCTTTTGTCCTTGCATAGCAATGCAACAAGCATCTCCAACGCATGAACATCTGTATCCATACTAGCTTTCATCATATCCAAATAAACATCAAATGCCAATTGGGTTTGGTTCCTTTTGATCAAAAAATGGAGAAGACCCCTACCACAGGCTGAAGAGATGATCAAACCTCGACCTCTGGCTCTATCATACATCATCATGGCACTCTCCAAATTTCCAGACTTAACGTACCCTTCTATGAACATATCGAAAGCTCCCACATTCGGCAGGACCCCGATATCTTCCATGGACTGAAGTATGGATTCTGCTTCTTTCATAAACCCCGCTTCGACAAGCATAGATAACAAAATCATATATGATTGAGGAAGATGACAGAAATGAAATTGGCTTGAGGCCCAATTGAACAGCTTCCACGACAGAGTGGCTGCATATGGGATTGTTTTCTGGGATTGCAGAAGTAAGAGGAGGTTAAGGACATCATCAGGTTCCAGCCTCGAGGCCTGCCGCCAGAACCTGCGGATTGTTTCAGGTGAGCAATTGAAGAGCTTGAGAAGGTCTTGTAGAGAATTCGAGGGCTTCGCAACAACCTTGTCAGAATAGAAGCAACTGGAATCTCCTCCGAAGCTTGTAAAATGATGGAGATGGTGTTGCAAAAATGGAGAAGAGAAACCCCAATAATTTCTTTGTGGGCCGGTCTGTATTCTGTGAGAACCAAGGTGAAGAGGAGAGGAGGAGGAGGAGCAAAGATGATGAAAGAGGAGTTGATGAAAAGAGATTTGAGAACCACTGACCTTCTTAAGTGGAGACAAATTTGGCATAACTTTGTTGTTTCACCCAATTCAATTTGGCTGCTGCTGCTGCTTATTATGGAGAGAATAAGAAACACTCTCTCTTACACAGTGGCAGAAAGTACACTCTTTCTCTATCTTTTCACTTAGTTTTTAGTGGATGCATTTTTTAAAGGCAAATTTTTTTAACTTAGTGTTTAGCGGATTCATATATACAGGTCCGATCACATTCCAAGCTCATGATCTCACAGAAAATTCATTCTTAAAATAGTATACAAATCCCTTATTATATTTTCCAATAATCTAAAAAAAAGAAAAAAAAAAAAAAAAAAAACCTAGCGGCAGCTAATGAGGACATCAAGGCAGCATTGACATGTCTCGCGATAGCAAAAGCAGAGCACCGTGCAAAAAGACTGCAACCAAAAAGAAGAGAAATCAATAAGTCAAATAATTACAGCAAATTTTGGAATATCCGAATAAAAAACTCCAAAATAACCCGCATACACTACAAGAAAAGAATCCTAATAGCCTGAATAAAAAGCTAATGAAAAATTGTAGCTAATAACCCCCTAATTTTCTAAAAAAAATTCAAACTTAACTCTAATTTTCTTGTTCATTAAGTGTGCACCAATTTTTTGTCTCTTTTTTAATGACGTTAAAATGATAGAAAATAAGGAAGCGAGGGAAATTCACATGAATTAGCAATGTTTTCAAACTCGGTTCGGGCATTGGACTCGGCCCTGCCCCGAGCTGTCTGACTAACCGGGCCTGTACAGGATATAACAAGCTAAAAACTCAAACAAATTTGTTAAAAGAAAAAAAAAAAAAAAAAAGAAACTATTGTCTATAAAAATCTAACAAAAATCGATTATTGAAAATTTTTGATTTAGACATAGAAATAATCTAAAAAAAAGCAATGAATTAAAAATCACCAAACTACATAAATTATATAAATAATATACTTTTAGATCTATGATTGAAGACTTTCTATAAATTTTTTATTTAGAAAATGCACAAGTTACAATCAAGATAAATTAAATCAGTAAATTTGAAGTAGCGCGACAAAAGGGAATAATGTGGTAAAACTACAATTATCAGGGAATTCAAATAAAATTTAGGGAAACCTGAAATACCCCACATAAAGAGAGAACAGAATAACCCACAAACATCACAAAATCAAAACATCTCTCAAAAGTTTTAAGATAAGAAAAACCACATACATATATAGCAAATAAATAGAAAAAAATTCCCCAAAAATAAATAAATAGAAGAAAATAAATATAAATATATTTTTTTAAGAAGAATACACTGACCAGGTATGGAGGCGGCCTTTCTCCTCATGGCGACGCTGCACGTGCTCATCATAGGGAGCATACATCTTGCAAGGGGCAAAATGGTAAAAATACTGACAGGGGCAAAATAGTAAAACCACGAGCAGGGGCAAAATAATAGAATGGGCTTCTGCTCACGTACTAGCGATCTGTAGAATAGTCAACGTTTCGGGTTTATTGCGGCGAAATTAAGATGAGTTTCGGAGGATATGGAATTTCGTACAAGCCGGAAAAAGATTTTATGCTCCTGCAGGTGGTGTATGCTCCCTCGGTTAAAGACCAATTTTATATGGGGTCGTATGCTATGTCGATCTTTGGTACAATGAGGTCTCTAATTATCAAATTGGATGCTTTCAGATGTACGTTAAAATTTGAATTTTTTATTTTATTTTAATATAAATTTAACCAATGACACATTCACAACTACCTAATTTAAAACGTTATAAAGGAGAGTAATTATCATCCCCATTGGTCTCCTTGCATACTTTTCTTTTATGTTATACTTATTTATATACGTCATATTCGAGTGATGTAACCTCCCCTAGCCTAGCAAGTGACCTCGAAAAGTAAAAATGATAGGGACCTACGAAAATAAGCCCGTTCAAGCTGGTACACCATTGATATATGCTTTTAAAAACTTAAGCACTAATTTTTTTAGTGGAAAAATAATTATTAGTGCTTATATTATGCTCCTGTAGGAACATACACCTATTATTGTCTTTCAATCTCTAAAGATGGG
This sequence comes from Amborella trichopoda, assembly GCF_054954075.1. Taxonomy (NCBI): domain Eukaryota; kingdom Viridiplantae; phylum Streptophyta; class Magnoliopsida; order Amborellales; family Amborellaceae; genus Amborella; species Amborella trichopoda. The sequence goes on from NC_142341.1 coordinate 41,742,232, forward strand.
AACCACTTAAAAATCACTGAATAATTATTTCATAAAAAAATTTTGAATTTTGTGGTTTATAATACTATATCTCGCTCTTAAAAAAAAATGGATGTTCGCAATTCAATCTTGAGACATTATTGTTAGTGAGCGCAACGTGGATTTCTTTTTATTGAGTTTAGTCCATGGGTTAGAAAGTTTGAAGTCTCAAACTTTGGGCTCCCAAAATTACCCCTAGATGGGTTATTGTGCGATATATTATGTGAACAATATACTTGGATATAATCCTATGGGAGCCAATAATTTTGACAAAAAAAAATTCTAAAATATGATATAGTCCGAGAGATTATATGAACAGTATACTCCTATATAATAATCCTATGGGAGCATCCTTTGGCGATAATTTTCACAAGAAAAAAAAGTTAATTCTGAAATAAGCTTATCCACCGACACAACAAAACAAGTCTTCTCCTTAGGCCACTTTATAGTGCGAGCGAAATGAGATTATATTAAGGAAAAAGTTTATATAGAGCCGAGGTTATAAACAATCAAATTAGAGCCTATCTCAAAAACTTTATTAAAAGAAGTTGTTTTGATGCCCAAATATCCTCAAATTGATCATTTCGACATCAAGATCCACGGACATAAGAAAAAATTGGATTTGAAGTTCTGAAAATAATGTATTTTGTAATGTATTTTTGGACCATCAATTTTTATGATTTTTAAGGTTTCAGATCTATCGATCTACACTAGTTTTGAATCTTTAAACTTAATAAATAACAATGAAAATATATTTTAAAGTCATCACAAAGGTTTCTACTATTGAAACCACATTTCTCGACATTATTAGAAGCTAAGTTCTAATTTGATTGTTTAGAGCCTAGGCCCTATACAAACCACACCCTTTTATTAATTTGGGTTTTATCAGTCATCACGTATTTTTTTTTGGACAAAGTTTCTATAAGACCTAGGCTTTATGAAAACAAAATAAAACCTCACATTACATCCTTGTCCTGATGACACTTTTGAGTAATAGAAATCTTTATGATGGCTCAAAAATTATTTTCCAACATCGAGAATAAATTTTTTTGACAATAAAATTATTTTCCAACACCGACAGTAAAATTTGAAACTAAAAAAATAGCACAGAACTTACAGAGCTTTGAACATTTTTTTCAATGTGAAATGTATGGTCTAGGTAATTTGTTATAATATAAACTATTTTTAGAACTTAAAATTCTAATTTCTTTTCACAACCATAATGTTCATTTCAATGTAAAGGTTTTTCCATGCTTAAATTGAAATTTTCAATGAGTTATGAGGTGAGGCTTTACTTATTTTGATAGAGCTGCAGCCCTGTCAAATCATTTTCCTACTATTAAAAATTTATGACCCATTGACAAAAAAAAATGGTTTATTTGAAGTTGTGACTATGGTTGATAATTAATATAATAATGGCTATATGTCCAAAAAACTTAATATAATTAATATAATGATGGCTATATGTCCAAAAAATTAGTTATCCTTAGGATAAGATTTTAAAAAGCTCAAAAAAACAGAGAGTGGAAAATATTTGACCCAAATAACTTAGGTTTTATTCTTTACCGATAATAATAAATTTATTGATAAACTTCGTTGAACACGAGATAATTATGTCGTTAAAAATAAAAATCTAAAAAATAAGAAACCTCCACTCTAACGTACTTATCAGCATCCATATTAGCTTCCTTAAAACCATGCTGAAAGGATAAAGATAGGGATTGAGAGATATGCATATTAGTTTCCCTAAAAACATGCTAAAAGGAGATAGATAGAGATTGAGGGATATGGATGAAAACGATCTCAACTTTAATGGGATCTTATGCCTTATATTATATTGCTCGATAATATTAAGGGAGTCATCTATATTTATATTAAGTAAGAGTTAAGGGGTAGACACATGTCGCGAAAATAGGTAAGGTTCTTAATTATAAAGGGTTATAAGACGTAATCTTAACTCTAAAAGAAGAGAGAGACTGTACCTATATTTAAAAAAAAAAAAGAAAAAAGAGAGAGTATAGATAAATTTAGGTATTTAATTGTAAAAGGTTGTAAGACACAATCTTAACTCTAAAAGAAGAGAGAGAGTACATATATTTTAAAGGAAAAAAAAAGAAGAGGGAGAGTACATATAAATTTTATGGGGTGATATTTTATATTATATATTTTCTATCTTTTAAACTAAGTTTAGAGAGAGTATGCGTTACGCTCCGAACTCATTAACCTTCTTGAGGTGGGATATATTATTCTTGTACTATCTATCTATTTATAGAACAAATTTAAAATTTCTACTAGTATATTCGAAGGGCACCAAATGTAATAATTCTAATATTTACAAATTCTGCCCAGAAACGATATGAACATGAAGGTGCATTCGAACTATGAAGCTGCCACGTTAAAAGCAAAGGTATATAAGATATGAAGTTCAAGATGGTGGACCTAAGGTCCACCCAAATGAAGCTGAACCCTCAAGTGTTTTAACATAATGTAACTGGGCTGCCACGTAAGTTGGAGGTTCGACCCACCTTTACCCAAAACTTCTTACAAAAAGTTGGTGGACCAAGGGTCCATACTAACAAACTTGTCAACACAAACTTAAGAAAAGAGTTGCTAAACTCGTATAAGTGAAAATAATGGTCCCTATAATGCACAAACTATTGCTCTGAATATTTTTTTATTGTAAGAATTTTTTTTGTTTTATTTATTTATTTATTTTGTGTTTATTTATATCAATACTATTACTATTATGTTTTAATTCTACAAATTTTAGGGTCGTCACATTCTCCCCCCTTAAAGAAATTTAGTTTTCTAAATTTTGTTTATATGGGTTATGGGCCCACCACAACTCCGCTACGCGATGACTATGGCACATATACTCTTTTTCAAATATTTTCTATATTCTCCTGCACCAGTCCTCTTATTAAGAACACATTACCACCTCATAAATTTATTAGCAAACTTTTCTCTTTCTAGAATACAACATCTGAGAGCTCATTTGCTCAAATGTTACGATGTAGTGTTGGGTCAATTTCCTATTATCATGATCATTCCTTTACTTTAAATATTTTTTCTAATTGTTCGATATATACCCACCATTTCTCATAACTCACTGCTTGGGTGGATTGCATTACTCATAACTCACTGCCTGGGTGGATTGCATTCCCCATTCAACGCTACATAAAGCAACCATATTCTCCCATGCTCTATGGTTACATACCATATTCTCCTAGGTTCTATGGTTACATACAATAAGTATCACTTAGAGTATACTAGGCTCTATGGTTGCATACAATAAGTATGACTTAGAATATACTTCTATTCAGATTTCATAAGATCTTAAATCTATTGCTCGGATACTATTTTTGTGATACCCTGAGTTCATTAACCTTTCCGAGGTGTGACATACTATTTTTTTCTACTAGTATATTCGAATTGCACCAAATAGTGTAATTTTAATATGTACAAATTCTGCCCACAACTGATATTAACATGAAGGTCTTGATATATACATCTTTTTTATCCAACAAAAATTATAATGATGCATTTGATCAAAAGTTACAAAGGAAGGTCAATCATATCTACAAATTCTACAAAGATGGTCGTGGTGCATTGGAACTATGAAGCTGCCACCTTAAAAGCAATGATATGTAAGATATGAAGTTCAAGATGGTGGATCTAAGGTCCACCCAAATGAAGCTGAACCCTCGAGTGTTTTAACATGATGTAAGTGAGCTCCCAGGTGGACGTTCCACTGACCTTTACCCAAAGCTTCTTACAAAAAGTTGGTGGACCAAGGGTCCATACTAACAAACTTGTGAGGCACAAACTTAAGAAAAGAATTGCTAAAATCGTATAAGTGAAAATAATGATCCCTATAATGCACAATGAATTATCGCTATGAATATTTCTTTTAAGTATTTTATTTTATTTCATTTATTTATTTTGTGTTTATTTCTATCAATACTATTAATATTATGTTTTAAATTCACAAATTTTAGGGTCGTCATAGTATGTATAAGAGAGAGAGAACCTATTTTAGGGAAAGAGAGAGAAAACAATATGTATCTTATGTTTTTAACTAATTTTAGAGAGAGAGAGTACGTGTAAGAGAGAGATTGAGAGAGCATATTGAGATTGAGAGAGAGAAAGAGAGATTCCTTTAAAAACCAATATATATCTCACGTTTTTAACTATACGATGATTGATTTCTTAGGAATTAAAACAATGAAAGTCGAGCTTACCCCTTTAAAAAATTCGTTCCTTGACATAAACCCTCTCACCATAAAAAGGAGTTCCTCAGGGATGAGGGCCCAAAATTTATGGAAGAAAACATAAGGAATGATAGAAATTTTTAGAAAATATAAAAACTTGAGTTTATAGTGTAAGTCAATTAATAAACTAATATAGAGACCTCGTTGCTAAAAAATAAAGGGATATATATGATGGGCAAGCTTTCTATACTTCTCCTACATCATAAAACTTATAGACTTCCAACCATGCATTCTGATTGGAGAGCTAAGATTGCCCCGATCACAATCTCACATTTCTATACTATTTTATTTTTATTTTTTTTATATAAACTATTTTGACACCAAATTTTGTATGTCTAATCCTCTATTAAACTCGCACTAGCAAAAAATATATATATAAAAATATTTTCATTGAAATAAAATGATCAAAATACCCCTGAAAACTTCAAGGGGTATTTTGGTTATTTTATTTTATCGAAAAATTATATTTAATATTTTTTTTTATAGGTGCGCCCCAATGAGAAGATGGCAACTGCCAAATTTTATATCAATACAATTTCTATAAAAAAATTAAAAATAAAATACTTTGAGACGTCGATCTAAGATCAAATGGTGTGTGGCTCTCTTGATCAAAATTGGAAGGCTGGATGGTAGGGGAAGCATATATGATCTATGTTGTAGGGGAAGTGTAGAAACCTTTTGCATATTTGATTGCAAATTAACAAAAATACAGAAAAATAATTTTATGGAAATTTTTAAATATATTTCAAATTTGAGAAATAACATTTTCTAATTAACTCCAAAATCATGGGTTGAAAATTTTTATTTTAATTTATAGAGTACCTTTAAGAAAAGGGTGCAGTTGGCATACGGATGCATCCGTAGCTGTAGTGGTAAGGTGCGCCTTCAAATTTTATCATGGTATATAATTTTGATGTAAAATGTTATTAGGATTATCTCAAAATCTATTTTTATATCTAATTATAAAATTTTAAATTTAAAAAATGGTTAAAATCAAGTAGATCTATCTATAAACATATGAAAATCTTGAAAATGGATGGTAAAGATAATATGCTGTAAAATGCACTATTTTGAGACTTAAAATCTTTTTATTTTTCATGGTCATACATCTTAATGTTGAGCTGATCAATCAAAGGGTTTTTTAACATTAAAACTACATTTTCCAATGGATTTTTGAGGTGCATCAATAGCTATACATTATAAGGATGTAACTTTATATAAACTTTTTTCCTAAAAAAATTACATTTAAAGCAAAAAAACGAAAGGATTTCATCCAAAGGATTGTATGTATGACCCCCAAGTAAGAATCCTATTGAATAGCATTTTTTTTAATGCCCCAAATCTCATTGATGCAATCTCCTCAACCTAACAATCTCAAATTTATATAAAAATAATAATAATGATGCTTATCCTATACGTTGGTCATTAAACCAAAATCTTTTGTTTTTTGGTTGAAAATACTCCTCTAATAATAATAACGATGCTTATCCTATGAGTAGGTCATTAAACCAAATTTTCCTTTTTTTTTTTTTTTGTTGAAAATACTCTTCTAGCATTTGTAAAATGTGGATTCCAAAATTTTAGATCAATTATGTGGGAGTGTACATGAGAAGGCCATATACACCATGGCTTAATAACCACGAAGAGAGAGAGAGAGAAAGAGAGACTCCCACTTGGCCTTACTCCTATATATTAAATTTCCACTTTTTAGTGGGGCTCCAAAAACTTGATTATGTTACGAAAAATTTATATAAGGTTATAACCTTGTATTGTAGAAGTAAGTGCATCTCAAAAATCTTGTAAAAAAAGAACGTTCAGAAGTTAAAAAACCTTCTAATTGATCATCTCGATCTTATGATGTATGGATGTAAAGAGAAAAAAAAATTAAGTCCTAAATATAGTATGTCTTGTAACAAGTTATCTGGACCGTCTATTTGTAAGATTTTTCAAGTGTTATAGATTTGATAGATCTTCACGTTCTACATAGAGTTACCAGCCATTGTAAGGTTTTCAATATCGAAACTATATCTTCTAGTAAAATTTTGAGTTACATCTCAATGGTCTAGTATAAAATGACACACCTTATACAAACTTCACCTTTATGTTATAGGATTATTTGTAAAGAGACCTTTATCTACGGAGGTTGCAATTATTCTAGTCCCTTAAATTTCAAAATGGGTGGTTGTAAGAGTGTCTTTAATAGACACAAAGTTTTTAAAAAAATACTCTCGGACTTCATGACTCACTCCAAGCCATCCAATTTGATATCTACTAAGCGGGATTGATTGTGACCTCTTTGTACAAAAGATAAAAAGATTGTATACAATGAGACAATTTACTTTTAATACACGAAGGTCACAATTACTTACAACCATTCAATGTGAAATCTGATAGCTTGGGTATGTCAAATGGTCTCTTTATGGACAATCCCTTATGTTATATTCTTTTCAGGGAAAAATGATTCTAGTCTCTCAATTAATTTTCTAAAAAAAAATGACTCCGGCCCCTGTGCCTCCTTATTTTTGGCACTGGAGCCTTAGTGCTCCGGTGCCACCCTTTTTTATCCTGGGCGTTAGTGCCGCCACACAAACTTTTCGGCCTTCGGGCCACCTTTTTTTATCCTGGGCCTTAATGCCACCACTCAAACTTTTCGGCCTTCGGGCCACCTTTTTTCATTCCAGGCCTTAGTGCTGCCAATCCAAAAAAAAAAAAAGAGGAAACAAGCATCCAAGGTGAAGTCCCCAAAAATGGGATTGCTTCTGAGACCATCCTCCTATCATGCCTGGACAATCGGGACGAGCCAAGCAACCCCCAACTATGCTAGTAGGATGATTGCCGAAGAGGTACCTCGGTTGCTCCTAGCATTTTTGTTTGAATAGGGATAAAGCTCACAAGAAGGGCCCCCGCCAACTGGAACGTCATGACCTCACCGGCCAGAATGGGAAGAGGCTCACAAGAACGGCCCCCACTGGCTGGAAAATCGGGAGTCCGCGTTTGAGAAGTCGTGAGCTCGCCGACGGCAGAATATCAGCGTGATCTCCCACAAAAAAAAAATAGATTCTGGTGGGACCCAAAGCAAGCCCCTCAATAAGGCACTGGACTGTTAGAACTTTGGTCAACCCCCTAGCAAGGGAAAAGCTTGACAAGGTCTACCTCTCGAGGATTGTGTTGTGCTGGTGATCAAGAAAAAAAAAAAATTTCGAGAGACAATAAACCTGTCTCGGCAAGGATTGGATAGAAGAGCGGCGACATTAAAGTTTTCCGAATGTTGCACTTCTCGCTTCTCTTAAAGCACAACATCAGGAGAGGCAAGTTGTTGTATGTCATTTTTGACGTACTTCCATGAGCCCCTGTGAATAAGGAGAGAGCTGGCGATATGCTGGTCTCGCAGGTTCACAGGACACTTGCAGGCTATGATTGTGCTGAAAAATAAAGCCTTCAGCCTAGTGTTCTAGGTGTGGTACCCTTGGACCAAAGAGGACCCCTGCACTGTAACCTGTGATGGCGGTTGCAGCACGGCACCAGACTATCGCCATTGTGCTCAAAACGTCAAAGAACTCCCGAGGACCAAATTTGGGCCCAATCAGACCATTCTAGAACGGTCTACAGTTATGCGGCCTCACAACTCACGGGTTCTACCATAGCACGATGCGGCTTCACCCTACCATTCCCGGAAATGAGGACTGCGACAAGGTTTTCCGGTGGCAGCTTCTTCAACCCACGACGCTTTCCTCCGGAATTAGACGGAGCCCAAATTGTAACATGTTATGGATCACGCCAGCCTCTTCATTGTGACCTATGGCATTCACTATGGCATGATCGAGAACAACCATTGCTCCGAAGAAGAAAGCGATCGGAAAAATGAAAGAGGAAAACGGGGTCCAGCAAGCTCCGGATTCGGTGAAGCATAGCTCGATGTCCAGATCATGGACCAGCACGAGGACAGATTCAGGAGAACCACCTCGCACAAGGCTACATTCTGGTGTAACTTTTGCATCCAATCCCCTGTTCAATAGATGCAAGTCCTCAGGATGCCGAGGAAACAAATCCAGTCGGTTGCCGGAATCTCTTTCTCCAGCAACCTCTCGAACGAAGCAAAGGCGCAAATCAACACCAAATCGGACCAAACTTGGTGCTAAACGACTGCAACAACCTCCTCTCTGACTTACAAGCAGAGCCAGGAGCTAAAATGACACAGCTTGAAGATGCACTGGCAAACAAAATTCGCAAAAATGGTCAAACATTCACCCTGGGGAAGAAGGCCACTACAACATGATTGAAGGCAATCAAAATGCTCGCAATCAAAAGAAGAACAAGAATATCTTGCTGAAACAACCAAACAGTTGCCGCAAGTACCCAGACTAGCTTCCAAGGTCTTCCCATGGTAGAGCAGCCTGCATGCAGGGACGATCTCGTCATTCAGGCAAAAGATCATAAGGGCATTTTGGTCATTTACACCTAATTTTTGGATTTGTTTTCAATATTTTTAATTGTAATTAAGCTTGAATTTTGAGCTTTCACCTCTGTTTGGTGAATCCTCTATATAAGCAAGCTTACCCCATTTATAAAAGACACAGGGAAACACACAAGAGGACACAATTCGGGTAAGGTAGAGACTCTTTTTTGGTTTCCCCATTGAGAGCTCTCGGCTGGAATGAAGGCTATTCCTTTGAAAGGGAGAAAGAGAAAACTTTGAAAGGGACGGATACCCCTAAGTGTGCGGCCCCTTCCCCTTGAGTGTGCGGCCCCATAGACACCCCGATCATGCAGGCCACCTAACCTCTCCTGAGTCGAGTCATCCCTTCTCTCTCTCTCTCTCTCTCTCTATATATATATATATATATATATATATATATATATATATCCCTCTCTCCTCGCATGTGACCTCGTTTATGCCCGCCCACGAGTGCACAGACGCTAGCCAACCTGTAGGCCTCCGCCGTTGGCTTTCACTCGCCCCCCTCTGTTGTTCTTTCTTTCTTTTAGCTGCCAGCGAACACTTCCACGAGGGTACTTAGAAAGGTGGGATATCAAAGTCTTATCCCCATAGCATCGAAGGAGGGAGATGAGAGAGATTGAGATCCTGGGGAGGCTTCCTGTCCAAACCGCATTGATAAACAACCGGAGGGCTTCGTCATTGCTCTAAAAGGTCATCTGTCGAGGCGTATCCCCGAATCCCTTTAGCAGTGTAAGAGCGGTTCGCGCTTCAGTCACAAAATCTCACTCACAGTCAGTCTCCTATATGCAAGTAGGAGGCTCCTGCGCGCCCATGGCATGCCGGACCTCAGCGGTTTTTCGAGAGAGGGTTTTCCCGTTCGTGCGCTGAGGGAATCCAGGAAACAACCGACATCACATTTTTCTCTCAAAAAAAGTTTGGATCAGGACACTCAATTCTTCTTGGTCCAATATTTTACCAAGTTTGAGTGTTTCCTCTATGACATCAAGAGCTTTCTCCACATAACCTCCAGCACAGAGGCCCTTAACTATTTCAGACTAGGCAATTGCAGTGGGACTCAAACCATTGCATCCTTCAATTTCAAAGTAGGTTCAAGATGACCTACACTACATTCTCTCACTATGAAAAGAGAGAAGTTGAGAGACATCATCGCTTCATCCAAGATACCCATAAGAATACTCTCACACTCTTGAATGTTTGTGTCCAAGTACAGTCCATTACCCAAAGTGTCAAAGAAGTTGGTTTTGAGAAGCCCTAAAGTTTTGTCCCTCTTAATTTTGACAATCAAAGGATCTAGACCCAAGATGTCAAAGGCCCTCGCTAAAGGATCCTCATAGACCAAGGGTGGTGAAATCCAACCATGGGTGACCATCTCCCTCACAATGTCCTTGGCTTCTTTAAACTTAAGCACTTTACAATAGCCAGCCAATAGAATCCTAAAAGTAGATAAATCAAGGGCAATCCCTCATTTGATCATATCGTAGAGGACTTATTTGGCATGATGGCCCATTCTCTCTTTAAACACCCCAGCTATGATAGCATTGTAAGTGTAGAAATCAAGTTTCAATCCTCTTGAGAAAAGCTCAGACAAAAACATGAGTTCGCATCTAAGATTGCCTTCTTTAGAACCATAAATTATAAGAATTTCAAAGGTTATTTCATCAGGCTTAAAACCTATATCCTCCAACCTTTTCACCAATAACTAGGCTTCTCTTGTGCCCCCTTCTCTGCAAATAAAAGTTATGATCTTATTACAAACAAGAGCATCTGGTGCACATTCCAGTTAATTCAAGAAACACAAAAGCTTGTGAAAATCATGTCCTTCACAATATGCATTAACAATCTTATTTACAACCATTTGGCTCCACTTGAAACCAAAATGAGATGCTCGCTCAAGAAGATTTCGAGCTTCTCCAACCCTTTTGTCCTTGCATACCAAGGTTTCAAAAAACTCTAGGTGGTCCCTAGGCAGCCTGCTTGGGCCCAGCGCTTAGGCCGGCGCCCCGTAGTTTTAAAAAACTGAGAAACGCCTAGCCTGCTTGGGGGCCCGCCCAGGTACATCCGCCTTGGGTGCCCGCCTAGCCTGCTTGGGTGCTCACCCAAGTACATCTACCCTGGGCACCCGCCTAGGCACTCGCCCAAGTACATTCGTCCGTGTAGGGCCGCCTGGATCTAGGTGGGCAAATTTTTTATCCAGGCCGCCCAAGCAAGCACCTAAGCGCCAGGCGGACTGTTTTTTAAAACATTGTGCATGACAATGCAACAAGCATTTCTAATGCATGAACATCTATATAGATACTAGCTTTTATCATATCCAAATAAACGTCAAATGCCAATTGGGTTTGGTTCCTTCCGATTCGGCACTCTCCCAATTTCCAGACTTAACATACACTTTAATGAACATATGGAAAGCTCCCACATTCTGCACAACCTCGATATCTTCCATGGACTGAATCATGGATTTTGTTTCTTTCATAAACCCCACTTCGACAAGCATAGATAACAAAATTATATATCATCGAGAAAGATGACGGAAATGGTATTAGTTCGAGGCCCAATTGAACAGCTTCTACAATAGAGAGGCTGCATTTGAGATTGTTTTTTGGGATTGCAGAAGTAAGAGGAGGTTAAGGACATCATTAGGTTTCAGCCTCGAGGCTCGGAACCCGGGATTATTTCAGGTGAGCAACTGAAGAGCTTGAGAAGGTCTTGGAGAGAATTTGAGGGTTTCGCAACAACCTTATTGAACAACTTGAGAAGTTATTGGAGAGAATTCGAGTGTTTCGCAGCAAGCTTATCGCAGCAAGCTTATCAAATAGAAGCAACTGGAATACTATGGAGCTTGTAAAATGATGGAGATGGTGATGCAAAAATGGAGAAGAAAAACCCTCATAATTTATTTGTGGGGCCTTTCTGTATTATGTGAGAATCAAGGTGAAAAAGAGAGGAGGAGGAGCAAAGATGATGAAAGAGGAGTTGATGAAAAGAGAGTTGGGAACCACTGACCTTCTTTAGTGGAGACAAGTTTGGCATATCTTTATTGTTTCACCCAATTCAATTTGGTTGCTGCTTATTATCTCTCCCACACAGAGGCAGCAAGTATACCCTTTCACTTTCTTTTAAATTAGTTTTTAGTTGATGCATTATATAAAGACAAATTTTTTAACTTAGTTTCTAGTGGATGCATTTTGTGAATAATTTTTTTTAACAATTTCTAGTGGATGCATTTTATGATGATAAAATTTATATACTTTTCTCCTATCTAACCGTGGATGCATTTTATGGTGATAAAATTTATATACTTTTCTCCTATCCAACCGTCTATTCTAAATGGTCGCCATAGATGAGCCCAATCATATGTCTCTATATTATTTTATTTTTAATTTTTTTTGTAAAATATTTTGACACGAAAATTTGGGCGTACATTCTTTTCTTAAATTCGCACCGATAAAAAATATGAAATAAATATTTTAAATAAAATAAAATAACTAAAATATTCCTAAAAGTTTTAAGAGACATTTTGATCATTATATTTTATCAAAAAAAATTAATATTTTTTTTAGGTATGCCTCATTGACATGATGGCAAAACAAAAAACACAAAAAATACTTTGAGGCATCGGATCTAGATCATACTGTTGGATGGGGAAGTATATATCTTCTATTCATAGAGGAAGTATAGAAACCTTTTCCCTTCCATACATAGCTGAGTGTAAAAGAGAGAGAAATAATTGCTTTCTTTTGTTTACTGTATATTTTTCTCTCTCCTCCATTACAACCCCATTTAGTGAGAGAATACATCGCAAACTTAACGAAGGCTTTTTTTTTGGGCAAAGTTTCAGCATGATGCCTTTTGTAGTTACTCATTTAGTGAAAGAATAATTAGTTGTCTTTTAGATTAAAATCATATGCTTTTTTCAATATCTAGACTTTCTTATTTTTACAACTATATGGTTCTTATAGCCGGGGTGTAATCGAAGGCTTTTCCAGTCAATGTCAAATAGAAGAGAACAATTGCTTAGACATATAATTTCTCATATTCGGGAGTTAGCTGATGCTAAATCCTAAACCTTTCATTTGTCAGAAAAAGTGATTATTGATAACTTAAAGTTCACATGACATCAGCAGGAGGCTAAATCCACCATCTTGGTAGCTTGGTCATTTCCTAGCCCTAGCCACTTCAAGTTAAACATTGATGGGGCCTCCTTATATAACCCAGGTCGTGCAGGTGGGGTGGTGTTATTAAATATTGTGATGGTACATTTATTTCGACGTTTGCTAAATCCTTTGGAATTGCTTCTAATCACTATGCAGAATTCTTCGCTCTTGATGAAGGTCAGCAGTTCAGTTGCAGTGCGCTCCTCTTCAGATTGAAAGTGATTCAGCTTTGCTCATTAATGTTATTCAAAAACGTTGCCGACATCCATTGACGTTATATACGGTTCCAGCAAATTGTCGACACCGACTTTTTAATCATAGGTGAACCATTTCTTCCGTGAGGCCAACATGGTGGCTGATACCCGCTTTCAAGCTACAGTTTGGCATTCTTGTCTGCCTGATTATATTTCTCATGTGTTAACTCATGATTTGGTACAAGTGCCCTATTCTAGGGTTGTAAGAGTAATGAGCAGTAACCTGTTTTATTTTTTCATATTAATGAAAAACGGGTAGAGGGCCTTCTCTCCAATTGACTTATAAAATAAAATAAAAAACAAGTTACTCCTTTGTTTTGCTTATTTATATTAGGGATTGTATACAATGAGACCATTTACCTTTGATACAAGGTGGTCACAATTCCTTACAACCATTTGATATGCAATTTGATAGCTTAGATGTGTCCCAAAGTTGAGAAAATTTCATTTGTAGTTTGAGCTTGGTCAATGGAAATAATTGCATCCACCCAATTTCACTTCCAATGGTCAAGACTAATGTGACCACCTTGTATCAAAGGTAAATGGTCTCATTCTATACTTTTCCATTATATTATATGTATTTTTCAAATCAAAGCGAGTATTCAAGTGAGAACAAATTAGTTGACATATCAAACGACACAGAATATGACCTACGAAGATAAGGGTGGTGATTGGATGCACTTTGGTGACGTCCCTTGGAAATCTAGCATTTTTGGATAAAATGCAAATAGAAAAAATGGAAAGGAAAGGTCGGCAAAAATAGGAAATTTATAGAGAAGTCCTCTTCTATTTTTGGAATTTAAAAAAAGTTTCATATATATCATATTTTACAGTCTCACTTTTTAAAAGCATATAACGTGTCCCTTAAATTTGAGTTTAAATTTGGTGTATTGATATTTTTCACCATCATCCACCGATAAAAATTTATTTAAAATAAATAAATCTATCAAAATACTCTTGAATATTTATAGGTATTTTATTATTATTATTTTAAACTATTTCTTTAATATTTTTTTAGGCATGTGATAAAATTTTAAAATATTGTTTTGCTCACTAAATGTGGGACTGACATGTAAAGTATAAAATATATAGAACTATTTTTAAAATTAATAAATAAAATTTATCTTTAAATTTCTAACTATATTATCTCCAATATTGTTGCAAAAATAATGAGAATGCCTAATTTCAGAGGAGAAAAACAAGGATTTAATATATAGAAACACTATAAAAATCATGCGGACAAGCCCACACATGTAGAAATACGGGCTTGGTAATAAATATATTTTTTAAATATAATTTGATCCTAATTTTTAGAGAATATATAATCTTTAACATGGAGATCATGAATATGAATAATAAATAAAATTTGAAAACTAGAAACAATAATTATATTAAAAAAAAATTGGACCAATAGTTACAATTATTTTTAGATGGACCAACTATTTGCATCCATCTTTAAGATGGATACCTCTGGACCGCATATTCTAGAAATGTGGTCCAGCACGCATGAAACAATTATTCAATGTCTTTAAAAAAACAAATATCTAATGTATATTACAATAATAGCGTTGGTATTTTCCTGATATGGCCAAATTAGCCTTGGAACCCATTTTGGCGCACCTTTCACATATGTTGCATGCATATTTTATATAGGGATCATATACGATGAGATCATTTACTTTTGATACAAGGTGGTCACAATTCTTTATAACCATTTGATGTGAAATTTGATAGTTTGGATGTGTCACAAATCAATTGAATAATTGTATCCACCCAATTTCACATCCAATGGTCAAGATTAATGTGACCACCTTGTATTAAAGGTAAATGGTCTCATTCTATAGTTTCCCTTTAGATTTTTCTTTTGTGAATTCAAAGCCCTATCTCACTCCGGTAATGTTGTAGATATCTTCTATATTTTTCGTTGAGGTTTTAAAAGTCAGGTGGTTTGGATTGGGAATTAGTTAGAGTGATTCTTATCCCCTCAAATATCGGGAACCAGCCGATTCTTAATTTATTTTTTTTAATAAATTTTCTAGTTTTTATTCCTCAATTTGTTAATGCTTTTAATTTTCCAATCTATACCTGTTTTCCAGAGTGGCATCCATGTCACCAAATCGTGTTTTAAATCTTGTTTTATAATAACAACCGTTGACCAAAATAGTATATTACTGTTGTGATAGGACCAATTATCCTTTTGAAATCGATACCTTTATAATGTCCATTTGGGAAGGAATGCGGTTGAGGTCAAGGGGGTAGCACCAGTTGACTCGGTTATTAGTCTCGGTTTCCATTGTTAACTCCTTTTGAAAACAACTAATAATTTAAAAAGTTGCTAACCCACTATCAATTGTTCATTTTTTTTTTTTTAAAAAAAAAAAAGTCCATTTGAGAAAAAAAGTATCCGTTTTAAGGTCATTTATTTGAATAAAAAATGGGAATCGAGCCCAACTTTGCCAAGGTTTAGTTCCGAGGCTCAGTCCATATTTATTAAAAGGTATTGTATACTACGAGACCATTAATCTTTAGTACAAAAAGATCATAATTAATCTTAACTATTAAATGTCTATTTGGATGTCTTGGGATACATCACGAAATTCAAGAATTTTTTTTATAGAGCTTTGTATTTAGTCACAAGTACACTTAAAACCACTTGATTTGAAATTTGATGAATAATAATAGTCCTCACCTCCTTGTACTAAAAGTCGTTGCTCTCTTTATATACTCCCACAAGAATATTCTTTGCTTATGGCATTGTGCCTTCGTACGGAAATGAGTCTGCATTCCTATTTATTAGTTTGGATAAGAGACTATCTGATTTAGAATTCTTTGGTTTATATATATATATATATATATATTCTTTGGTTTATATATATATATATATATATATAAATAAAAGAGACTATCTGATTTAGAATTCTTTGGTTTATATATATATATATATATATATATATATATATATATATATATAAACCAAAGAATTCTAAATCAGATAGTCTCTTATCCAAACTAATAAATAGGAATGCAGACCAGTTTGAAGCAATTTATGGGACTGAAAAGATAGAGC
The DNA here is from genome assembly GCF_054954075.1 of Amborella trichopoda. Lineage (NCBI taxonomy): Eukaryota > Viridiplantae > Streptophyta > Magnoliopsida > Amborellales > Amborellaceae > Amborella > Amborella trichopoda. The sequence goes on from NC_142341.1 coordinate 41,758,455, forward strand.
ACTTTGGCTGGCTTCGACTAAAAGAAATACTTTGTGTTTAAGGTTTCACAAAATGCGAATTTCTAGGCACATGAAAAATTATATATGTTATCCCTCTCTTAGTCGTTTGATCTAAATGGATGCCTGCTTAATCACAATGTCATAAGTTAGCCTCTACCTATTGGATTTTTATAAGACGGTTTAGAGTATTTTATTTTTGTATAGATTGCCTGAACTTGAAATTTAGTGTGTGTCCTCCTCTCATAGGGGCTCAACTAAAACAAATTTGCAAAAAGAGAAATCTAACAAAATAAAATGACCAAAACACTTCTACAACTTTTAAAGGTTTTTTTTATTATTTTTATTATTTTATTTATTTTAAATATTAAATTTTTATTTTCTTAAAGTGCACTGCTATAAGAAGAAGGCATGCCCCAAATTTTGCATTAAGATGATTTATAGAAAAAATAAAATAGTATTCAGACCTGACATTATGATTGAAGTCATCCCCACCATCTATTTAGATCGTATGATTAAGAGAGGAATGATATGTATAATTTTTCTACACCTACTACCATATAAAAAGGTTTTTCCAAAGAAAAAGATTTCATGGTTTGCACACTCTGAAGCATCCATCAAACTTGCTAGGTTTCTTAATCAGATGCTAGAAACAGAGTTCCTTAACCTGAATCAGATGCTAGAAACATAGTTCCTCAACCTGAAGCCTAAACAAGTTTTATTTTTTATTTTTTATTTTTTATTTTTTATTTTTTATTTTTTTGTGCTAAGTTAACAAGCGGTTTGAGAAGATACATTATTCATGATATTGATGTTGGAAATGAGTAAAAAATATAAATAAAAGGAATAAAAGCTAAGTAGCTCTGAAGAACTATTTCTGTATTAGTGTCACCATTATAATGCTCAAAAGCGACACACTTAAAAGCTTAGCTTCCGGTGTGCGGTATATGTATTCCTATGCTATTTCATATTTTCCAAGTTATTTCTCTCGCCATTTGAATATATTTGTTTCAATTTTCTTTCACACTCTAGTTCATTCCTCACCATTTGGATATATTCTATCATATATTTTTTGAAAGGGTGCAGTTTGTATAGAGCTGAGGCTCTAAACAATCAAAATAAAATGCACCTTTAAATAGTGTCGAGAAATGTGGTTTCAATACTAAAAATCTTGATGATAGCCTTAAAATACATTTTCATCTCTAATTATAAAATTTCAAGCTTAAAAAATAGTGTAGATAGAGTAGATCTATGAAAACTTGAAAATCTTGAAAATTGGCGGTTCAAAAAATGCATTATAAGATGCACTATTTCCAAAATCTGAAATCCATTATTTTATCATGTCCATGCATCTTGATGTGGAGATGATCAATTTGAGAATATATGGGCATCAAAACAGCCTCTTCTAATGAAATTTTTGAAGTGCGCTTTAATTTGATTGTTTAAAGCCTCGGCTCTATATAATTTTTTTCCTTTTTTAAAATGGTTATTTTTGAAGGTTATCATTCAGGGCATATTTATAATTTTGGAAAAAAATGCTTGTAAAGGCATAGTTGTAATTTGGGTCGAAGTTTCTAACATAAAGGACAATTGTTTACTAATCTTACATGTTACCGTATTCTAAAGACATTTTATGAAAGGTTCATGTAGCTTCATGAAGCTCTAGAAAAGTCCTTCATAACTCATGAAATAGGCTCCAAAATGGCTCTAGAAACATCTCCAAACATATGTATACTTGTGGCCCATACTCCTTGCAAGTAAGAATGCAGTGGGAATCGAAAGAAAGATTTAATTGCTTTATTTGGGGTTTTCAAGTTTCTGTTTCAAATAGTGGTGGCCTATGAAGAAAAAGTTATTGAATTTAAGAATGTAATTTGTATTTTCATAGGAGACTTCAATAAAAGTTCCATTTCTATTGAATTTAGAAAATAAATTGGGATCTCTTGCCCCCTTTTTCCTTTTCTTAATTATATTAGAAAAAGCCCCTCTATTTCTTCTATTAGCAACTGGTCCTGGCCATTTTGATATTGTTTAATCATTTGAATTCATTTATTCTAAATTTTTATTAAATTTTTCTCAAAAATTTCTTAAACTCGTCCTTTTTCCATAAAACTAACTGCTGCTTTAGAAGCTACAATTTTGGTACTCTAAAACCATGACCAAAGACACGAATGGAACACCACACATGTTCACTAAATCATGCAGCCCTTCATCAAAACCAACATGATTCAAACCTAAATTTTGTAGGTCCAAATTGTTTGCAGCATGAGAATTAAATTATCTGATGATATTTTCTTTAGGACCCGGTTAGCATGCGGCCAAGCCCTTGCACATGTAGATATGCAGGCTTAGCAAATAAATATATATTTTAAATATTATTTGATCCTAATTTTTGGAGACTATATAATCTTTAACATGGAGATCATGAATATAAAAATAAATAGATATTGAAAACTAGAAATAATAATTATATTAGGAAATATTTAGACCTTAGCTACAATTGTTCTTAGATGGACCACCAATTTGCATCCATCTTTAATATGGATGCTTTATACTTCTAGACCGCAAATTGTGGAAATGTGGTCCAGCCCACATGAAATAATTATTCTTTTCTTCAAAGCTAGAGCCTAATAGAAAGAGTGACATTCATGGAAAGGATTGTATACAATGAGACCATTTATCTTTGATACAAGGTGGTTACAATTACTTACAACCATCCGATGTAAAATTTGATAGTTTAGATGTGTCACAAAGTTCGAGAAAATTTCTTTTGAAGTTTGAGCTTCATCAATGGAATAATTGCAGCCACGTAATTTCACATCCAATGGTCAAAATTAATGTGACCATCTTGTACCAAAGGTAAACGGTCTCATTCTATAGTTTCCCTTCACGGAAACAATATGAATACACTGCGACCTAAATATTTATCCTGGGAAAGTCTACATTGTTATATTTGATGTTAAATATTTATCCTGGGAAAGTCTACATTGTTATATTTGATGTTATTTTCTATAAGAAAATCATACACAACTGACAATGGAAACTGCAAGGGAGAATCTATCCTTATAGGAAAATGTATAATACATGAAAATGATAGATAGGAAACTGTCTACAGGTATTGACAATGAGTGGTACTCCTTATCCCTTGTGTTACTACTATGTATGCAGCAATAAAAAGAGCCACCATTGGTGTGCGGGCTGTGGGGCGCAGAACCATCTATGCTATGCACCAAGGATTGGAATATCTATGAGATCATTCAAAGCAAGAAACCCATTGAATAATCTTATACATGGGGAAATGCAATTTGGGGCATTCGATTCATCCATCCATCTAATGATATTGAAATCATCCGCCGCATAATATGGTAATTGAAATTGATTATGTATGATAGATATGCCATCCATAAAAGATCTTCTCAATATAAGTGTTTGGATCAAATATACAAGACAATCCTTTTAAAATCTTGAGCAAGTCTTAAGTCTTATCACCTATAACAAAATGTATCTTCTTCAAAATATTGCGAGAAAAAATAAGCTCACTGAGGGTAGGAACCTTGATAAAACAGAATAGTAGATCAGAATATGTGTAGCCGACCTAAAATAGTTGAAAAAAGGCTCCAATCATAATGACGCCTCTTTTCAAAGTAGATGGAGTCCAATATCACCCATGTGCCTCCTGCTGAACCTTTCCACAACTCATCGACCCCGAATCACTTGCATACTCTGAACATCAGGTGCTAAGGTCTTTTCTCTAGTGGTAACAAGATATCATGTCTCTACTTACATACCTGCATCAAAATCTCCATTTTTTTTTTTGTCGAACTACCATTAAGTCCATTTACTTCCCCTAAATTAGAAGTGACAAAGAAAATAATTTGGTCCATATGCTATTCAGGGCTATGGGCCCTTCTATTCGGTAGTGGACCATCCTACTAATTAATGGGATTAGTGGGGAATCCTTAAGTTACTACCTAGATATGTATGGATGGAGAGCACTGTTATATATTCATCAAGCACACTAATACCAAACATATGATGGCCCTACTGTCTAGTAACCCTGTTTAAACCTTAACTAGGGTTTCTCTCAAATCTTGTTACAGTAAGTGTTATATCGAAACTGGCCCAGTAACCCACCAGTCCCATGCCAATTTCGGAGATTTCAACTCAGCCCAATGTTAACCATGAATGGCGAAAATCAATGTGTTTAATGTGGTGTTTAACCCAGAACAGTGGGGTGGATTGTTCACCCCCGTATCTTCGTTGGATCAATGGATCAGAGGTCCGGATTAGTTTGAATTTGGGATTCAGAAATATATTAAAGCTTAAAATTAAAATGAGGGTTAATGAAGTGAGACTTTAAGGGACCTAAAAAAAACAGCTATTCGGACAAACAATCATCAAGTTTTCAATCACTGATTTCACCAAGATTTCAATCACTGATTTAATGAGTTTATACTTTATAGTATTGACTTACAAAAAAAGACAAAAACAGAATAGTTATCTAAGAAAGGCAAGGGGTTTGCACGTTTGGTTCTACAGTCCTCCCTCTCTCTCCCCACCGTCTTGAATAACACTACAGTCCAAAAAGAATACTTCTAACTCATTGTGCTTGTCAATATTTAAAGGAAAATTGTTTCATGCGGGCTGGACCGTATCTCTAAGCCATACGGCCTCAAGGTATAAAGCATACATCTTTAATCCATTTTAGAGATGGATGCAAATAGGTGGTTCATCTTAAAACAATTGAAGCTGACAGTCCAAATTTTTTCTTTATTAAATTATTATTTTTATTTTTTAAAATTTATTTATTTAATTTATTCATGATCTCCATGTTAGAGATTACATATCCTTAAAAATTGGATTAAAAAATGCATCTCAAAAATAGATTTTTAAGAGTCGACTTATTTCTTCATGGAATCATAAAAACCACATCCATATTTACAAGGGAAAAGTTTATATAGAACCGAGGCTCTAAATAATCAAATTAGAACCCACGTCAAAAATTTCACTAGAAGAGGCTATTTTGATGTCCAAATATCCTTGAATTGATCATCTTGACATCAAGATGCATGGACACGAGGAAAAAATTACAGTTCAAGTTTTCATAATAGTGCATCTTGTTGAAACTTTAAATTTTATAATTAAAGATGAAAATATATTTTAAAGCTATCACAAAGATTTCCAGTATTGAAAAAAAAATTTCGACACTATTTGAAGGTACGCTTTATTTTGATTGTTTAGAGCCTCGACTCTATACAAACCACACCCTTAGATCCCAAAATTTCATATTCAAAATATGTTCATCAATAAATGTTTCATAGGAGGGAACAAATGAGAAGTATGCTGATGCAAGAGCACAGTCGCGCCATTTTTATAATAGTAGGTAGTCGTGGCCTTTCAGCTTAACCTCGTATCGAAGAGGTATCTCCATCCACCATTTTTAATGAAAATTTTAATATCAATGGACAAATAGGCATTTAAAATGATTTAACAAAATGATTGGAGCATTATATATTATAGCTAGTTTCAACTTTGCCTTACTATTGAGCAATTGGACTATGATTAATTACTAAAATCATTTATTAAAGAAATAAGCATCTGACATTTTATTATTAAATGTAAATAAGCAAATAAATTAGCTACCAATTATTGGCTGCGAAGAAAAATTTTCCTTATAGGGTCTCGAAATGTCCTTTAACCATGTGTAAACACTCATTGTCCATTATTTGCATGTGTGATCTGACCTAATCTCTTATTTAGTTATTTATTATTATTATTATTATTTTATTTTTTATGTTCGAATGTTCTCCTATAATTACGGCAGGCAATGGGCCGGTTGGTCTGCCTAAGCCTAAAAAACTATGCACCAGCCATATTATTAGCCTGACCGGGCTTGGGCCAATTCTATGACTGGGCTCACCTATTTGGCCCATTCGCCCCGACCTTTTTTGTTCTTGGTTTTTTTCTTTTGTTTACTTTTACTATATATTGTCTAGCCTAGTCTGGCTTACTAAGGATGAGCCTAGGTATGGGTTCTTTAGCCCGGTCTGGGTCGGCTAGGTTTCAGCCTCAAGTCGGGCCTGTAGGGACTAGTGCCGGCTTGGCTCGGCGCAGGTCCTGCCCATTGCCACCACTTCCTATAATCACTTGTTTTGGCTATGAATAAGGTTCTCTATCCATATAGTTGGAAGTTTTGTAAAAGTGGCTATTAAGTGAGTTATGCAATGTTGCTAATGTAATTTTTAGATGCTTCTTATTTCTATAACATAAAGCTGACACCTTAAATAAACTTTTTTTTATTATATAATATGTCCATCGTTTCTCACGCTCTGAAAATATTTTTCAAAGTCAAATCTCTTTTCCAAACACTTGCATCACCCACCTTCTGCTAAAATATACATGAAGGCGTTCCAAAATCCAATATATCCCACTAAAGAAAAGGTCAATAAGAGGTAACCCATTGCTGTCGTACTTCATTGAATATAAAACATTGAGAATCAATCTTGTCTGGTCACCGAGTCAAATACAACACCTATTAAGAGTTTACTATTGGAGAAAATAAAAATAGAAGAATTACCTCCCCCACCAAGCAGTTCACTCTGGGTGATGGTGGTGGAGCAACCTTCATGGTGCACCCTCAAAAGAAACTCAGCTAAAACAAAAAACTAAACAAAATTTTTCCTTTTGTTTGCTCTAATTGGCATCCTTTGCTTGACATTAACAAAGTTTACTTTGAGAATTTGAAGCCTCAATATGGACCATACAAAATAAATCATTGCTTGCTATGCAACCTATTGCAAACAATTTCCCAAGTCATCCATAACAGTAGACAAGTAAAGATAATAGAAGGGAGAATGCCATAGTCCAGTGTATGAATTTTCAAACTTTCTTATCAATCCTCAGGTTTTAAACAATCCAACCTAGCATGCAACAAAGTTTTCAACCGAACCAGTATGTTCCTATCGCACTCATTGGCATCAAGGCAAGTAAGAAAAGAAAGAGAAAAAAGATCAATATTGGTAAACAGTGTATAGTATCACAATTTGAACGATTGTATGCTACCAACAAAAAGCATTTTGATTACCGATAATAACTTCAGGCACAAACCCATAACCTGGTGGTTTGAATGTCTAATTTAGAACTTGAAAAAATGTGGATGTATATTGCCCATTTCAGCTCAAGATGCCATTTCAAATTCACCAGGATATGTGATGAAAACAACACAGAAACCCAACCTTGACTGGCTTCTAACATGCTCTATTGGTCAAACATAAATAAATTGAAAGAAAATACCCAACAATTAAAAACTACTCAAAAAGCAAATAACCTTTATATCAGTCAATGTTGAAACTGGTTACATACTCAAATCTGATGAGAGTAAACTTGTTACATACTATCTAGTTATATCAAACACTTTTCAACAAATGTAATACAAACATAAAAGCACTCCCTATAAACAAGAAAACTAAAAACTGTTGCATACACCCTAAAGCAATGGTTCAAAAGCGGATAAGTGACCCGGATCAAGCACCTCAAAAACCGATCCGGATCGGGGAATCGGCGATCCGAATTGGGAATTGGTAGGATTAAAGCTTTAAAAAAATCTGAAAAAATTATTAAAATTCATTCAATAAGAAATGAGGGTCCTACATTATTAACTTTCATTTTTTTCATCAATTTGTGAATATTGAGATGCTATTTCCCTGTATAAACTTAAGTATTAAATTTGCATCACATAAAAGAAAAATCATAGAATTATCATGGATAAAATATATAATTATACATAGACTATAATAAAGAGTAAACTAAATCAATGAAAGAATGGCCATTAAAATCTCGTTTTGGCAAAAAACCCTAATCCGCTAAAAAAACCCAAATTATTACAGCCTAACTAACTATAATCCAAAATTATTACAACCTAACTAATTATAATATTATATACTGAAATTATAATTATTAGTTTACATTTTATAATTTTTTTATTAGATAAATAATAACAAATTAAAAATATTTTATAATGTTATCTAATTTAAAATGTATTATTGACAACTGTAAGAAAAATAGTACATTACATGATTTATAATGTAAAAATTAATAAATAAAATAAAAGATTTGGTTATCAATGTAAAAATTAATAAAATGTGTACAAATTTTGAAAATAACAATTTAATTTATTATATGCCCAAGGGGGAACAAAAATTAGCTCAAGAAGGGATAAACTATTATATGGCCCAATGGGGGATTCGAACTTGAAAAGTCAAAGCAAATAACATTAGTGATAACCATCATGCCTCCTTATTGTATGTGTTTAAAATTGCCTATTAATAGCATATATTTACATTCTGTTTTCATTTAATAATATTTGGGAATTATCCAACATCAAAGGATGAGTATTCAAATATGCTATATAAATAACTATGTAATTAGAAGATAAACACAAGTGTGAAAACATTAGGGCATCGGTGTGCATGTCGCACGTGTGGCACATGTGGGAGTGGTGTGTGTCGCACGTGTGATGCGTACACAAGTGTGAAAGTGTTTTTGAGGCCTGAACCGGCTAGAACGATGCACACGAGCATGTGCGTGTCACATGTATGGCACGTATGGGAGTGTGTGTGGCACATGTGGGAGTGTGTACCACTCGTGTCACACGTGTGGGAGTGGTGCATGTCGCACGCGTGGCGCGTACACACGTGTGAAGGTGGTTTTGAAGCTAGAACCAGGAGAGAACTGGCTAGAACAGGGAGGGAACCGGACAGAACCGGGTGGGAACCGACGGTTCTGCTCTAGAACCGGGAGGTTCCCGGTTTTGTGCTGGAACCGGCACGGGATGTGTCAATTCTCGAGTCGAACCGGACGAGTCCGGTTCAACTCGCCGATTTTTAAATCATTGCTCTAAAGCAGAACCACCGGTTCTCACCTGGTTCTAGCGTCAAAAGCACCTTCACACGTGTGTACGCGTCACGCTTGCAATATGCACCACTCCCACACGTGACACGAGTGGTACACACTCCTACACGTGCCATACGTGCGACACGCACATGCACGCATGCACCGATTCTGGCCGGTTCAGGCCTCAAAAACACTTTCACACGTGTGTACCCGTCACACGTGTGACACACACCACTCCCACATGTGCCACACGTGCGACACGCACATGCACGGATGCCCTAGTGTTTTCACACTTGTGTTTATCTTCCAATTACATAGTTATTTATATAGCATATTTGAATACTCATCCTTCGATGTGGGATAATTCCCAAACATCATTAAATGAAAACAGAATGTAAATATATGCTATTAATAGGCAATTTTAAACAAATATGCTAAAGAGGCATGATGGTTATCATTAATGTTATTTGTTTTGACTTCTCAAGTTTGAATCCCCCCTTGAGCAATATAATAGTTTATCCCTTCTTGAGCTAATTTTTGTTCCCCCTTGGGAATATAATAAATTAACGTGTTATTTTCAAAATTTGTACGCATTTTATTAATTTTTACATTGATAACCAAATAATTTATTTTATTTATGAATTTTTACATTATAAATCATGTAATGTACTATTTTTCTTACAGTTGTCAATAATACATTTTAAATTAAATAATATTATAAAATATTTTTAATTTGTTATTATTTATCTAATAAAATAATTATAAAATGTAAACTAATAATTATAATTTCAATATATAATATTATAATTAGTTAGGTTGTAATGATTTTGGATTATAGTTAGTTAGGCTGTAATAATTTAGGTTTTTTTAGCAGATTAGGGTTTTTCGCCAAAATGAGATTTTAATGGCCATTCTTTCATTGATTTAGTCTACTTTTTATTATAGTTCATGTATAATTATATATTTTATCCATGATAATTCTATGATTTTTCTTTTATGTGATGCAAATTTAATACTTAATTTATACAGGGAAAGAGCATCTCAATATTCACAAATTGATGAAAAAAATGAAAGTTAATAATGTAGTACCCTCATTTCATACTGATTCCTAAAAAACAACATTTCTAATGAATTTTAATAATTTTTTCGGATTTTTTTGAAGCTTTAATTTGACCGATTCAGCCGATTCCCCGATCCGAATCGGTTTTTGAGGTGCCCGATTCAGGTCACCGATCCGCTTTTTAAACCACTGCCCTAAAGTATCAATAATTTGTTGTTGAATGACCATCGGTTCAAGCTTGACCATAATACCCTCTTGCGATTCTTCTGACTGATTGTTCTGGTGTATATCACGACACCTCAAGTTTATATTGTAATTCATCCCTTCAATATATGCATCGTATTATTGAAAAAGTGTACAACTTGCACACCAATAGTACATTCTTCCAAGGTTAGATCGAGAGCTTGATTTACTTAATTTGCATTGTAAATTGCATTGTGGACAAGTTCGCCATTGATATCCTCCGTCACTTGTGGAAACTGATGACATGCTATGTACTTCAAAGGTCTAAACCAGCATCCAACGGAAATGAATTTCTCTTATATAGCACAATCAAATACTAAAGTAACCAATAGAAAAAAAAAAAAAAAAAACTCACACAAAGAGCTTTTCTTGTGAGTACTTGACATGGAGATTAACTCCAATGTATCTAAATATATCCATGAAAAACAAAAAAATACCACAACCTGCAGAAATACAATTTACATACCCCAAAACTAAGCATGATTCATCCAAAAAACCCCTAATTTTTTACAGACTGATTCATTTTGACAGACCCCCAAATCAACTTTGTCAAGGCTCGTACCATCAAAAAACCCCAAACAAAGCCTGATTCATTTTGTAAAATGGTTTTGAGCTCATACAATTTTGCAGACCACAAACTAAGCATCATTCATCTAAGAACAAAATCAGGCCCAAAACATACAATTTTACAAATCCCCAAACTAAGCATAATTCATCCAAAACAAGCCTCATTATTGACAGACTGATTGTGTTACACAGACCCCCAAATCTAGTTTGTCAAGGCTCGTGCCATAAAAGAAAAACCGAAACAAAGTCCTTAAGCTAGCATCACTCATCCAAAAAAACAGATCTATCTAGCATCACTCATCCAAAAAACCCAAAAAAACAGATCTATAATCATAGTTCTGTTGCTCTGTATAACACATTCAATCACTGAAAAACCAAGACCCCCAACTATGGCAAAAAATTATGTGGGATACCAATTTCTACAGAATTTCTATGCTCATAGTTTTGTTGCTCTGTGTAATACATTCAATCACTGAAAAACCAATACCCCCAATTGTGGCAAAAAATTATGTGAGATGCCAATTTTTATAGGCTTTCTATGCTCATAAGCTTGTTGCTCTATGTAACACATTCAATCACTGAAAAAACCAAGACCCCCAAATGTGGCAAAAAATTAAGTGAGATACCAATTTCTAAAGAAATTTCTATGATCATAGTTTTGTTGCTATGTGTAAGAAATTCAAGCACTGAAAAATTGAAAGCCCCAAGTGTGGCAAAAAATTAAGTGAGATACCAATTTCTAAATAATTTCTATGACCATAGTTTTGTTGCTCTGTGTAATACATTCAGGCACTAAAAAATCGAAACCCCCAAATGTGGCAAAAAATTAAGTGAGATACCAATTTCTAAAGAAATTTCTATGATCATAGTTTTGTTGTTATGTATAAGACATTCAAGCACTGAAAAATCGAAATCCCCAAATGTGGCAAAAAATTATGTTAAATACCAATTCCTAAAGAAATTTTTATGCTCATAGTTTTGTTGCTATGTGTAAGACATTCAAGCACCGAAAAACCGAAACCCCAAATGAGGCCAAAAATTATGTGAGATACCAATTTCTAAAGAAAGTTCTAGGATCGTAGTTTTGTTGCCCTGTGTAAGACATTCAACCACTGAAAAATCGAAACCCCCAAATGTGGCAAAAACTTATGTGATCAATTAATATGTACAGATCATAAGGAAACATCACTCATCCATAAGCAAGCATTAGTAAAATGTCATCACTCATCCATAAGAAAGCATCACTAAAATGAAATCACTCATCCATAAGAAATCGTGGTAAAATGGCATTCATAAAAAGCATCAGTAAAATGTAAAATGGCCTTGATAAAATGGCATCCATAAGAAGCATCAGTAAAATGTAAAATGGCCATGGTAAAATGGCATCCATAAGAAGCACAAGTAAAATAGCATCCATACCTGAAATGGCGTGCTTCAGATTTCACAGAGAGGGGCAGGCTTCCGATGAGAGAGAGAGAGAGAGAGGGGCATGCTTCAGATTCACAGAGAGGGCCACAATGAGAGAGAGAGAGAGAGACCGTTTTGAGTGTAGTTAGTGGCCCTGAGTAAGAAGTTTGTCTTGGGGGCAAGCTGCAGGGAAAGGGACAGTTGCAGAGAGAGATAGGGCACAGAGGGGGCTAGCGTGCTTCAGGTTCACGGAGAGGGGCGCGATAAGAGAAAGAGAGGCGTGTGCTTCAACTAGAGAGAGAGAGAGCACTTTGAGTGTAGTTAGTGGCCCTGAGTAAGAAGCTTGTCTTAAGGGCACGCTGCAGAAGATGCTCTCCAGGAGAGAAGCTTTTTGAAGTGGACCGTCCATTTGAGGGGCACGATCAGAACCGTTGGCGTAAACAAGCCACCTACGCGACTACGCGTATACAATCGTTTCCCAGCCACCTACGCGACTACGCGTATAAAATCGTTTCTATATATATATATATATATAAATGTTCAAATTACAAAGGTTCAAGATAGAGACAGTTGTGAAGAGTAGATTTATTAAATTTTGTAGTTTATTTTCTTAAAAAAAGTTTCTTTTGTCCATACAGGGTAAAATTGAAATTTTAACTAAAAAACAAGGGCACTTTATAAATAAAATTTTAGGATACTAACTTTCAAAATGTTATCATATTTTTGTTAAAATTTCAAATTTGTCACTGCTTAATGGTAAAATTACCTATTTAAAAAAAATTTTAATAAAAAATAATGATTGTTTTGATAAATACATCCATCACAACGTATTATAACTTGAATCTTTATATTTTGAGGGGTTGTTAACTCTAAACAAACTCATATATATATATAGACACACACAACATAATAAATGTATACTATATATAATACACATATATATTAATAATGCATAAATTCACATATAAAATAATATAATGCATTTTATATTTATTTTATGAATGCATATTTGTATTGTATAACATATAATATAATATATGATATTTGTATATTGTATATAATATAATAAATATATATTATATGGAATATATATTGTAATAGAAATATAATAATGTTATATTATATAATAAATAATATTATATTATATTATTTGTTGTATTATAATAATATAATATTATTATAACATATATATTCTAATATTATATAAGGGAAAAGTTTATATCGAGCCGAGGCTCTTAACAATCAAATAAGAGTTTCACTAAAAGAGGTTGATTTGATGCCCAAATATCCTCAAATTGATCATCTCGACATCAAGATGCATGGACATGAGAAAAAAATGGATTTCAAGTTTTGAAAATAGTATATTTTGTAATGTGTTTTTGGACCGTCAATTTTCAAGATTTTATAAATCTATCGATCTATACTATTTTCGAAGTTTTAAACTTCGTAAATAAAAATAAAAATATATTTTAAGTCTATCACAAAAATTTATTGAAACGACATTTCTGAACAGTATTTGAAGGTTGGCTCTAATTTGATTGTTTAGAAGCCATGCTCTATACAAACCGCACCCATTATATAATGGTAACACGTATATAATATCAGTTACAATAATGTATTATATATTATGCTAATATATATCAAGCAACATATCCATTATATTATTTATTATATTATAATAATATGTTATATATTATACTAATATATGTCATCTAATACTATATATATTGTACATTATAGTAACATATATATTATATTATGTATTATATTATAATAATATATTATACTAATGTATTTCATCTAATATTATATAATATAAAATAATATAATATTTCTATAATGTATTATTTATATATTATAGCAAGGGGGTCTCACGCAGGTGCGAGCAAGAGTCATTTCGTTCACCCCAATAATTTGTCCGATACAACTTACCGCAGAAATTATAACTCAAATTCCACGTATTTATATGGAATTAACATTTCCAATTACTTGGCTTAAGGAGGAATAGCGAATTCCTGTAGAAATGTGAATTTTTCTATTAAAGTGCATCCAAACATGATTTTTTGGCACATTTTCTTGAAATGTGAGTCCCATTAATCTGAATCCAGGTAACCAAACACGTCTTAGGTCTACTGCTAATTTAAATAGATGTCCTAGATTTTAGTTTGACGGTGATAATTCATTTGGAGCTCCAAGTTTGTTTGTTTTTTTTTTTTTTTTTAAGGAAAATAGTTTCACAGGGGTGGAGCCCTACCAAAATAAGTAAAGACTCATATCATAACACATCGAAAATTGCAATTCAATAGTTATAAAAGATTCACATCAATGATCCTGGCTTGAACGTTATAGTTGTGAAAAAAAATAAGGATTTCAAGCTCTAAAAATAGTGTATATTGTAACAAATTATCTAGACCATCTATTTTGTCATAAAAATAAGTATTCATTGATCCATAAGATTTGTACCATTTCTTGAGTTTGAATTCCATTGTCGATGTCGAAAATTGATTTTTAGAGCCATCGTAGAGATTTTGGTTGCTAAAAGTGCTTTTCAGATGAAGATTTGAGGTGAGGCTTCATTTTGTTTTTATAAAGCCTTAGCCTTATAAAAACCTCATTCATTTTTTTAAACATGTTATTTTTAGAGAAGAGGTGACTGCAAGGAACCTTTTGAAGCTCTCAACCACCTCAAAAGTTCCTGAGGTTCAGGTTGAAAAGTGTGGATAAATAATATTCGGAATTCACAAAAAGATTTTCACTTTCCATAATCGTATCACATCATCAAGGCCCTCCATTTTCAAGTGTTCATCGATCCTAGAGATCCGTATTAATTTTTAATTCTACAATCAGGAATTTTAAATAAATTTTAAGGCTATCATAAGTATTTTGTGACAAGGTTTTGAGGTGAGGCTTTACATTTTCTCATAAGGCCTAGGCCATATAGAAATTGCATCCCCTAACTAAAGCACTCACTGTTATGTAGTTGTGTTCTAGGAGTATGGCCTGAGTCAGAGAGCTTCAATGACAAGGGCATGGGTCCGATCCCACACCGATGGAAGGGAATCTGCCAACCAGGCCAGCACTTCAATTCATCAAATTGTAATCGCAAGCTCATTGGTGCCCATTGGTCGGTTAAAGGGCTAGAAGCCGAGCTAGGAGCACCCCTGCCCACTGTTCTTGGTGAGATATTGTCTACTCGTGATTCTGTAGACCACGGCACCCACACTGCCTCCACCGCGGTGAGCTCTCCAGCAACATCTGCTATGCTTCGTGGGCTGGTGGTTGGGGTGGCTCGGGGTGGTGCACCGCTTGCTCGGCTTGCCGTGTACAAGATTGCCTGGTTGGGTGGGGCCCTTAGTGCTGCTGACATGCTGAAGGCCTTTGACTATGCAATCCCTGATGGGGTATCTCTTGCCCTCGGTTCCGAACCACCGCTTTACTCTTATGTGGATGAAGGTCCCGATGGCATAATGATTGGTGCATTCCATGCCGTGGCTCGGGGAATCACGGTCGTATGTTCAGCGGGAAATACTCGCCCTCAACCTCAAACAGTAGAGGACATTGCACCTTGGATCTTAACAGTTGCTGCTAGCACCATGGATCGTACATTCCCCACTGCCATCACTTTGGGGAACAATCATACATTCTGGGTATTCAAATTTTTGGAGAATCTGAATTTACTCTTCGAAAACAAATTGTTAAAGGAGCTATTTGATCGTTTTGATGCAGGTTCAGGCCATGAATACTGAGAAAAAATTGAAAGCCTTTCTTGTGTTGGTCTACTCAAAGAGCCTTGCTACAAATGATAGCGTTGAAATTGAGGCCAGGTAAAGATGTTGCTTAAAACCTAATAAGAAAAGGACAGATTGAGTGCTGGAAAACCTTGTGAAGGCATGCCAATTCATTTCTACCTATTACTGCATAATTTGAAGCTTCAAAAATGGGGTAGATTTGTAAACACCTAAAACGGGGTTTAAATAAAGCTTTACAAGATTGACTATTTTCAAGCCCGAATTATTATTATTATTATTATTATTATATTTTTTTTATTTTCAGATCCATAATAATCAAGATGGAGATAATCTATTTGAAAGTTTTTTGATATTGGAACTATGTTTTCTTAGAAAATTTAAGGTCTAGCAATAAAAATCCATGGTTCAATTCAGTGCTTTTACTTTACTGTTCTTCCTTGAAAGAGACAATGTTAAGATGTGTTGGGCCCAGCTTACTAAAACATAGGAATGGTCCATTTGTCCTACTTATATTGCACAAATTGAAGCCTGGCTCAGTCCAAAGAGTCTCTTGAGGGACCAAAACCTAGCTTATGTTGGGGCTTCCCTACCTAATTCACAACTTAGTTTTGCAATTTTTGAAAAGAAAACATTCATACGAGTTTGCAACTTTGTACTGTAGAACTAAGGTGCACCTCAAAAATCAAGTAGAGAAAAAGTATACAAAAGTTGGTAAACCTTCCAATTGATCATCTCGGTCTCAAAACGTTTGGATATATAGAAAAATTATAATTTCAAGTCCTAAATATAGTATCTTCTTACAAGTTTCTTGGACCGTCTATTTTTGAGATTTTAAGTATTTATATATCTACTCAATTTGCTCTATTTTTAAAATTCAAAATTTCATAACTAAGGTCGAATATAAATTTTCAATCCATCGTAAAGTTTCCATGGTGGGAAACCTCACCCTTTTTAAACCCATAAATGGTGGGTAGGTCACCTTAATATTTGATAAATGGGACTGATTAAATAAAAAGAAGAGGTAAGTTGTCAATAGCCTACTCAGCCGTGACATAAATCCTAATATAATGGTCCAACATTGCATTTTCAAATCTTATCCTAACCTTTGAAAAAAATGACCAACCGTTTTGTTTATTTGATATTTTCATGCCAATGTAAGAATGTATTGGATACATTTATTATTTTTTTAGTATTTTGAGTACAAGTTTACCCTCTAAAATCATTGTGATTTAACAAAAATTGTCCCTTCTAAAAACCAATTTTGCTTTTTTTAAAAAAATTTCTTTTCTTTTTCTTTTCTTTTTCTTTTCTTTTTTTTTTTCTCATTTTTTTTTTTTTTTTTTGTTGGAAATGGTTTGGAGTTTTGAAAGATGATCAATTTTGCATATGGGACTTAAAGGGCAGGAAATGATTTATAAGGTGTAAAGATATTTGTTTTGTAGGATCTAGTTGGAGTGATATTTTTGTAAAGGGATTGTGTACTATGAGACAATTCATTTTTGGTACAAGAAGGTCACAACTTTTTTTTGTCATTAGATGTAAAATTTACCACATTGAAATATATCACAGCTTTCAAGAAACTTGTTTCGGACTTCGTGCTTAATTCGTAATACATCACCACTTATCCGACGTCACACGCAATGGTTGACAATGATTGTGACCTTCTTTTATCAAAACTAAATGACCTCATCTTATATATTTCCTTATGCAAATTTACTATTCTAAAATCCAATGTCCTCAGTGGATCAATGTGTATCAGTTTTAAGAAAATTAGGTATTTATAATATGGGAAATGACCTTGTGAGACCCTCCCACACCCATACGTGTAGGACCCCAAATGATCACCATTAAATTTGGTACAAATATCTAAAAAAGACAAGTCCCACACCCATGTGATAACATTTCTAGAGATCTGTGCTAAATTTAATGGTGATCATTTAGGGTTCTACACACATAAGTGAGAGAGGGTCTCATAAGATCATTACTCTTATAATATTCACACAGAGCAATTACTCTCTTCTTCTTTTTTAACTTTAGAAGGAAGTAGGGCACTTCTTATGCTAAGAATATGCAGAAAATGCTCGAGTGGACATCTAAGGTGTGGGTCAGCTACAAGGAAGGTTGTTCTCCGTTTCACATCTGTGGATAATGAACTGTACCAAGCAGTTCTTTCAACCGGGGCAATAGGTGTCATCTTTGTGCAACAATCAAACACCCTCTTAACTCCATGCACACCCATACTCAAGTTAGCACTCAAATACTTTCTTACATTCAAGAGTCCAGGTAATTTCACTCCTTAGAAAGACTGTTTTATTATAGAATCATTTACAATTTGATTTATTTATTTTTAGTTATGAAATGCTTATTCATTCTGAAATGTGAATAAAAAACTTACAAAAAAACTTATTATGTCTTCGTTGTTTGCTTTTGTGTGTCTCTACTCTCTATATATGTTGTCCATTTTCTTCTCATCATAAAGATTTTTAATGTGACCTAACTACACCTCCCCCTTTCTTTAAATGACGTCTCGTGTCAGAAAGGCAAATTTTAGATTGACGCTGGCATATACCTATCCTTGTCTATATTAAATAGTCCGCTATCCACCAAGTAAGTCATTTCCTTTATGTACTCTTCATGTTAAAGATTCCCATATTGTTATTATTATTTTTCATTTTATTTTTGGTAGGCAAGTCTTAGGGCACGTTTGGATGATAATTAATTTTCTGTGGAATATATAACCCCATCTAGAATTAATACATACTGAGGACATTGTTATTTATTTTAGTTGTTTGGTATGTATCTTGTATTATGGGCGGTGTATTTCAATATTTAACTTTATAGTGATTTTTAGTTATTTCTGGCTAAGATTATATGATGTTCAACAATTACTTTACATAAAGTAAAAACAATATCTCAAAAAGATAAACTTATATGTAAATTTGCCTATAAGTTTGTCTCAAATAACTTTATGATAGCAACATATAACTTAATATCAAGACTGACTTCATTGAAATAATGAATTATCAATAATAATGATTACATCCTAACCGGCCCTTACAATTCTCATGTATCGATTAACTTAGCTAGCCAATTCACCTCTAACACTTTCCACCGCCAGCAACCCAGGAAGCTTTTCTCTTATGTTTTTAGGGTATCTTATCTTTACTATCATATTTTACAAGGTATCTTACCCTCTATCTTAGAATTTTGTCCTTCTAGAAGATCATTATCTCTTTAAAAACTAAAATGCAATACCTATATGCTTCAGAACCATCAATTCTCATGGATTGATAGTTGAGATATAGAGTTCATTTGTTTTTAAGCAAGCAAATAATGGACTTCACGCTTAGAGAAGTCAATGTTTAAGAAATTTAGAACTGGGCCCCGACGCGGCGAGGTCCGATTTTGATTCTAGTAGTAGTTGGACTAGGTTATAATATATAAACAAGGAAAACGGAAAAGTTTGATGTATTGGGAGATTTCTGGGATTTTCTATTGAAATTGTCCACCTAGTTTTGATCCAACTCAGTTGATTCCAAGTCACGGCCTAAGGTTTTTGGATCATTGGTTCAAGTAGCTGTAACTCTTGCCGACATTGTTGTATTATGCGGTTGTGATTCGTCCAAAAGTGTACTTGAAGGATTTTAATGAAAAAAATCACTCTAAATGAAACAAAACTAGAGAATACACTAATGAGAAAATGGGATTCATTCTTGATCGTTAAGGATCTTGAGTTTCTTTTATTGATATTGGATTCAAGGAGGAGTTCTAAGGGACTTTAGCCACATTGTTTGTTTACATCTAAGTTCATTTGTACAAATAAGGAACATCCTTGTATTAATGAATCTAATAAAAAAAAAAAGTGACTCTCACATAAGCCAAATGGTTCTCCTATGATGAGACAGTTTAATAACATATTCATAACTTCCTTGTTTCTTATTTAAGGCCCATGGGTTAACCCATTTCATGCCTCTGAGAGAGGTTTATACTCTTTTGGACATGATTTGTTGAACACCATGTCTTAGGGTTTTGACAATAGGTTGTTTTTTATGGACCATCTTATAATAAAAATAGTATAGGCTCTACCACTCGAAAATTCTCATGTGAGATTTTTAGTGCCACAAAAGACATTTAAACATGTTGCTCTAATAGTAGCTCGCTCTATTGGTAAGGATTCACCACTCCATTAGACATCATTGTAGTAGTATACTTATTTACCTTTTGAAGTATGGTGAGCAGATATGGAGACTTATGGCTTCACTGAGGGTATGGCTCTTAATAGAGCAAAATGACGGACAAAGACTTGTGTAGCCTACCCCAAATGAATTAGAAAACTGCTTCTATGATGATAATGACAAAAAGAAACATACCTATAAAGAAAGTCTTGTTGCAAGATAACAAACATGACACCAACAACAATCTCCATTGCAGTTGTACGTAGTGCGAGAACCTATTTAAATGGTAAATGATTATACTAATCATTGCATAATGGTCCCCAAATGTTTCATAGACATAAGATTTTGTTTCAATGGTGATGATTTTACCACTCATTATAGGGCATAAATAACTTGGTTCCTTTAATAAAAAAAAGACTTTTGAATTGCAAATTCTCATAATACATGGCCTTTTAATCTATGTTAAACATTCCATCAATGCAATCATATGTACTTAGCCTACAATAGATTACAGTTGATCAATGTAGCCATATCTTGCCTAATGATAGACAACAATGAGCTAAGAGTCTCATTGCTAACCCATTTTTCTTTTTTCTCCTTTTTTTTTTATACGAGTAATGAGTTACATATTACCATTTAACAACCTGTTATATGATTCTCAAAACATAAGATGTTTTAGCAAAATGCATAAAGAGCGTTCAACATAGGAGATGATTACCTTACTCACACCAGAACTGTGGAATTAAGTTAATCCTCCTCAAAGAAAGAATATTGCGAATACTTAATTCTTTATCGTTAGAGTTAAGATAAATTAAGGAGATTTTCAAGCCATCCTCACTGAAGTAGATGCATATATCATTTATGAATTTTTTTATACCTTTTCTGAAATGAAAATGGAATTACAAACTTGGGTACAAAGTTCCTAATCGGAGTTTTGGTTACCAACCTATCAAATTCTTGAAAATTATGCTACTTGTGTAATTACATTTGAAAACAATTGCTAATTCCTAGTTCAAGTTATGAAACTCGAACTAAAAGATCAATGGCATGCAGTTCTCCTATGGTGAAGTTATGTCATTCAAAGACATTAGTGGGGAGCATAAAATCACCCAAAGTGACCGCCTTTTCCTCTCGAAGACCCAATTCCTTATCTCCAACCATTTTAAAGGTACATGGTTGCTCAATTTTTTATTTTTAGGGTGATTGAATAAATTACCAAATTCATGTCGCAATATCAGCAATTAATCTTGTGCTTTCGAAATTTTTGATACAAAAAATGGACAAGTTTAGACACAAATTTGGCAAAGGATTGCCTTTCAGCTAAAATGTTGTCCATGTTAAAACTGCTCATACAAAAATTATGATCACAAAATCCAGTCTTGGTTTCAGGATCATGGATTCCAAACCATGCTGCTACTCCTGTACAAGTAATTAACTTTAAATAGATGGTGATTAATTACATTTCTATAAACAACACATGTCATGTGTAGCATAAAATACAAATCAAATAGGCTAAGCAACCATAGTCTTTTCCAGGCTTCGGATTTAAAACCCATTTAAGATGAAGTTTGTACATGTATCGTGATGTACCTTTGAATTCTAATCAATGACAACAAACTGTTAACTGTTCATAAAAAATAAAAGGAATGACTATGTAAACACTTGACAAGTTGTCATTCCAATCCAAGTTAAATTTGTAAACAATGATGAAGATGCAATTGTATTTGGAATGAAACCGGAAAGTATGCGGAGCGAATCATATGAAATCAATGGCATACAAGATCATAGAATGAGCTCTTTTAAATTTGACATAGTATGATATCTATTTGTTTTTCTTCATGGCACAACCAGATATAGCTGCCCTTGGTGTCAACATTTTGGCTACGACGCCATCACCCGACTCAACAAGCGACAAGTTTATGTTCATGTCGGGAACCTCAATGGCATGCCCCCGTGTAGCCGGCGGCATATCACCCGACTCGACAAGCGACAAGTTTATGTTCATGTCGGGAACCTCAATGGCATGCCCCTGTGTAGCCGGCGGCATAGTCGCTTTGCTCAAGTCTATCGATCCTGGTTGGTCTCCTGCTGCAATAAAATATGCTCTTGGCACCACTAGTGAGTCTCTCTCTCTCATGGAATGTTAATTATGGGATTTGAACTTGGGATGTAGTATTGCAATTGTCAACAACCCAACCATTGGTTCCTATGCCAATTGTTGCTTTTTTCTCCCTCTGAGAAAGAACATGCTAGGCCATTTTCATAGTTGAAAGTTGGAACAAGTTCAAATTGTACTGGTTTGGACCAGTGTTTCAAAAACTAGAAGTAGGCTCTGACTCATCAGGGTTTAGTTTAGGTTTTCCGACGATGGCTCGGGTACTCCCTGATTGAATCACGTTCCATTTCACGATGAAATTCGAAAAAAGAAAGAAAATGAAAGCTAAAAACAGCAAGACTTGAAGAAATTATCAAGTTCCTCAAACAGGAATCACTTGGCTCTCGACGCTAAGCTGACTCAAGGGAATCCAAGTTGTCTTGGAAATTTTTACATCATTAACTTGGATGAACTGATTAGCTCTTTAAATACCTGAAGTTTACTAGTTTGGTCAAGCTGCTAGTTTAGATTTAGTGGGGAGAAATGACACACACCTCATCACCTGATTTCACATTTCTGACTACAAGTATATTTTTTTTTCCTTACCAAAAGCTAATGATTTTATAGCATGCAATCTCTTTGTAAAATACCCTTGCTTATCTCAAAATAGATAATGGGCTAAAAAAAAATTGGTCTATCCAAGTAATAATTTAATGTTTATAATGGCTTCTCCTAAAAAAACATATGCATATATGATCATGTATCTATAATTTGAATATATCCCACATTTGAATGCAAATATGATCGAATTGAAGCAACAACAATGGACAAAAATGAAGAGCCAATGCTAGCAGATGGATTTCCCTGCATTGTGGCCGATCCCTTCGACTAGGGTGGTGGCCATGTAAACCCTAACCAAGCTGCAAATCCCGGTCTCATTTATGATATGGATATTTCTGACCATATCCTCTTCCTCTGTGCCATGGGCGACAACAATTCTGCCATCCACTTGTCGCCTCGAAAACAATCTCCTGCCCTAAGGACCCCCCATCTATACCAAATATGAACCTACCCTCTATTGTAATTCCTGAACTTAAAACTTCAGTAGCCATTGAAAGGAAGGTTACCAATGTGGGTAAGGTCCACTCAATCTACAAAGCTATGGTTGAGTCTCCTACTGGTGTAAAAGTAGTAGTGGAACCTGCAGTGTTATACTTCAATGAAGCAACCAAAGTGCTTCCTTTCAAGATGATCTTCATAGTGGTACACCAGATGTAGGGGGACTATACCTTCGGGAGCCTGATTTGGAGTGATGGTGAGCATTTTGTTCGTAGCCCGATTGTTGTGCGCATGGTGATTTATGACTCCTATGCAGATATCTATTAAACCTGCATTCTAAACTGTGTTACGTTAAGTAAGATGTACCTTAAAGATCTATTGAAAAAAGTTGTATGAATATGATCATCTCGATCTTGAGGTGTATGAATATGAATAAAAAGGCTTTTAGTCTTTAAAATTTTGTGCTTCGGAGCTTTTCATTAGTCTCAAGCGTTTGCATGATCCGACAAACATTATGTAGATTAGAGATGATGAGAGAATGATTAGGGCCTCCATGGTCCAAATCTTGAGAACTTGTCAATCTGACTTGAAATCATTTGAGTCGGATCAGGATTAGGTACAAGATGATTTTCTAATATTTAGCTTATGTTTTTAATTTTAATAAATATAGACTGATCCCTCGCGAAAATCGCTTTAGCCACATGAGTCAAATCGTTACTGAAGCTTGATAAAACTCGGGCCGATTCCCATTATTTATTCAAATAAAGGACCTCAAAAAGATTATTTGGGATATTATGGTTCAATACCAAAAGAAAACTACAATTTTTTTTAGACAGACGTTATGATTTAATAGCATTGGTAAAAATGGAAACCGAGACCACTAATTGAATCACAGGTGGTGCTATACCTTGACCTCAACCCCATTCTATCCCAGACCAGATGCCACTTTCAAAAGGGTAATTAGTCTTATCGCAACAACAATTTTGTAATCGATAGGGGTATTTTGGTTAAGGAAATTTTTATAAAACAAGGCTTAGAAACACAATTTGGGACTCGGATGCCCCTCTAGAGATCAAATCTGGATCAACAGGTAGAAAGATTAAAAGTATTAAAGAATAAAAAATTAAAAATAAATTAAAAACTGGTGGGTTTCCAATACTTAGGGAATCCGAATCGGCCCAACTAATTCCCAGTCACCGGCTTCTAAAACATCGATGAAAATAAATAGAAGATATCTAAATTGTTGGAGAGAGGGCATCGAATTCACAATGCTAAGTTGGTATTTTAAGAAAAATGTCAAGGGCGTTATCGTCCTATGTCAAATATGCGTGAAGCTGCATACGAAATGGGTTGGTAAGGTTAATTTGGCGACATAAAAAAATATCAGGGGTATTATCGTAATATATACTAGATAGTTACAATTACAATGAAATGCAAGGGTAATTTGGTCATTTCAGATAAATATGGTATTTGTCAAATTTTTATACTGCTTCTCTCCATTAAATCCTTATTTTTTTGCTCTTAAATAAAATGATTTCCAATCTTAGGCATTCTCATCATTTTTGCAAAAATAATGGAGATAATTTAGAAGGAAATTTATAGAGAAATTTTATTTTTTAAATTTCAAAATGGCCTAATATTATACTTTCTACATTTCAATCCCACGTTTAGAGAGCATAAAATACTTTTTACTTTTTAGTTTTATCGTACACCTATAAAAATATCAAACAAATTGTTTAACATAATAAATAACAAAATGCCTCTAAAATATTTAAAAATATTTTGGTAATCACACACAAGCTTTCTATATTTCCCTTACTATATAAAACATATATACTTCTCCCTATCCTACCGTCCACCTTGAATACACGGCTGAGATGGCCCCAATCACAACATCACGCAATTTTTTTCTTCAAAATATTTTGATACGAAATTTGAGCATCCACTCTGATCTTAAACTCACACCTATAAAAAATATAAAAAATAATATTCCCAGTAAAATAAAATATCCAAAATATCCCTGAAAGTTTTTTTTGGTTATTTTGGTCCTTGAATGTTATCAAAAATATTTTAAAATTTTTTTTAGGTGCCACGTTGAAATAATAGCACATACCAAAAATAAAAAAGAACGGGAGAGAGCAATATAGAAATAAGAACATAGAAAAAAGGCCTTATGCTAAGTTTAACGTTGTTACCCAAAAAAAAAAAAAACCGGGAGAGAGGAATATACATTTAAAAAAAAAATAGAGGAATTATTTCTCACTCCTTGAGCAATTATCTTTCTCTTTCATATGCACTCAGCTATGTATGTAATACGCGCCAGCTCAACGGAGTAATGTGCATTGGAGCTTGAGAGGGTTCAAGTGTTTAGCTAGCAACATCGTTCCTCCAGTCGATGTTCTACTCGAGTCAGTTTACTCTGACTCTCACGAGTTACTCAAACTCGAAAAAAGTGCCGCTTCTCAGTAGAAACTGGGCAAACACTGCCAATTTTTATATTTTAGGGTTCGCAACATAAAAACTCGCCAAGTCTATGGCTAACTTAGTCAACTATGGATAGATGACTTGGATTCGATTTCATAAAATTGACTCGGCAAAGGTACTCAGCCCTTGTTTGAACAGAGTTACTTGGGCAGGTCAGAGTAACTCTCTTGAGTATAGTTCGAGTTAAAAAAAAAAAAAAATCAACGGACAAATTAATTTATATATGTTATAACTTTCAATTTTATAACATTGAGCTTTAAATGACTTGATGGTTAGGTCCACCACTCTCAGGGTTCATGCAAGATGATTTGGATTTGAATATTCAATATGCTCATTTTCAATTTTGTTTTTTTTTGTTTTTAGGTACTGGAGTAATAGATATATGTTTTAGGTTGTAAAGAAATTCCAATGGTATTTTGGTTTTTTTTTGTTTTTAGGTACTAGAGTAATAGATATATGTTTTAGGTTGTAAATAAATTCCAATGGTATGCTGGTTAAAGTGGTAAACTCTTGTAATACCCTTTTTGTAAGGGGTCTTATGTTTGAATCCTCTTCCTAAAAAAAAATTTTAACTCCTTTTTAAACCAAAGGAAAGCAGATCATTAAAAAAAGTAAGTCCTGGACCATGAGAATGCATACATACCAGTGCGTTAATTGAATGTTTATGTTAAAAATCGGCAACATTATCATATATACCATATTAATAACTTATGTATAATGTACTTGGGACAAATTCGTCTTTTCCATAGGGTGAGGCCAAGTTACTTGGCTGAGTCTCAAAATAGTGCTTGGACTCAAAACAACACTGAGTCCAGAATCCAAATCATAGTTATCAAGATTGGACCTAAATAGCGGTCTAACCGGTCAAATCATCAACAAATAGCCATTTCAGTCCAAGGTGAAAATATAGTTTGATCGAAACTAGTCCAAACAATGTTTGGCAAGTTAGACCAGCGGGTTTTTTTTAGTTTTACCCGCTAAAAGAAGTTCATCAAATATTCTAATAAATACGCCATATTGGGGTGTATGGTAATTTTGAACAGTCCATTAGGCAAAAAAATAAAATTTGGGAGCCTATTAAGTCGAGCCGTTCTTAGGTTTCTTTGGAGAACCATTTGTATTAATTGCCCTTTTTCTCCTTCCCTCATAAAACCCTCATCTCTCTCTCTCTCCATCATTTCTAGCATATCAGTAATGAAAAATCCCCTTTTCTTTCTTCTCCTTTTATAGCCACAAAGAGTGCATACAAACCATTTAGAGCCTCGTCTCTATAAAAACCCTTTTTCTTATTTAAAACGACCTAAACTCTCCATAAGCCTGCTAGGGCCACAAATTCTGACTTGTAGCATGGCCTAACTAGGCTAGGCCAGGTTATGCTGGCTAATTTAAAAAGGGAAAGGTTTCTATATTTTTTCTACAGCAAAGAAGATCTATGCTTCCCCTAACATCCAGCTATGTAATTTTGACCAAGAGAGCCACTCACCACCTGATCTTAGATCTGACGCTTCAAAGTATTTTATTTTTAGTTTTTTTATACAAATTTTATGGATATGAAATTTAGTTCGTGTCATCTTCTCATTGGGGCGCACCTATAAAAAATATTAAAAATAATTTTTTGATAAAATATAATGATCAAAATACCCCTTGAATATTCCAAAAGTATTTTGGTTATTTTATTTTATTGAAAATATTTTTTTATATTTTTCGCTAGTGTGAGTTTAATAGAGGATTGGACGTACAAAATTTGATATCAAAATAGTCTATATAAAAAAAAAATTAAAAATAAAATAGTGCAGAGACGTGCCATTGTGATTGGGGCAATCTTAGCCCTGCATTCAGAATGGACGGTTGGATAAGGGGAAATATATAAGTTTTATATGTTGTAGGGGAAGCATAGAAAGCTTGCCCATTTAAAAAAAAAGAAGCAATTGTTTCATGCGGGCTGGACCGCATTTTACAATATGCGGTCCAGAAATGGATGCAAATAGGTGGTCCATCTAGAAACAATTGTAACTAACAGTTCAAATATTTTCTTAATATAATTATTATTTTTAGTTTTCATTTGTATTTTTGTTTTATATTCATGATCACCATGTTAAAAATTATATATTCTAAAAAATTTAGGATCAAATTATATTTAAAAAATATTTTTATTGCCAAGCCCGTATTTATACAATATACAAGTCGGCTGCTAACCACGTCCTTAAAAAATGTTTGTGACTTGGTGCAAGACTTGGACAAAATGATGTAGGAAGATGGATATGGCAAACCCTAGCGTGGCTTGGTTGACGTGACAAGATGGCTCTCACCCCGACAGATAGGGGTATGGACTACATCCAATAGGTAAGCCATACTACCTAGGCATATGCAGACCATGATGGTTACTGTGGGTTTGAAATATGTAACTGCACAAGCAAGAGCACAGTCTATGTGTCATATTTATAAGAGTGATTTACGTACGGATCCTAAAATTTTAGTTAAAATACCAAATGCTCCATTTATATCTAAAAATTATAAAGAAAGTCGGTCAACTTGTATTTTTTTTTTAATTTTCCAAACTTCCTCTTGGTCAACTTGAATTTTGACTATTTTAATTTTTTTTTTAGTTTTTCCATTAGTAGGGCACTACCCCAAGCTTTAAAGCATTGCCTAACTAACGAAAAAACCAAAAAAAAAAACTAAATAAAAAATGTATCAAAATTCGGATTAACCAATGGGCAATTTTGAAAAAAAAAAAAAATTGGGTTGACCGACCTTTGTTATTTTTACATATATTCATATTTTACCTAAAAGTTTAGGGTCCGTACGTAAATATTTTTATAACATGTAATTCTTAAATAGATCCTAAAATTGCATACCCAAAATATCTTCCTCAATAAATTTTTGAGAGGAGGGAACAAATGAAAAGTATGCTCATGCAAGATCAAAGTCTAGGCCCTATTTTCAGAACAAGTAACAGTTGGTTGTCCTGGGCCTTTCAGCTTAAACTCCCATAGACATCGAAAAGGCAACTTCACCCACCATTTAATGAAAATTTTAATATCAGTGGACACAAATTGCCTTTAGAATGATTCTACAAAATGTTTGGGGAAGTTAACATATAAGGATTAATATATCGGGTGCAGTTGGCATACGGATGCATCCGTAGGTGTAGAGGCAAGGTGCACCTTCAAATTTTGCCATGGTATATAATTTTGATGTAAAATGTTCTTAAGATTATCTAAAACTATATTTTTATATCTAATTATAAAATTTTAAATTTAAAAAATAGTTAACATCAAGTAGATCTATAAATATATGAAAATCATGAAAATGGACGGTATAAATAATATATTGTAAAATGAGACTTAAAATCTTTTTATTTTTCATGGTCATACATCTCAATGTCGAGATGATCAATCAAAGGGTTCAACATTACAACTAACTTTTTTGATGGATTTTTGAGGTGCATCCGTAGTTGTACATTATAAGGTTGCATCCTTATATAAACTTTTTTCTAATATATTATAGCTAGTTTCAACTTTGCATTAGTATTAAGCAATTTGACAATGATTAAATATTAAAATCATTTATTAAAGAAAAAGAAATTTTGTAGGGACCAATGAAAGCCCCTAGGATAAATAAGCATCCATCATTTTATTATAAATTAACTACCAATTATTGGTTGCAAAGAATAAATTTCCTTCTTATGAACATGTCTAAATACTCATTTTCTATGCTTTTTCTTTGCACGTGTGATCCAATCACTTGTTTTCGGTTTTTTCTCTTTTTCTTTTGAATGGTCTCCTGTAACTAAGACGCGTCCAAGTTGTTGAGGTTTAAAAATCGCTAAAGGATTAGTGTCTCAAGACAGTATTTGCACAATACGGATTAAAATTACTATGCATAACGTTGTACTAGGAAACTAGCCGTTGGGGATACTTGAAAATACAAAATCTCTATGAGTCACCTATTTAAAATTAAAAATAACAAAATTTTAACTTTATAGTTATTATTGGAAATTGATTTTCAAATAGAGAAAGTAGTTATTGTAGGAAATTTGAGTAAGAGAAAAACGCTTTCAAAAGGGTAGAATAGAGCTATATTTATAGCAATGTTGTCATATTCGCTTCAGAGTCTTTTTTGGTTTGGTAAGAAAAATAAAGCAATTTCGGTGCTTCAACCGATTCGGGAGAAGCTTTCAGACTTTTTTTTTTTAAATATATATATATATAAGTAATGGAAAAAATTTAAATAAAAGAATTAAAAAAATACTTTTATATATGTATTTCTTTTTTACCGAAGCAGCCCGAAGCTTCGGACGAAGTAGACCCAATGAGACCCGAAGCTGACCGAAGCAACCTGAATCTAGCCAAAGTGGTAGCACATTACTTCTCTTCGCTTTGGTTTGTGCTTGCAAACCGAAGGCTTCGGCCTCTTCGGCCGAAGCGAAGCGAATTTGATATTTATACTCTTCATTAGTACAAAAAAAATACTAACAAAAAGCCATTATTGTACGGGAAGGCTTTCTATGTGACCCCACCCACTTATATAGTACATGTGACCCCTAGGCTTAGTCCTCATATCTAAGTAGATGGCTAAAATGGCTTGAGTCACAATGTCACAAATTGGTTGTTAACCATCAAATCTTGTTCGGATGGCTCATAGTTTTATATTTTTAATTTCTATTCTATATAGTATTTTAAAGCAAATTTGGGGCATGCATAGATCTGAAAGGGGTGCATGTGATAAAAATAATAGTAAAATATTTCTGATGATGAATAATTACCTGAATACCCCTAAAAATTGAAATGGCATTTTGGTTATTTTGTTATATAAAAAATATTTATTTTTTATTTTTCCCAGGTTGCCATTTTGTGATGGGACACCGAAAATTCCATCCAAAAATATTTTGTAAAAAAAAATGAAAAATAAAAAAGCGTTTAGCGTGACATTGGGGTATGAACAATCGTAGCCGAATCGAACGGCTAAGAAGTTGAGTCGCATATAACTTATATGTTGTTGGGGCCTCATAGAAACATTTCCCTTATTTTAGTTGTTTACAGAAAAAGATAAGCGAAGAATACTAGCGATGTGATGTCATGTCTGATCCAACATTAATGCTTACAGATGGACGGCAATAACAATGCGCGCGTTCATGTGAGCCGAAAATTACAGGGTCTGGAAGCGATCATCTCCACCGTCCATTGCTGAGCTCAGATGGTGTAGATCACATGTACCAATACCACAGTGTTAGTAGGATACATGTAGAAGTATCAGTGAAAATGAGGATTATTTTGTCAACTTTTTGTAAAGCCCAACCTCCCCCAACCACAAAAGAAAGAATATTCATGCTCTCTTTTCTTGGTTTGAACTTTGAACTTTGGAGAGGCTTTCCCACTAAGTCGTCCAAGAAAAAAAAAGATCAATAATAAAACAAGAACTTTGAAAATGTCTCTTTCCTCTTCCTAATCACCTGCTCAAGCTTGACATATATTATTGATTATTTATAACTCTATTATCAATATCTGTGGCCTATAAATGGATTGCTGCAACTTCCTCTCTTGTATAACAAGCGAATGAACACGCACGCGCACGCGCACACGCACATCAGATGGGATTCCTTCAACTTCTATTTCTCTCCCTACTTGTACCACAGGTTCTGAAGTGTGTGGGAGCAGCAAGCAATGTGAGCATTATCCTTACAATGACTCTTGGTTTAATAACTTTTTCCATTCCATGTTCTATTATTTCTATTCATAACTCTCGATTTTCTTATTTATTTACTTATTTATGGACTGTAATTTCATTTTCCGATTAAGGATTATACATAAGGATCATAGTCCTTTCTATTTATCAGTTTCGGTAGTTTGGCTGGGTCTGAAGATCCCACAACCTCATGCTTGCAATTTGGGTGCCTTCAACACGAGCTATCAACTTGAACCCCCCATTGTTGCAGACTTATGATTTTCAATTTTGTAGAAACAACTCTTATTTTTTAAAAAAATATGTTTCTTTGAAAAGAAATTATTTACAGTTCTGATCGATCACGATCATATGAACACGTACACAAACAAGCACACATGGCTTTTAATTTGGAGAACCGCAAGATACACAATGGGCGGTCCAATTTCAATTCATAACCAGAGATATGAATCCGCCACTAATCTGGTTAGACAACATAGAGAAATGGCTTGCTTCAAGAATCCCTTTACAAATTTTCCTTACTGAGGATTAAGTTTAGCTAAACACAGCTACGTAATTACAGACGGTGTTACAGCTTTCAGGTACACATTGTCTACATAGTGTTGGTACGTGTGTGTCTGTGGGGCCTTTAAACGTATCATTTTTTTTCTCTTATGATTTAATGCTTATTATTAAAACATGGACGCTTCTTAGAGAAAGAAAGTACTGTTATCTAACAGATAGAAAATAATCACCCACATCCTAAGACTTTTAAGAAGAAAGTCGAACATTAGAGAACGACCTCCTCCATCCTCTATAACTAGGCCTTTCATCGCCATGGAGAGGTAATACACAGAGAGCTCTCATTGTTTAGGAAAATCCTCTACTATGCGATCCCAAGTCTAGCGACACCGCCAGTAATCCTGGGAGAGGGGTTCATCTATTCCCTAATAATTCAACATTGGTATCAGAACTTCAGTAGCAGAAGTGAGGTAGGCTTAGGGTCGAAATCAATTATTTGGTTCTTTGTGAGTTTGTATTTTATTGAACAATATGTCTCTTAATTTTTTTTTTTTCTCGATATCAATTCTCTATTTACTCTGTTGAAATTTTTCATCTCTAAGATATGTGAAGTTCTATATATATATATATATATATATATATATATATTTATTTATTTATTTATTTCATTATCTCGCTGGTAGCCTAAGAGTAGGAGGATCGTATCATCATTCAATTTTCATCTCATTGTTATCTTAAAACAACCTCACAAATCCATTGTTATCTCCATATGCCATTTTACGCTTAGAAGATTGCAAGTTGTTATTCACACGATTAAATCTATTAATTTATGTTTATCTATTATACTAGGTTAACTCGTTATAATCATTTGTTCCCTTTGCTTGTTTTTGTCTTAGCTTCATTATTTACTCTCTCTCTAATATAGTAAAATTCACTGAAATTTCAGTTAAATTTATTTTTTGAAATAACCACGGTTTTTTTTTTGCTGATACCTCCATCTCACAACCAAAGTTTATCTTTTTCCGACGTTTTCTTTGCTATTGAATATCACAATGAAATTTATTAAGTTTCAATGAATTTCAAGCCCTTTTTCTTTGCTCTTCTTTAACTCAAAAAGAGTTCGCGCTTTTTTTTTTTGGAAACCCCGTGCACATAGCAACCACGCACCTTAACCACTTGGCCAAAGTGAAGTGGTAATTCTCTATCTAATTTTTTACTATTATAATAATAAAATTAAATTAAATTAAATTAAAGATCAAATTTATTGCTTAATTTTAAAGAGAGAAAGATATAGAGTTACTGCTGTAATTTTAGAGAGAGAGAGACAAAGAGACACATAATTTCTAAAAATAAGTTGGCTTGCACCTTTCTTTCTTCCATATTTTATTGCTGAAAATTAGTGCATAATTTTATTAGATTATTGAAAATTGTTGGCACACAATAACTATTCAAGTAAAGGTTGTTATATCAATTGCATGCATTTTTATTTTTTAGCTTATAATTTGGAGATTTTCTACATATTTTATTTGCATAATAATTATCATTACATTGCATAATTATCCTATGCTTTGTCCTTTTTTTTTAAGTAAGAAAATTTCATGATCTTTATTTTGTGAATTCAATTTTTGTAATTATGTTATGCCATATATTTTGTTAAAAATATCAAATATCATTGCAAACTCGCTCTCTCTTGTGCTAAGATATATTAACATATTTATGAAATTAAATTTTTATGCAAGATTTGACATAAAGTAGTGGTTGCCTTACTTTATTGATTTTTTGTTGTATCACAGCAATGCGAACATAAACTATTCGAGAAAATTTTTCTTTGAGGTTGCAGCTCATTGAGAGTCGGCAAATCTATTGATTTAGCTAGCGGACAACCCTTTCTTAAACATAATTAAATTATTTTAACTTTTAAGGTATTATCTAAAAATTTAAAATGACATTCAAGCTAGTCATGTCAGAACTATCCAGACTTGAAAAACTCAATGGGACAAATTTTTCTATATGGAAAAGAACAATTTGATATAATCTTTTCCAAGATAGGGTAGATTATGTCCTAGAAACAGAACTACCAGTTTTAGAGTCTAATGCCAATGGTCAAGACAGAAGGCGACTTAAAAAATGGCTAGAAGATGACAAAGTAGCTAAGGCTACCATGTTGAGCTTTATGGAAAATGATTTAATTAGAGTATTTGAGGATCACATCACGGCTCAAAGTATGATGGGTGCTCTATCTGAAAAGTTTGGGACCACTTCTGAGACCCATGTACAATTGTTGTTAGAAAAATACAATTATTGCAGAATGAAAGAATCGGACTCAGTGACCGAGCATGTCAATAAAATGACGGTGTTTGCAAAAGACATTGCTGCAGCTGGGAATCCAATCCCCGACCGCATGTAAGTGTCCATTGTCCTTAACAGTCTCCCACCTTCTTGGGAGTATGTTGTAATTGCATTGAACCATTCTGCACTAGGGATAAGCATGTTAAATATTCTCATGCATCTCAGTATTGAAGTTGAGAAAAGAATGAAGAAGAAGTCAAATGAGCTCCACTTTGCCTAAAGTTCATCTTCTTGGATCCCCAAGAAACCTTTCAATAGTAAGAAAAATAATAGGTATAAGGAAAATGAGAGAATTTTTAAAAAATAAAAAGAACAAGGTTGAGAAGATCTGTTTTTATTGTAAGAAAATTGGACACATCAAGTTTAATTGTCCTAAGCAGAAAAATAAAAATAGGAGCCAGAATAACAACTCTACTCGAAATAATCAAAATAAAAGAAAGGACTTGATCTGTGTAGTCCTAGAATCAATAGTTACTGACAATGACTTGAGAAATTAGTGGGTCGACTCAACTTCCACCCGACATGTCTCGAGGACTAAGGATGGCTTCACATAATTGAAGGAGATTGCAGCCGGTAACCGGCGGATTTACATAGAAAATGATACCTACTGTGATGTACTAGGTGTCGGTACTTTCAAGCTGTGTTTACCAGGAAGAACAAATCTCTTATTGACTGATACATTGTATGCGTCCAATATAAGACGCAATTTGATTTATGTCCCTAGGCTAGACGACAAAAGTATGAAATAAGGTTCAAGTCTGGTCAGGTTACCATTGGAAAGCATTCTAGAGCATTGGTGTATGGTACTAAAGTTGACAATTTGTACCAACTGAATATAAATGAAAGTTCATCATTTTCTGGTTATTTTGATGCCTCTTTTGATGCTTATGTATGTATGGATAATCTATTTTTGTGGCACTTAAGATTAGGGTATATAAATAAAGAAAAGTAAATTAAACGGTTAAAAGAGGCTTGCTCTCCAATTTAGGAGATATTGAGTTCAAAACATGCGAGTCATATGTTTCTGAAAAAATAACTAAGAAACCTTTCCCTAAAGGGAAAAGGTCTAATGAACTACTTAGTATTGTTCACTCTGAAATATGTGGCCCATTAAATATAAAAACACATAGAGGTATGGAATATTTCATAACATTTATAGACGATTATTCACGTTATGGATATGTATACCTAATTAGTAAAAAATCATATGCATTAGACACATTTAAATAATATAAAGCTGAGGTAAAAAATCAGTTAGGTAGACATATTAAAATTCTTTGAACAGATAAGGGAGGTGAATATTGCTCTACCTTATTTATCGAATTTTGTAAAAAGCATGATATAATTCACCAAACAACTATGTTTGTAGCTGAAAGGAGAAATAGAACTCTAATAGACATGGTTATATCCATAATGAACCATTCAAATTTATTATCTCATTTTTGGGGTGTGGCTTTCAACACTGCAATGTATATTATTAATCGTGTTCTCACAAAATCTATAGATTTGACCCCATATGAATTATGGACAGATAGGAAACTTGACCTTACTATCTTGAAAGTTTGGGGTTCTTGGGTACATGTACTTACACCACTACAAATAGAGATAAATTATAAAGTAAAACTATAAAATGTTCTTTTATAGGTTATTCAGAAAATTCTATAGGGTATAGATTCTATATTCATGATACTAGATAGTTAGTAGAGAGTCGTGATGCTCATTTCTTAAAAAATATAGATGATGAAAATATTTTAGATTAGCATGTTGACTTACATGAAATTAATAAAGATAAGGGTCTGAAAGACCCTATTTCTCAAACTCCCTCTATATTTGGTGAGAATGATTCAATTGAATCAAATATACCAGACAGACGTAAAAGAACTAGAGTCCCACCTACGACTTTAGAAAAATTTTATATATTTATGAATTAAGATAATTATTCTTCATTGAGTGAAGATATAATAGATGAACCTCGAAGATACAGTGAAGCTATAAGCTCACATGACTCAGCTGAGTGGACTTAAGCTATGGATGATGAATTTGATTCTATTGAAAGAAATCAACTTTGGAAGTTGGTTGACCTCCCGAAAGATAGAAAAGTCATTGGTTGCAAATGGGTCCTATAGAAAAAGCTGAATGCAAATGGATTCATTGATAAATATAAAGCTATGTTGATAGCTAAAAGATTTACCCAAAGGGAAGGCATAGATTATGAAGAATCTTCTTCTCCAGTAGCAAAATTTTCATATATTAGAATAATTCTAGCATTAGTTGCATATTATGATATAGAATTATTTCAGATAGATGTCAAAATAGCTTTCTTAAATAGATAATTAAAAGAACATATATACATGAAACAACCAGAATGATATGTAATTAAAAACCAAGAAGACAAAATATATAAACTTAATAAATCTTTCTATGGTCTAAAACAGTCTTCTAAGTAATGGTACTTTACTTTTCATAATGCAATCACTGAAATTGGTTATATAGCCAATATGTTAGACTATTGTGTACATGTTTGGAATAATGAGGGCAATTTTGTTATATTGTCACTATATGTAGATGATATCATGATAGCCGGTAATGATATTGGCATGATTGACTATACAAAATCACAGTTAAGTTCCTACTTTGAGATGAAAGATATGGGAGAAGCCTCATATGTATTGGACATTAAAATAACAAGAGATAGAAGTTCGAGACTTCTATATTTATCACAAGAAAATT
This sequence comes from Amborella trichopoda, assembly GCF_054954075.1. NCBI lineage: Eukaryota > Viridiplantae > Streptophyta > Magnoliopsida > Amborellales > Amborellaceae > Amborella > Amborella trichopoda. The sequence goes on from NC_142341.1 coordinate 41,795,448, forward strand.
ATTTAGAAAGTAGTTTAAAGATATTTAAGATGGAAAATTGTAAGCTCATAGATACACCCGTTTGTAAACGCTTGAAATTATCAAAGAAAATGTGTTTATTAATAATGATAAAACTGAATGAAAGAATTCCATATGCTCAAGTTGTAGGATGCACAAATTATGTCATGTTGTATACAAGATCTGATTTGAGTCATGTGTATGGTCTTGTAAGTAGATTTCAAAGTAATTTTAGGATGACTCATTGGCAAGCCGTAAAAAAAGATACTCAGATATATTCGGAAACTAAAAATTACAAGTTGTGCTTCCAAGCTGACAATTTAGAGGTTACTGTGTACTCTGATGCAGATTTTGTAGGAGACCAAGATGATAAAAAATCAACATCAGGATTTGTATTCCTCTTTAGAGGTGGATGTGTTTCTTGATCTAACAAGAAACAAGGTTGTATAGCTAGGTATACTATGGAAAATGAGTATATTGCTTGTAGCATTACTACAACTTATATCGTCTAAGATTAAACGTTTCATAAATGATTTGAAGCTAGATATAACCGACGAGCCTGTTAAAATTTTTTGTGATAATCAAGTTGTTATTTCATCAATTAGAAATGGAGCTTATAGTTCCAAGGGTAAGCACATTAAAATTCATTATCATTACATTTATGATATTATTGAAAAGAATAAAATAACTGTAAGTTATTTGCCATCTTCAGATATGATTGCAGACCATTTGATAAATGGATTAAGTGAAGAAATATTATCAAAGCATCTAGCTTTGATGAGACTTAGAAATATTTAAGTCATGAACTCCCAAATGGGATATTTTTGATGTCTTGATCATGAGAGGAAAAGCCGTATTAGCTTGAAAAACCCATGACATGACTTTGGATATTTTTTTGTTATGAGATATATAGCCGCACTAGCATGAAAAGCCTCATGACAAAGATATGCTCATAAATATTAAACTCATTAAGTGGTAAAGACTTTATGATATTTCAATATATCTAGCCTTCATGGTCAAGTGGGAGATGTTGGTACGTGTGTGTGGCTATGGAGCCTTTAAACATGTCATTTTTCTCTTCCTTATAATTTAATGTTTATCACTAAAACTGGAAGGCTTCTTAGAGAGAGAAAGTACCATTATTTAACGGGTAGAAAATAGCCACCCACATCCTAGAATTACAGCATCACGTTTCTCAAAGTTTTAAGGAGAAAGTCGAATATTGGAGAACGGCCTCCTCCATCCTCTATAACTAGGCCTTTCATGGCCATGGAGAGGTAATACACAGAGAGTTCTCATTGTTCAGGAAGATCTTCCACTCTGTACTCCCAAGTCTAGCGACACCGCCAGTAATCCTCACAGAGGGGTTCATCTCTTTCCTAATAATTCAACACATGGGAGAGAAGCGCCATGAAGATCCCGATGTTGTCCGGAAGTTGCACCTTGACGTACTCACGACACTGCTCGGCAGGTGCGTCTTCAGCTTGCCGACTTTGCATTTGCCCAAAATTTTCTTTTTATCTTTTCCTTTTTGTAGTTCAGGGGTAGGAATCGAACTTTGAATGAACACGGAATTTAGCTTGATAATATTTCCATGTAAAAGCTGTTTCCGCTTAATATTTTTGCAGTGAAGAAGCAGCTCGGAAGTCAATGGTGTATAGGTACATACATGGCGTTTCAGGCTTTGCTGCAAGGCTAACAAAAAATCAAGCAAAGATCCTTTCAGGTAAATAAGTGAAGAAATAATTTATTTAGGATTGTAGGAGAAAACGAAATTTATCAGTTCTTATAGCATTACTTTATGTTTCACTCATAGTTTTAAAACTTGGACGAGGCAACTCGGCCTCATCCGAGTAACTCGGCCTCCGCCATGGACCAAGCATGGCAGAGGCGAGTTAGTTGTATACAATATGCTTAACCTTTAGATATAACTCGTCTCGACTAGGTCTCGAATACTTTGGCTGACTCAATTTTTTAACACTGGTTTCACTCTTAGGAACATAAACCAACAATAATAAGTTTATAAATTATGGATATAAAGCCCAAGGAGCATAAATTCTTTTGACTCTATTTATTATTATTATTATTATTATTATTATTGACATGGTACATGTGATGCGAAACCACATGTACGAGCTACACACAACTAGGAGCTGGGATTTCCTTGGTCTCAACCCCAAGTTACTATCAACCCTTCTTCGTAAGGCCAACTGCGGTGACGGGATTGTCATAGGCGTCCTTCACACAGGCATGTGTTTCTTCTTCTTTTTTTCTTTTTTTCTGGGCGTCGATAAGTTGGGAATTAAATCAATGATTCAAAAGTTCTTAATCCATCTCAAAATTGGGTGAGTTACAAGATGTGGTAGGTTTAAGACTTAAAATCCTTCTTCTTATATTCACTTTCCTATGAGTTTTTGAATTGCGCCTCAATATATAGTTTAAGTTTAAGATTGACACATACAAATCATTTCTATTTTTCAATTCCAAAAATAGAACAAAATATTTTAGAAATTTTTCTTATAAGAGTAAATGAAAATAAATTTATTGCACCCAAAAAAAGAAATGGTATAAGTGTGGGTATTACTCATTAAAAAAACTTAGGTCAATATCTATTTTCAAGCACAAGGATAGACTTTGACTTGTGAACTTTACCCTTTAAAGAACGTCTTTTGTGCCTATCCCAAAATTTCCCTTAATTATTTTTAATTTTCACATCTTTTTTCATTAGTATTAGTTAATATTAATAGGGAAAAGTTTGTATAAGGTTGCAACCATAAAATGTAGAATAACAGATGCACCTCAAAAATCTATCGGAAATGTTGTTTTAATGTTGAAAAGACCCTCTAATCGATCATCTCGATATTGAGATGTATGAATATTAAAAAAAAAAAAAGTTTTTGAGTCTCAAAAATAGTGCATCTTACAACACATTATTTAGACCATCCATTTTCAAAATTTTCATATATTTATAGATCTACTTGATTTTAACCATTTTTGAAATTTAAAATTTTCTAATTAGGTATGAAAATAAATTTTAAGATAATACTAAGAATTTTTTATAACAAAATTAATGATAAAATTTTAAGGTTGCACCTTAATTGGATCGTTTAAAGGTTGTATCCTAAACCGCACCCATATTATTAATATGTCACCCTACGATTAGAGAAGAATAGTCTAACCCAGCGTTTTAAAAAACGCCGAGTCGAACCAGACTCGCCCGGTTCGACTCGGAAATAGTGAAAATGGAACCGGATCGCCCAAAAATCGGAAATCGTCCGGTTCTAGAGAGAACCGGACGATTCTGTACAGTGAATCGCCGATTCACTGTACGGAATCGGCGAGTCCGAACAGTGAATCGGCGATTCCGTACGGATTTTTTTTTTTTTTTTTTTTTTTTTTTTTTTTTTTTTTTTTTTTTTTTTTTTTTTTTTTTTTTTTGGGTAATCCATGATAGATTTTTTTTGTAATCCATGATCGAATTTTTTGGTTTTTTGTAACCCATAATAGAATTTTTTGTAATCCATGATCGAAATGTTTGTTTTCTTTTCTTGTAATCCATGATCGATTTTTTTGTTTTTTTTTTTTTTTTTGTAACCCATGATAGAATTTTTTGTAATCCATGATCGAATGCTTTGTAATATATGATCGAAATGTTTTTTTTTTTTCTGTAATCCATGATTGAAATGTTTGTTTGTTTTTTTTTAATCCATGATTGAATTTTTTGTTTTTTGCTTTTTTTGTAACCCATGATAGAGTTTTTTGTAATCCATGATTGAATTTTTTGTAATCCATGATCGAACTATTTTTTTCTTTTTTTGTAATCCACGATTGAATTTTTTGTTTTTTTTGTTTGTTTTTTTTTGTAATCCATGATCGAATTTTATGTAATCCATGATCGAATTTTATGTAATCCATGATCGAATTTTATGTAATCCATGATTGAATTTTTTGAAAATTTGTGATTTTTTTTGTTTAATCCATGATCGAATTTTTTTTTGTAATCCATGATAGAATTTTTTGAAAATTTGTGATTTTTTTTTTAATCCATGATAGATTTTTTTGAAAATTTGTTTTTTTTTTTTTTTAATCCATATTATTCAAAGAGAAAACGAGAGAGATGATGATTCTGAGGCCACCCTATCCCAGCCATATTATTCACATATCGAGTCCCAACAGCAATAGTGTAGGGATGAGCACGAAATACTGTAAATTAAATGCTGAATGGCGGTTCATGCAGGGAAAGAACATATCAATATTCGCATATTCATTCAAAAACATGAAAATTCTTAATGGAGTACCCTCATTTTTTATTGAATTCCTAAAAACCAATATTTATAATGAATTTTAATAATTTTTTCGGATTTTTTTGAAGCTTTATTCTGACCGATTCACCCGATTCCGATCTGGATCGCCGATTCGCCGATCCGGATTGGTTTTTGAAAAGCCCGATCCGGGTCACCGATCCGGTTTTTAAACCATTGGTCTAACTCTAACCTCAATAAAAGATATTATATTTTACATCTTAATTAAAAAATGCATTAAGACATTCACACGCCCATGCATCGTGTGCTTACTGAGAAAGCGCCTAATCCCTTGAATCCTACCGTAAAAGTTCATATACCCAATAAGAACTAGAAAAGTCACAAGTTTGGGGAAGATATATTGAAAAATTCTGTATGATATTGATATTTAGAAAAGGGTGAGTTATGTACATTTTATATTTTAAGCCGAAGGACCTCTTTACTTATTTATTGTCAAATTAACCCAATTTTGGACATCCAATATCTGAACTGAGTCAAGTAAAAAACTATTTTGGATATTGGATGTCTAGACCAATATATTAACATGCTTTTGGTCAAAAAAAAAAAAAAAAAAAGAGTCAAGTAAAACATAAGTTCATACATCCACTATCAGAACTAGTGTTATACTAAAAGGAAATGTTACTATACTTCGCCTATAGCATAGAAGATCTATGCTTCCCCAACCATCCATCCGTCCAATTTTGATCAAGAGAGCTACTCACCATTTGATCGTAAATATGACGTCTCAAAGTATTTTATTTTTAATTTTTTTTTATACGAATTGTATGAATATGAAATTTGTTACGTGCCATCTTATCATTGGAGCGCACATATACAAAATATTAAAAATATTTTTTTGATAAAATATAATGATCAAAATACCCCTTGAAACTTTTAAGGGTATTTTGGTCATTTTATTATAAAGAAATATTTTTTTTATATTTTTCGCTAGTTCGAGTTTAATAGAGGATTAGATGTACAAAATTTGGTATCAAAATAGTTTATAAAAAAAATTAAAAATAAAATAGTGTAGAGACGTGACATTGTGATTAGGGCAATATTAGCCCTCCATTCAGAATGGACGGTTGGATAAAGGGAAGTATATAAGTTCTATGTTGTAGGAGAAGCATTGAAAGCTTGCCCTATACTAAAAATAGGAAAAATGATTGAGTTCCCACATGTCTGCTTCTTTTTTTTTTCTTTTTTCTGTTTTTTTTTTTTTAGCATGGGTTGGATCGGACATTTGTCCATAGTTATAAGGTGTGGGTGAGTGGAATCGAATGTCCAACATCTAAACCAATCTTTCAAAAAAAAAAAAAAAACAAAGAAGAAATACCGTAGTTCGGATATTGGATGTCTAAGCTAGAAATAATTTACAAATTAAAAACAAAATAAAAAATTAAGACTTGATTGTAAAATATATATAAAAATACTAAAAAAAATTAATATAAAAAATATAATGGGATTATTTTGTTAATTTCCTAAAATTTCGTAAGATTTACAAATCTATTTGGAAAAATTATGTTTTACATTTCATTCTGATGTTTGGGAGGAGAGAGAAAGAAAAAGAAACCCTACCTACTTTTCGGCCAATCAGCATTCTGAAATGGGAGTGAGACATAGTGTTGACCATCAAAACCCTATTCAATTAAAAGTGCCAAAAGTGCGTTTCATAAAAGGACCTGCTTGACACATGACCATTTAATCGCAGTTAAATGTACTATTTACGCTCATGTCCATCAGCATAAGTTTAGAAGTTTTTGTTCTTGTCCAAGTAATCATGAAAGGGCCTGTTTTTCATTAGTAACCCTATTATTGCTTGCTTCTAAAATAAAGGGGAAGAACGACCTTATATTTTCTTTTTCATTTTTTTTTTTTTAAAAATGACCTTATATATTTACAATACATAGATTTTTTAGCTTCTAATCATCATATTTAAAACTAATAATCGAAAATATCCTCTATGATTTTGATATTTTGTTTTTTTCCATCTAGAGATTGGTTCTATTCCAATTGTCATCCTCATTATCATTAACGCCTTTTTCAAAGTATTTAGGGTCGGCTAGTTCTATTCGAACTGTCATAAGCTAAATTAACAACAAGATTTCTGTATCTAAAATACATAGGAATATGATTATTCCCCCTCCTCTCCTCCCCCACCCCAACCCCAAAGTGAAAAAGAAGATAGAATAAATTTATCAAAATACACTTAAAATTTGAACTATTCAACTGCTTACCTCCATTTTTTTTATCTGGTTACACATAGTTCAGCATTCTCTTCATCAAATTTCAAGTAGCCCATCAGATGATACGTCAAAATAGGTTTTAAGACAAAAAATTTACACGTGAGGTAAAATGCCGAATAGTTCAACTTCTAGTGCATTTTGATAAATAGTTAAAAACTTTCCTCGAACTTCTTGGGGCTAAACCTTACACCTCTCATTCAAACAAGATGTCTTCCCACGTGCTAAAGGCCCACTTTGGCTTTTCATTGAAATAGTGTCGGGGTTGGGCTGGCCCGATCTATCAGCCCAGTCCAATTTAGGCAGGGCTAGGGACAAAGGTCCTCACTTGATTATCAATTCGACCAGGGTTGAGCCAAAGAGGCTCAGCTCGTCTAGCTAGAGCCTCTCGTTACGATAAGCGGAGCTAAAGGCATCTCAAACCCCATGAAAATAAAAAGTAACGATTTGTAAAAATTACTTAATGGTAAAATTTATGGACGGTCATAATGAATCAATCTTTCCACTGACCACATAGGTAAATCTTTGCCTACTAGGCATGAAGATAGGAAGTTATAAATTATATCTCGACAGGTCATGCATTTCTACTATATTAAGTAGTTAATGGTGGGATTATCATTACCTTTTTTGTAGTGACGCAATATTGTATGTGTTTCTGATCCTTTGTTTGACCACATAGGTAAATCTTTGCCTGCTAGGCATGAAGATAGGAAGTTATAAATTATATCTCGACAGGTCATGCATTTCTACTATATTAAGTAGTTAATGGTGGGATTATCATTACCTTTTTTGTAGTGACGAAATATTGTATGTGTTTCTGATCCTTTGTTTGTGTGAACGAAAGGGAAAGATGACTTTGGGTGGCTCCACGTTTGAAACCAAGTGCATAAATTAGGAATTTTTTTCAAGTGGATCCATTGATCCGTTCATTAGTAGTGTTGAGTCATAATTAGTATAGCTAACCTTTTGACGTAGCCATGCAGTTTTGATCGAAAAAGAAATGGTACATATCAAAAATAAAAAAGTAATAAAAAGTGAAGATATTATATAAATTTTTTATATAATGCCTATGTATTTGTACATATCAAAAATAAAAAAAGTTATAAAAAGTGAAAATATTATATAAATTTTTTATGTGATTTAGATGTGTTTTTTTCCATAAGTACTATTTTAAATAATAATAATAATAATAATCCCAAAGTGTAAATAGTTTTTCTATTTATAGTGTTTCAAGCCCTAAAAATAATATGTATCGTATCGCATCATCGAGACCCTCCATTTTCAAGTGTTCATAGGTCCTTGAGATATGTACCATTTTTTAAATTCTACGATCAATAATTATAAATAGATTTTAGAGCCATCATAAGTATTTTGTGAACAAAGTTTTGAGGTGAGGCTTTATATTTTCTCTAACGCCTAGGCATTATAGAAACTGCATCCCCTAACTGAAGGACTCACCATTATGTAGTTATGTTCCAGAAGCCTTCACCATTATGTAATTGTGTTCGAGGAGCCTTGCCTTAGTCAGAGAGAGCGTCAATGACAAGGGCATGGGTCCCATCCCAGGCCAATGGAAGGGAATCTGCCAACCAAGCCATGAATTCAATTCATCTAATTTGTAATTGCAACCTCATCGGTGCTCGTTGGTTCGTCAAAGGGCTCGAAGCAGAGCTAGGAGAACCCATGTCCACTGCTGACCCTACCGAGATGTTATCTGCTCGTGACATTGATGGCCATGGCACACACTGTGCCTCCACCGCAATGGGCTTTTCAGTAGCATCCATTATGTATCGTGGGCTGGCGGTTGGGGTGGCCCGGAGTGGAGCACCACTTGCTCGGCTTGTTGTGTACAAGGTCTTATGAGCGTTTGGCGGGTCCGCTGCGGCCATACTGAAGGCCTTTGACCTTGCAATCCATGATGGGGTGGATGTCTTGTCTATTTCCCTTAGCACCCCCAGTCTACCCCTTTACTCTTATGTGGACGAAGGTGAGGGCCTAGCCATTGGTGCATTCCATGCCATGGCTCGAGGAATCACACTCGTATGTTCAGGGGGAAATGCTCGCCCTCATCCTCAAACAGTGAAGTGTTGGATTTATGTGACATTTAAAGGCTCTATGAGAGTTTGTATGAACATTTTATATAGTGGAACATAAACTCAATAGGAGTGTGATCTTTTTATGGACCATACTAGGCAAATGTTATTTGCTGATATTCGGACTAAGCTCGACGAATTAAGGCAGTCGAGGTTTGGAAAACCCAAAACTTATCGAGAATGGTTTAGTGGGTTATCCCTTGATGAGGTCGGAGTATGCCCAGATGAGAGCCAATTGACTATGTAGCCATTGTGTGCGATGAATAGCTTTAAGATATAGGGCTAAAACCTCATCGTTATATCGTCGTACGATATGTACATAGATAGCCATTTTGAGATTCGCTAGTGAGGGTGAAGTGTATACATCTGCGAGAGATTACCCCTATGCACTATAGAGTCATGGTTGCACCATGGTCTGGAGGACTATGATTTTTTTGTCTCTAGAGGAGAACCTGAAATCCATAAACTGGGATTGCGTCCCTTAGTCTATTGGCTGACTTTGGTGGTCCAATCATGAATCCCTGCAGTGGGTTGTGGATCATGGGAACTATTGAGTCAGTTTGAGAAAGCTCGGCGGATCGTGATTCGCAGTTGCATGTGGAGTATTCATATATATTGATAATTTCCTAGATCTAATGTATCTGATTCTCATCAAAATTAATTAATTTTATGTTATGTGACTTTTATAATGTTTATTTGAATTTTTGTGTATCTTATGATATTTTATTTTTCTCATTTGGATTTATAAATTAAAAGAAATTAATTTTTCAATATTTTAAATAAAATATAAAATTTAAAAATTCTAAATATGAAATAAAATATTTTTAAAAAATATTTGGGACCTCCATAAAATATAGAGTCCAAAATTTAAATACATGTGGATTAGGTGGGCCCACACGTGGCCATAAAAAAGGTGGCACGCCCTACCCATTTACGTATACTTCTTAGAAAGAATGTTAATCCTTTTGTTGGCTTATAGTTTTTAGGTATAGCCAACTTATGAGATAATGTTGAATATTTGAGATATTTACTAATTTTTTGAATCAAGATTGATTGATTAAATGATTGGATATATTAAAATATAAATTTTTCTTATTTGATGGGAATAAATTTAGGAAATGGAAGACAAGGCTCTAGCCCATCTTTTTGAATCTTGATGGCGGATCAACGAAATATATAGTCAAATCTCTCACCCTACACACAAGTCTCTTTAGATCGACGGTTGAAATTTGATTTTACGAATTGAGACAAAATCTTTGATCTAGAAAATCTATAAAATGAGGTATCTCCTCATAAAATAAGATACTTATTCTCTTATCTCTCTTCAACAATTTTTAATTTGAAGTACACTTACACCCATTTGATTTGAAATTTGATGGATAAAAATAATTATGATTTTTTTGTATAAAAATAAATATTTTTTATATATTTATTTATTTTAAAATATATGTTATATATTGATTATATATTAAAAAATATATCAAATCTACACCGTTCAAATAAAATAGATGGTATAGATTATCGAATCTTAATACGTCACCGGACACCAAAAAAATCTCCTATGCGGAGACCGTCGACCTTATTTGCTCCAATGAGGTTGCAACCGCACCTAAAACTGTGGCCTTTCGCGAGCTCTTTTCGAGCACCCCGAGAAAGTGGTGCCCTTGTCTTGAGCCGCCCATAAAACTGTCGTGGTTTCGGCTGCCCGAAACCTGACCGAAAATTTTGTTTTGCCTTGAACTCTGCAACTCACTCGTGACTTCGAGTTCCTGCAAATTTAGGTTTGGGGTTCCATTTTTGTCCTATTCTCCGTTATTTTCTTTCCCTAAGGTAAGAACTACACTTCTCTGTTGAGTTCCCGTTTCAGAAGATTTTCCGGATTCTTGATGGTTCGTCTGTTCTACTGCAAGTATATGGTTTGGTTTTTGATTTTCCATGGTTGTTTCTCTTTTGGTTCTGATGTCTTCACTCGTTAATAGACATTTATCGATTGTTTGTTTTTATAAAATCCTGTTAATTTTTATAAAATCCTGTTAATTTTAGGTTTTTTTAATGGGATCATTTGGAGAAGTGGTCCTGATTATGCTGTTTTTAATTTTGATATTGTTGTTTAGGGTTTCTGTGAAGGTGGTCGATACACTCAAAAAATGGCTTGTACTGTGATTCATTCGTGGACCTTTTGTTCATTGATTGGGGCTTTCCTGGATCTCTCTATTGCTTTTTTCATGCTTTGTGGATCAGCGATGGCCTTCTTCACTGCAAAATTTATGGGAATATTTGGTTTATACTTTCCCTGCACCTGTAATGGACTCTTTGGGGATCCAATGAACTCTGGTAATGGCCATTTCTGCATCCAACGAGTACTCGTTGAGTTCCCTCCGAGAAAGTCTTCTTCTCTTCAGATGTCTTTACAAAACAAGTTCCCCTATGATACAATTTGGTTAAGAGATATTGGTCGAGAACATGATAATTTAAAGATAGGTAACACCAGTGATGGGGCTCTAGGTTTGAATCACAAGACGGATGATGAATCAAGTAGTTCTGCTTCAGAAGCTCAAACGCTCAGAAGTTCCATTGTTGATGAGACTCGAGCTAAGAGTGAATGGGATATGGTTGAATTCAGAGCTTCTCCCTGTCAAGGGAGTGTGTCCCTCTCGAGTAAGGGGAAGGGAGTATGGAACCCAAGGTCACGTTCAAGCCTTCATCGTCGACGCAGAGCTTCTGGTGATGCTAGGTCATCAATCAAACTATCATTGTCTCGGTCCTTTGGGGAAGGAGGTGATCATTCGCCGTTGAATTCCAGTGAGCTATCTAGAGAGAACCCTGTGGAAAGCTTCCATCCATCATCACATTTCAAAATGAATCAGTCGCAATGTCAGTAAGGATTTTATAACTGGATCTTATTTGGGGTCATCCCAATTTTGTGTTAGATTGTGGTTTTGGTGCATCATCTAAGCTTTAAACTAAAATGGGGTCATACCTTAATCGTCATGATTATGTTTTGATGGATTGTCTTATTTGAATTCCATTTGAATCGTTGGAATTTAGTGATTAATTTTGCTTTCTATGGATTATCTAACTCGAAATCAATTTCGTTCTTCCCAGTTTTTTGACGAACTTTGTTTCATATTATGCTGGCAACTGGTATTTGTTAGTCTCCTGCTGTGCCTTGTGTTGATGATTAAGCAGATGTTTAAGTTGCAGATGTGGGTTTTTTGCAAGCTATTCATATTTTTATTGCAGATGGTAACTATATTTGCTTCCTCGCTGTTCCAAATTTTATTCTCTTTCACATTTTCAAACCAACCATCCAAATGTTAGTAAGGATGATTTAATTTGAACTCATTTATTCACCCAAAAAAAACTTGAACTCAATTTAGGTCATCCCAATTTGTTAAACTTCTGTTTTTGATTGTGATAAGCTCCTGGCATTTGTGGTATGCTGTTGTGCCTTGACTTCATTCTTTGAACACAGGCTTACTTGAAGTGGTGATTTTCTACAAGCTATTTAAAATTTTATACTGTCACAATGTTGTTTATATGGATGGCCCCTCACTTTTCCAATATAGCCTGGCGTAAACAAGTATTTTAATGTCATGATTTCTACCTTGTTCTTGTAATAACTAGAAATTGTAATTTCCCCGAAATTAGCGTGGCACGGTTGTGGCTGATCATTTTGGTTGTTTCAAAGTTGCAGATAGTGGGGAGGGTTCAGATGGGAATGCGATGGTTGGAGATATGCATGGTGTGTCAAAGGAACTTTTCAGTGAAGATAATAACACTATAGAGGAGGATACCTCTTTTGTAGAAGCACTAGTGGAGGGTTCATTAGGAGAGCAAGGCCTCATGGGTAATGAGGCAGACACCATAAGAATTTTGGGCAAGGCTCTTGAGGAAGAACGTACTTCTCGCACTGCACTTTACAATGAGCTAGAGAAAGAGAGAAGTGCGGCAGCAACTGCTGCTGATGAAGCCATGGCAATGATACTACGCCTCCAAGAAGAGAAGGCGGTGATAGAAATGGAGGCTCGGCAGTATCAAAGGATGATTGAAGAGAAAGCTACATATGATGAAGAAGAGAGGAGTGTTCTTAAAGAGATCCTTGTGAGGCGCGAGAGAGAGAAACTTGTTTTGGAAAAGGAAGTTGAGGTATATCGCCAGATGCTTTCTAGTGGGACAAATGAACTGGCTGTAGAATTTCTGGGTGATGAAGCCAACGAATTAGTGGGGAGAAGACTTTTTTCTCATGATTCAATTGATGACCCAATCTTGATTCTTCAACAGATTGGTGACTCACTTTCTAGGAAGGAAAAAATAGGTGATAATCATCCCGCAGAGGAGAACACTAGCCAAAATGGTGTTCAAAGATCTGAAAGTATTGCAAATGAGGATCCGTGTCCTCCAGAGTTCACAGATGGGTTCAGTTTAGAAGTTCATGAAAAGAGCATGGTATCGATTGATTGTAGCCAATATGTCTTCCCAAGTCAGCATTCGCAATCAGAAGAAAAATTTGTGTTGTATAAATTAGACCGGCCTCATGAAAATTGTTTTCTTGAGAATGCTTGTTTTCCAATAAACAAAGATACAGAGAAAAATAATGGAAACACGAGAGCTTGTTGTGAAGATACCGATGAAGGTGGTATTATGAAGCACAACATTTCTTGCAATTCTCTGGATAACTGTAGGGAAGAAATAGTTGGACAAGGCGAGGATTCTCAGAATCCTCAAATTGACAATGAATCAAAGATTCATGATGTGCATGTCATTACAAACGAAGTTCTGTTTTGCGATGAGGGCAAAGGGGGAGATGGTGAATCCCATTTGCTCAATCCTATTGTGGATATTAGTAAAGAATTGCCTTTAGTTTGTACTTCTGGATTCAGCAAGAATGATGGATCGAGTGGTCATTCAAGTAAGAGCCAATGGGAGCCTGGCTTTAATGTTTCCAGGAGCAGTTTGGATTCAATAAGAGAACTGCTTCCATCGAATGGAGCTTGTGGCAATTCTTCATTTCCCAAACTCCGAAGAAATTCTATGTCAGTTGTCGACAATGAGAAACTGAAGATTGAAAATGAAGTTGGGTGGTTGACAGAGAAGTTGAAAGCAATTGACGCAGGAAGAGAGAAGTTAAACATCTCTTTAGAACACAGGGAAAGGGAGAAGTTTCAATTGCGGCTTTTGGAGGAAATAGCTCATCAACTTCGTGCGATTCGACACTTAACAGAACCCAAAATTGGTGGGCGTCAGTCTTCTCTACCTCCCCTATCTTCTAAGGTACTCTACACTAAGTTGACATTTTTTTTTTTTCAAGTCAAGCAAACATTATATATTTGACTAGATTTGGTTAATACTTGGGTCCTCATTTTTTTCCACTGGATGTCATGTGACGAATCTTTCCCCAGAACTTATTTCAAGTCTTATAGATAGATGTACGTCTTAATGTTGAATGATGTCTTGTTGCCTACGAGGAGGAAACTGAATCAATAATTTCTTATTATCTTTATTTCTGTTTTTAGCTGGATGTACTTTACATTTGTGTCTTTGAAATCCATACCTCTGTGAAATGCATAACTGTAAGATACTTCCATCAAGGTTGATACAAATTTTGGAATGAAGTGATGTGTAATATTGGAACCTCAATGTGTACTTATGCACAGCTTGCACCCTAATTTTGACACAGTGCATCAGATAAGGAAGCTATCCCACATTCATTATGCATTATTTATTGGCTTCCAAAATATCAAGCATTTGGAATGATGCATAAATAGCCGTGCTGAGTCGGCTTTTCATCCTTGGATCTTGTATTTTATAAATGTATGGAAACTGTTCATGATTTTCATTTGGAGGAATTTTTTTTTTTCAGTTTATGTCATTAAATTTGGATCTATATATTTGAAGTGCATGTCTTATGCTTCTATGTGCTTTAAGGTGTCTTTTTCCGTATTAGCATGTTTTTATCTATTGCCTTGGATGCATGCTTTCCTCATGTTAGATTTTCCTTCAAGAACCAAGTCAGTACATATGATTTAGTGTTTAGGAAGTCATAGTCATAAGCAATGTTGTTAACTCATCATTGTTGACGGCTATTAGGGTGCCACAAATACTCCTGTTGAATCTTTTCTAGTTTATCGGCCACCATTGCTAGCGTGTGGAGGATTGACATGTCTGTAATGGACTGGAGTGCTGTGTAGAGTAGACTTCATATGGAATGTACTTTCCCATGGGCCTGGTCTTCCTTTATATCTTTCCATGTTCGGGTTTCGCAAATGTAAATTTCATTGCTAAAAAGGAAAGAAATGGGATGCAAGCATATATCTCTCCATTTATTCTTCAAAGTTCGAACCCATACGAGATAGTCCAAGATTCCCAATCATCATAGGCTTATTTTGTTCCCCCTTGATAATGATTAAAGAAACCGTGCTCTGCCCACCTTATCCTCAAATTGATACAGTTGTGGGCAATGAGAGCTCCTTTTCGAATCTGTCTATTTCCCTTCACAGACCCACTGACAACTGCTAGATATGCATTAATTACTTTTGGCATGTATCCTCTGGGTGTGTGTGTGAGGTTGAGTGTAACATTCTTGGTTAAAATGTATATGAGGTTGTCTTTTATATTTATGATGGTTGAAAGTCGCCTGGATTGAACGGACCCGAATGTGTAACGTTATTCAGATATATGTGTGTGATTGAAGATCCACCACCAAGAGGAAATGCATGAAGAGTTTAGACTTTACCTCTAGACCCTAGTTATTCCCATGCATATCTCAATTACCTAAACACCACAAATACAGATACAATTTCTATTATCAAGGAGGGTTATGGTCGGACAAAAGTGTGAAGTGATTAGAGCTTATGTGTTTGCTTGCATATATATTCTTCTAAGTGACGACAATTAGTTCCTCAAAAAAAACAAAAAAAGGGTAATTCGTAGATAGACTCATAAACCACTTATTAATGTTGCAATTAAATAACTTCTCAAATGGGATCAGTTTACCTTTTTCTCATGCCTGGAGGCCACTGCAGGTAATTGTACAAGAAAGAAGTTCAAAACAATTGAACTAAGTGTCATACTAAAAACAGAGAAGTAAATGTGATGCTTTTGCTTGCTGTAATTCCTGTAATCTTCAACCCTAAATGCACTTCTAATTTTGGTTTACGTGAACACTGCTTGAACAATCAAAATTAGTGTTAAAAAATTCATAGATCCAGATTGAAAATTGGCAATCACGATAGGGATCGGGAGTTGCCATTGACCGTGCCGGTTCTCGGTCAGAAGCGGCATTTTGATTAATATATATATTACATGTAATAATACAGCAACTAACGTTGAATGTCTTAGTTGGCTATCATCTTTGGTATATTATCAGAGGTTTGAGTTTCAAATCTCCCAACGCCACTTTTTTAGAGGGGCATATTTTTTATTCAATTATTATTTCAAGTAGAATATAAGACAACTAAGCTTTAATAGCTTAGTCGGCTATCATATTTAGTTCTCCTATGATAAATTTAGGGTTCGAACCCCCAAAGATGCTCTTTAAAAGAGCTATTTTTCTTTAAGAGCCATTTTTGAAGGTCAAACAAAAAATAAGAGAGGGCATTTGAACCCTCAACCTTGCACTTCTTAAGCACAAAGTCTAGCTAACACGTCATTCATTCATTTTAACAAATTTCTACATGTATAAATAATATACTTTGTTTTGTCCCTTAGCTGTTTTATTTTTGGATCAAATTGGATGGTCGCGATCACCAATTCGGCCAATCCAGATTGCGATATGTGGATGGGCTAACATCCCACCGATCCGTTTTTTAAAATAAAACAAAATAACAGTTCTTGCAACTAAAAACTGCTTTTTCCACAGGATAACTTGAAGAAACGCCGCTGCCGTAGCGTGTCATGGGGAGTCCATGAAAGTGTTTGATCGGCATTGACATGTGTTAAGCTGATATTGCCTGGTGGAAGGACCCAAGACCTGCCTGAAGATATTCGAAGGCATTCTTGTGAGATGATGGCTGTATCAGAGGTTACCCTCTGGGGTTTGCATGGTGTGTATCCTGAAGCTTCTTGTGATGTTTTTCTGGGTACACTTGCCTCCAAGGTAAAGTCTGTTTCACCATTTTACATGGAATTTTCATTTGTTACGACTTACGAGTGTTGCATTATATACGATAAAATATTCAAAGTATTAGAGCTTGTGCAACTCTTGGCCGAGTTCAATTTTAGTAGTACTTAACTAAAAAAAGATCGTTTTACTAGTACCAGTAACTGTGCTTGTCTTTTAATTTCTTGGTAAGTGTGCTTATTTCTTGTGGAGATCCCAACAAAATTTGGGTGGTATATAGAAGATTAAATTGGCTTTAAGGCAAGGATCACTCTTTTTCTTTCCCTTTTCTTTTAATGGTTATTTATGCAAGCACAAATCGAGAGATGGTGTGAACAACACTATAAATCCAGTGCTTCAGAGCTCATATTTTTTACCTTGCAGGTCTCAATTTTCTTGTTTACTAGTTTCTATTTTAAATTTCAAAGATTGTTGTGATGGAGATGATGATAGTTTATTGTTTTACATGTTTTCTATGCAGGTTGTTTTTAGTTGGCAGTTCGGATATGATTTTGTAAGTTGTAGCAGAGAGGAACTGCCTGTATATAATGTTATCTGCATGTTTCCAACATCGTGACTATTTAAATTCACTTTCACCTTTCACAAGTAGGCTCGACTCTGTAAATAATAAGGATGTATTCAATACTCTGGTTTACACAATGCTATGTCAATGATCGGTAGTTTCTTTTTTTCTAAGATAAAGGAGTGGTTGGTTAATTAAGAAGGTTATCTTTAGTCTTTGATTCCCAAGCTACTGGGTCTTTTACGTGTAGATTTCATGTAAAATCTCAATGTGTTTTCAAGAAATTGTAGTAGTTAATAGGGAAGGCCACACATCATTGAAGATGTTGGAAATAGGAGGGTGAAAAGGGGCAAAATAAAGAGGTAGAAAGCAAAGGATGTTTCAATTTTTCTGATCATAGACGCAATAGAAAGATTTCTCTAGACAACCTTTGCTCATTAGTGATAAAAATCAATGTACACTTAAGTTTCTACCAAGCAAGCAAACTTATTCTCGAGATACATATGAGTAGAGGATTGAGAAACTAACTTTCCAATGCAAATGCACAGGACAAGTTGTAGAACACCAAAGTTAACGTTTTTTTATAGAGAGCTCACAAGAAGCACGTAGGAAATTCACATGGGTTATGTGTATGCAAAGCATGACGAAATAATTCCCTATGTATAAAGAGATAAAGTTTCCTTTCACATGTGATCGCAATAGTCCAGAGTTGCGGCTCTTGAAATGTCAATTGTCGGTGCGGCGCATAGCTTGTATCAATGGTCATGCGATAAGCATATAGATTTGAACCAAGGATCTTCACACAAATGATATATATATACTCTTCAACGACTCTTTATATTGCCAAATGACATATACTCTTCAACGACTCTTTATACTGCCAGCTTGTTATGGGCCTTGACCTTATATCCCTACTTTACGAGTGCTCTAAAGTACAAGTCCAATCCCATAAGAACCAGCATCACTTCCATATTGATAGGTGAGTCTATCAAGAGTCCAATCCCATAAGAAGCAGCATCACTTCCATAGTCATAGGTGCGTCTATCAAGAGTGCCTTTGCATATATGACACTCCAACTGATATCAATCATATAGTACTCACTAAGAGTGTAGCTCAACCTTTCTTGGCATGCAGGTCATCACTATACTTATTCACCTTGTGGATTTTTTAAGAATGGGTGCTTATGAATACATTAAACATATCTAGTGATTTCACTAATCACCCAAACAGCTTTTTTACTGTATTAAATCTCGACCCCTTGAGGTAACCAAAGGCTTAGATTGGGTTCCCACCATTGGTGGTTACTTTTGTGGATTCTAGCCCCATTCTATTCGATATCCGATTGACGTCTTCCCTTGCAAGCCCTTTTGTCAAGGGATCCACTAAATTATTTTTTGACCTTACAAATTCTAGACTAATCACTGTCTTTAATTAACATTTGGATGGAGTTATGTTTGCACGCAATATGTCTAGATTTGTCGGTATATTCATCATTATTTGCTTGAGCAATTATTATAGTTATAACAATTAATTGTGATTGCCCGTATCGGCTTGGGCGAATATGAAATTCCTTGAAATAAATTTCTTTAACCATTTTGCTTCTTCATAAGCAACATCTAGTGCAATGAACTCCAACTCCGTAGTCGATCGAGAAGTGCACATTTGTTTATTTGAGCCTCATGATATCACTCCACCGCCTAAGGTGAATACGCATCTGGTGTGGATAGTGATTCTTTGAGTTCCGTGCTCCAACTTGTATCACTATAACCTTTCAACACCGAGAGATAATCAATATAACATATGCCATAATTGATAGTTCCTTTGAGATATCTCAAAACTCAAGAGATTTCATCCCTACTCTCTAATTGGGCAATTAGTATAGCTATTGAGTTTTCCCATTTCATACGCAATGTCTGGTTTTGTGCAGCTCATTGCATACGTTAGACTACCAATTATTCTTGCATACTCAATTTGAGAAATACATCTTCATTTTTCATTAATTTTATATGACGATCCATTGGTGTGAGTGCTGGTTTACAATCACTACGCTCATATTTACTTAGCATCTTTTCAATGCCGTGAGATTGGGTTAACACCAAAGTCTCGTCCTCTCTCACTATCTCGATACAAAGTATCACATCAGTCACTCTTAGATCCTTCATATCAAAGTTAGATTTGAGGAACATTTTGGTTTCTTCTACAACTTTCAAGTTAAGGCCAAATAGTAATATAATCATCCACATAAAGATTATCAAACTTTTGTGCCAATTCTTTGGAGCATGTTTCAGCCCATACAATGGTTTGACAAATTTACACACTTTGTGCTCATGACCTAACATAACAAACCCTTCTAGGAGAATGGCCTAGGGCCTTGGTGGTAGTATTATCGAGCCCCATGGTGAGGTCTCTGACTCCATCCTCACCAAAGGGTAGGAGCTCAAATCCCCACTGACTTACCACTTTTACTTCAAAAAAAAAAAAAAAAACCCTTCTAGCTGTTATATATAAATTTCTTTGTCCAGCTCAAGATTTTGGAATGCATTTTTTGCATCCATTTGGTCAGTAATTTGATAGTTAATGGATGTAAGAGCAAGTAGTAGTGTCAAAATAGTCTATACATTCTTTTCATTTAACACCCTTAGCAACAAACTTGGCCTTATACTTGTTAATGGACCCATCGCCATTCTTTTTCTTTTTGAAAACCCATTTACATTCAATAGGTTTAGAATTGGGCGGTAAGTCTTCTGACTTCCATATATTATTAACAAGAATTGAATCCATCTCACTATCAATGACCTCTCTCCAAAAGACACCATCATGAGATGCTAGTGCTTTGCTTAGAGAGGAATATTCCTCCATAGTTGAAGTCATGCGTTTTCACCCAATACTTTCTTTTGGTTAACCCCTACCAAGTGGATATAAATATTAGGCTCAAAGTTGTATAATGGCTCCTTTTTCACTCTTTTACTTCTTGTTAGGTCGAAGTGAATGGGTTTGTTACAAGTTTATGGTTCATCTCTTCTTTGAAGGGAATCAACACATTCTGGTTCATTTTTATGAGTAGAGGATTGAGGAAATTAACTTGTCAATATAAATGTACAAATATTGCAAATTCTAGAGCATAATAGTTGCCTTTTTTTTAGAGAGAGGAAGTTTACAAATAACACTTAGGAAATTCATATGGGTTCCGTGTATGTAGAACATGAGGAAATAAGTCTTTATATAGAGAGAAAAAGTTCCCTTTTACTTTCATGCGTGATCTCAATAGTCAATAGCTGCGACTCTTGAAATCTGTACTTGTTAATGGACCAATCGACATTCCTTTTCTTTTTAAAAAGCCATTTACATTCAATAGGTTTAGAACTGGACACTAAGCTTACTACTGACTTCCATATATTATTGATAAGAATTGAATCCATCGTACTGTCAATGACCTCCCTCCAAAAGATAACATCACGAGATGCTATGCTTCGCTGAGAGAGGAAGATTAATTTGCAATTGAAGTATTTCACCCAATACTTTCTTTTGGTTAGCCTCCACTAAGTGGATATAAAAATTAGGCTCAAAATTGCATAATAGATCCTTTCGCGCTCTTACTTCTCGTTAGTTCTACAACCTCTTCAATGGCTTCATTACAAGTTTACAGCTCATCTCTACGTTGAAGTGGATCAACACACTCTAGTTCATTTTTATGAGCAGAGGATTCATAAAATATGCTTTCTTTAAACTTCCTGTATTTTGTGAAAGTTTTTCTAGCCTTTAGATATCCATTGATTTTTCATCTCTCTCTCTCTCTCTCAATGTTGTATGTTCCGCGAATATAAAAAATAGCAAGTTAAAGGAAGATTTCCATTAGTAATTTTCCTCATTTAGCTGATATTATCCTTGCTAAAATGCCCTTGTTGATACTTACCCAATAAAAAAAATAAAAGAAGAAAGTTTTTATAAGGTTGCTGCCTTACACTATAGAAGTAAGGTACACCTCAAAAGCAGTAGAAAAGAGTGTTCCGGAGTTGGATCATCTTTCAACTTATCATCTCAATATTGAGATGTATGGACATAAAGAAAAAGGATCTCAAGTCTTAAAAATTAATACATCTTAAAACAAGTTTCTAGATTGTATATTTTTAAGATTTCTAAATATTTATAGATCTACTTGATTTACACTTCTTTAGAATTTTAAATTCGATAACTAGGTTGGACATATATTTTCAAGCTATCATCACATTGGACCTATATCTTCCAGCAAAATTTAGAGGTGTGCCTTATAGTATATGGCCGTACCTTATGCAAACCTCACCCAAAAATAAATGCCCTACCCTTTGATGAGAATTGTCAAATATGAGTTTATGTTAAATAAAACGAGAATTGTAAGAGAGAGAGAGAGAGAGCACTAAAATTTGGAGTTGCTTATGGAGAAGGAAAAAGAGAGAGTGAGAGTGGGTATTTAGGAATTTGGCATTTTAATGTAGGTGTGGTTTCTATAAGGTTGCAACCTTAAACAATTCAATTAAGGCGAACCTCCAAATTTTATCATAACATATAATTTTCGTGTAAAAAATTCTTAGGATTATTTAAAATTCTATTTTCATATCGAATTATAAAATTTTAAATTCCAAAAATGGTTAAAATCAAGTAGATCTACATATGAAAATCTTGAAAATAGATGGTCTAGATAATATGTTGCAAGATGCATTATTTCTGTGACTTAAAATCTTTATTTTTCATATTCATACATCTTGATATCGAGATGATCAATTAGAGGGTTTTTCAACATTAAATAACCTTTTCCGATGGAATTTAAAGACGCATCTTTAATTCTACATTTAAGGTTGCAACCTTATATAAACATTTTCCTGTTACTGTTTTAATGTAGAAAGAGAACCTATGTTTTTTTTATAATAAAGTATTTTTGGTCATTAAGAGGAGTGTGATATCATCTATATGGAGTATGATATCAACCATAAAGTGCATTAAATGTCATTCATGTGGTTGATGTCACACCTTATGTGGATGACATCCCTCTCTTAGTGACAAAAAATACTCTTATTAAAAAATGAGTCTAAAAATGTCTAAAATTTGTTGAGTACAATGATAAATTAATATATAATATATATATATATATATATATATATATATATATATATATAAATAAAGAGAGAGAAAAGGTGGGCTTAGCCTACTCGCGTACCCCATTTAGGTGTTCCCAACGGCTGTGATCAATGGGAAGCAAATTGATGGTCACGATGGAGTGGCTTGGCTTTCATTAAAAAAACATTAAAAAACGGCTTGCTGACAAAAGATAGAGGGGCGCTGACAATGCATCAAGGAAACCGTCCCTCCATCTCTCTTCACGGTCCTCCCTCTCTCCCTGCAGCAGAAAAAACCATCTCTCTCTCTTTACGTGGTCCTCCCTCTCTCTCTGTACAACCAGTGATGCCCCTCCCTCTCTCTCTTTGTGGTCCTTGGTCTCTCTCTGTGCAGTCATTGAAGCCCCATCTCTAAAGGTTCTGTCTCCTCTCTCTCTTTTATTTGATAGGTTTTAGTGAGAGAAATTCCTCCTTGAGTTTCGGCCCTCCTCAAGCCTTTTTTTCTTTCTTCATGAGATCAAAAAGTTTAGCGAGAGAATGAAAGAAGAAAAAAGAGAATCTAGTAAGAGATTTGTTTATGTGCAGAGATCATCATCAAGGCATTTTATGGAGTTTGAGGATTTTATTCATAATTGATTGATCTAAGTTTGGAGAGTGTTTGATTGAGATTTTCTTGAATTGTATTGAATGATTTTTTTCTGCAATTTATTGGATCCTAAATGAGTCAATAAGATCTTCATTTTGGTAGGTTAAATTGAGAATTTAATAAGGGAAAACTATTTCAAATTTTTCCATGCTATGCCTCGAGTATGTTGTTTATTTTAGATCTGCCATGCCTCAAGTTTTACTAAGCTCTGGAAACTACATGTGTGACTAATATTTCTATGCAATTTATTGGATCCTAAATGAGTCAATAAGATCATCATTTGGTGGGTTAAATTGAAAATTTAATAAGGAAAAACTATTTCAAATTTTTCCATGCCATGCCTCTTTAGTATATGGATGCCTTCATGTGCAGCTTTGATGTCATTACTAGTATCTTTTATCTGATGCGTTTTTATAAAATTCCTTTATTTTTCTGATGATCTAAGGAAATATTTCGGTAATTCTTCTCCAAGTATGCCTATTTTGGTTTCTGTAGTGCTTTTTTTATGGTAGTGCTTTTTTTATGATAGTTCTTTCTATTGATTAATCTAGTTTTCAACATCACTAATATGTATTTAATTTTTTGCAAAGATGATTGTTGCTAATGAGTCCTGTTTCATATAGGTTCCAAGGGTATCATTGCTCTTTGTTATTCCTGCTTTTGGAGTTGTGGTTGGATGGGATGGCGATGGTTCTCCAATTAAAGAATCAGATGAGAGCATAACTCATCAGGTAGTGTTAGTCTCAATTTTCTTCAAGTTTCTCGACTCTAAATATGAATAATTGCTAATGCATGTTGTTTATTTTAGATTTTTTAATTGTTTCCGAAAATTTTTTCACTTTCTGGTTTGTTGGATGACGATAATTCTTGATAATTCTTGCTTATCGATTGTTGTTTATGCTAGGAGGGAATTCACCTACTTTCTTTCAAAACATGGGCACATCCAACTCTAAAGCAATCCTTCTGCTTTGAACATGGATTATCAATTTTAAAAATGTTTCTTATCACCAATCGGAAAGAAAAAAAAGATAATATTGATATTTTTAATTCCTTGGTATTTATCTCTTGTTTACCTTTTGAGTGACATTTTTCTTATCCTTGAGGCATGCTCTTTAACGTTATGAAGTTTTAGGGTTTCCCCTTGGATAAATGTTTAAATGGGTCAAGGTTTGGGTTTGACCTGGACCTGGACTCCGCAAGATCTTGGTCTGTTGAGGCTGCACGCAGATCCTACCCCAACCGTGACGAATTGGATAGGTCTGGGCTATACCTGGACCTAATCAAGTCAAGTTTGTTGGACCTAGATCTAAGCTGCCGGGTGCATGCTTGGGGTCCAGATCTGAACCCTGGACCCATCAAGGCGACCTGACCTGTTTCATATGATTTGCATATTTCATATGATTTGCAAATGACTACTTCCACTTGGTGCAGGTTCAAGGACATTGCGGCAATGATTACTTCCACTTGGTGTGTTACTGCAACTACCATAATTGTCATCTTCATTGACATGGTTCATGGCATTGTCCTATGGACCTCTCTTACACACAAACTTTTCATCAAACTAACGAATTCTATTTTGTATTATGGACATTACAAACTCATGGCCCTCTACACTTTGTGAAGCACATTCGGCAAGGGATCGACTTGCCTGCATAGCCTCATTATATCTAATGGAGCTGGTAGTTCAGATGTTACTTGAATTTGTTCCCCAATGTCATGAAGAAAAACTCTATTCTTTACATCATTTGTCCAACACTTTATTATGTGTTGTGCAGGGATTTCAAACATATCTTTCACCATAGAAATCTTCAGTATATGCCCACAAAGAAGCCCTATCCTCTCAAAGAAGTGACAACTGCAAGAAACAAAATTGTCATGACAATTGAATTTCACTAAGTAGAGTTTAGATGCGATCCCCGGGACAGCCACCTTAAAGGTAGCAACCTGTCCATTGTCTTCAACTGTCTCCCTCGTAAAATTAAAGAAATTAGCCACCTCTTCCCCAAATATTTTTAAAATCTTTTGAGCATCGATTTTTTATGCATGCGACTCAATGAAAGTGGTTGTTCATAAGACTGGAGTAGTATGAATATCTTTCAAGTAATTTTCCCTCTATTTTCGCATCTTCTTATATTGAACTTCTGCAACAACTTCTAGTAATGTTCGCAAGCTTGTTGTGGGTGTCAAGTACATCTTGAAGTGTGTATTCATCCATTCACTCCTTTGAGTAGAAGACATACCTACAGTGAACGTGCCAGCCAAGTATGCATCAACCCATTGTATGCGACAATCATAAAGCTTACTGAGCCATTTATTGTCTTTCAGCTTATAATTATCAATCATTGATTTCCATCCCGATCCAAATTCTTCAATTGTTGGGCTAGCAACACACTTCCTAAAGACATCTAAGTAAAAAGGATGCATACGCAAGACATGACACATGCTTTTTTAATCTTTGTAAATATGTGCCTATCACACCCCAAGAATTTACAATACTGTTATTCCTGAGATGTGACAGACAAAACATATATATATCTATTGATAGGACAAATTTACAGTGGCGAGGTCTTACAAAGTAACAAAAGAAAGCTAGCACAACAACAATATCTTCCAAGGTTGATCTTGACTAGCACTCAAAATGAATCCGCAGTTATCCTGAAAAAATGTTTACCATAGTTTGATGAGTTTGGCTACTCAGTGATCATCATAATCCTAAAAATAATCATGATTTAAAGATATCAATATTTTCCAAAATGAGATCTATTAACAGAAATGCATCAACAGTTTCACTTTCAATAAATGCATAATTAAGTATAATCCGAGTAATTGAAATGCTTATAACACTTTTAACGGCAGTGCATAATTCAAAGGATTTCACAAAATTCCCTACTGGCATCCCAAGTAGGTCACCTATATACCCCATCAGCGTCTTGATGGGTCCACTTAATCCCTATCGGCGTCCCAAATAGGTACACTTAATCCCTGCAGGTTCACTTATACTTCACTGGCGTACCGGATGAGTCCACTTAATCCCTACCGGCATCCCAGATAGGTCCATTTATACCTCAGCGGCGAACCGGATGAGTCCACTTGCATACTTAAATTATTTCTAAATCTCTTTAAACATTCGAAAGCAGCAATATCATGTACTCAACATATCACTGAAATCATTAATATGAATTTCACTTAAACCATTAATAACAGTCACTCTCTATAACATTTCAAAAATAACCAATCAAATATTTTGGGCTCAAATTTAAAAAGGTAGCAGTTTGTAAAGGCATTCTAGCATAATTGCCAATTTAATATGTATAGAAAAACTCTTATAGAAATTCAAGAATACGGAATTATCACAATTTATGGGATATCAATCCACAAATAAACATTTCACAACAATACTATAATAAATTGCAAAAATGTCAATTTTTAAATAATAAGGCAGTCATTTGCACATGAATTTTACAATATCTAAATATTCAAAACAGTAGAAAGAAATATCACAATTTTACTAAAAGCAGAAATATCACATTTATTTCTAACAATAGACAAGAAAAATAAATAAATTTATTTTTCTAAGAATTTACAGCATTTAAAATTTCTAACATAGATAAAATATCACAATTTTTATTAAAAAGATTGTTTTTCAAGATAATAAGGTCACGTGCGCATAAAATTTATCGCGCCTAAAATTCATGATAATAAGCAGAAATAATTATTTCATTTCATTTTTAAAGAGAATGGATTATTTTTCGAGATAATGAGGTCACTTACACACAAAACTTATAAAATAAAGACTCTGGACGGAAATATCACTATTTATTAAAAACAGACTATTTTTCAAGAAGATGATGTCACTTACACACAAATATTTGAGAGGGAGCTTCCGATAAAAATTCGGCTCAAGAGAGGAGTTCACTGTGTTTCGACCAGAGAGAAAAATCTCATAAGTTTTCTAAGGTAGGAGTCCTCACCTCTCTGAATTTAAATTCTACTAACATATTATTTTATTCTTTCATTACATTACAGGTGTGAGCGTTAGTTTACGCTTTAAACACCTAAAGCTTTTATTACGTTACAGGTGTGAGCGTTAGTTTACGCTTTAAACATCTAAAGCCCACGTCCTTTAGTGGATGTGGCAAGAGCAAGGAAACACAAACCTTTTAAAATAAAAGCTTTTAAAAGTAACGATGGTCCCTAAGGACCATCATGTTCAAACGAATTGTCATGTATTAATAGTTTTTTTTTTTTTTTTGAAAGTTTAGGATTGTTACATTCTTTCCCCCTTAAAGAGATTTAGTCTTCTAAATTTGTGTACCTGATTACTGAAAAAGATAGGGATATTTTTCTCTGATATCGTCTTCTCGTTTCTCAAGTCGACTCTTCTCTTGAATGGTGCTGCCATAATACACGGACTAAAGGAATCTCCTTCTTGCGAAATACTTGCACCCTTCTATTCAATATCAAAATTGGCTGCTCAATGAAGGATAGGTCCTTCCTGATCGGTAAAGGTTCATATTTCAAGATATGGGATGGGTCGGGCTGATATTTTCGTAGTGAAGATATATGAAAGACATTATGGACGTTTGCCAATTCGGGTGGTAAGGCAAGTCTATAAGCGACACCTCCGATTCTTTCCAATATTTCAAATGGTCCGATGTAACATGGGCTCAACTTTCCTTTCTTGTCGAATCTCATAATGCCCTTTATTGGTGAGATTTTTAGGAAAACTCGATCACCTTTCTCAAATTCAAGATCTCTCATTCGGTTATCGGCATAACTCTTTTGCCGACACTGAGCTGTCTTGAACCTTTCACGAATTAATGCTATTTTATCTGTAGTTATCTGGACAATTTCTGGCCCCAAAAGCTTTCTTTCACCAACCTCATCCCAACATATGGGTGACCTGCATTTTCTTCCATACAGGGCTTCATATGGTGCCATCTGAATACTAGCTTGGAAGCTATTATTATAAGCAAACTCAATCAGCGGTAAATGGTCATCCCAGCTTCCTGTAAAGTCAATAACACAGGCCCTCAGCATATCTTCCAAGGTTTGGATGGTCCTCTCCGATTGTCCATCAGTTTGGGGGTGAAAGGCAGTACTAAAGGTGAGTCTCGTCCCCATGGCTGACTATAGTCTAGCCCAAAATTTAGAAGTAAACCCAGTATCCCTGTCCGATACAATACTGATAGGAACTCCATGGAACCGCACTATTTCCTTAATGTACAACTGGGCCAGTCGATCCAAAATATACGTCGTGCAAATCGGTAGAAAGTGGGCAGCTTTGATCAACCGGTCCACAATGACCCAAATGCTATCATGTCCTGAATTTGTTTTAGGCAAGCCAGAGACAAAATCCATAGAGATGTGCTCCCACTTCCATTCTGGCACGGGTAAAAGATGCAACAACCCAGAGGGCCTTTGATGTTCAGCTTTTACTTGCTGGCATGTTAGGCATTTAGACACAAATAGTGCTACCTCTTTTTTTCATATTATTCCACCAAAAGGTTTTCTTCAGGTCCTGATACATTTTAATACTTCCGGGATGTATCGTATAACGAGAATGATGTGCTTCTTCTAAAATAACTTTCTTCACATTCTCATCATTCGGGACACAAACCCGACCTTTGAATCTTAGCGAATCCTCACTACATATAGAGAATTCATCTCTCTTTCCTTGCTTTACCTCTTCTATAATTATTATAAGCTGAGGGTCTTTCTTTTGTGCCAATCGAATCTGTTGGATTAATTGGGGTTCCGCCTTAATGTTGGCAATCATACTTACCACACCATTAATGGACAGAGTTGGATGCCAATCCACTATTTCCTCTAACAATCTCATTTCTTGGATCATTAGATGAGCTAAGACTCCCGTAGATTTTCTACTTAGAGCATCGGCCACAACGTTAACTTTTCCTGAATGATAATGGATTGTACAATCATATTCTTTTAAGAAATTCATCATCTTATCTGTCGCATATTTAAATCCTTCTGAGAGAAGAGGTATTTCAAACTCTTATGATCCTTGTATATTTCGAATTGCTCACCATATAAATAATGCCTCCATATTTTCAAAGCGAATACTATTGTTGCTAGCTCCAAATCATGATTTGGATATTTTTTCTCATATTTTTTCAACTGTCTGGATGCATATGCCACTACTTTCCCATATTGCATTAATACACAGCTCAAACCTTTATGTGAAGCATCACTATAAATCACAAATCCCCCACTCCCCTCATGAATAGTTAAAATAGGTGTTGAAGTTAATCGAACTTTTAGTTCTTGAAAACTCTCATCACATTCACCTGTCCACTCAAATTTGATATTTTTCTGTGTCAATGGGGTTACGATTCGAGAAAATCCTTCTATAATTTTCTATAATATCCTGCCAATCCCAAAAGCTTCGAATTTCAGTCACATTACTTGGTTGTTTCCAATTAACAACGGCTTCAACCTTTGAAGGATCAACTGATAGACCTTCTTTTGATATAACATGTCCTAAAAATGTCACTTGTTCAAGCCAAAATTCACATTTACTAAGTTTGGCATACAATTTCTTTTCTCTTAATATTTGCAATACCATTCTTACATGCTGCTCATGTTCCTTCTGATTCTTGGAATAAATTAAAATATCATCGATGAATACCACAATAAATTTATCCAAAAAGGGCTTAAAGATCCGATTCATCAAATCCATAAATGCAGCCGGTGCATTGGTTAATCCAAAAGGCATGACTAAAAATTCATAATGGCCATACCTTGTTTTGAAAGCTGTCTTGAGTACATCTTTACTTTTAATCTTAAGCTGATGGTATCTAGATCTAAGATCAATTTTTGAAAACACTTGTGATCCTTGTAATTGATCAAATAAATCATCAATTCTAGGTAATGGATACTTATTTTTCACTGTCACTTGGTTCAACTGTCTATAATCAATACACAATCTCATAGTCCCATCTTTCTTCTTGACAAACAGTACTGGAGCACCCCAAGGTGACACACTGGGCCTGATAAAACCTTTATCTAATAATTCTTCCAATTGTTGTTTCAGTTCCTTAAGTTCTGCAGGAGCCATTCTGTAAGGTGCCTTAGAAATTGGTGCTACCCCTGGCAATAATTCAATGGAGAATTCAATTTCCCTGTCAGGCGGTAATCCTGGCAATTCTTCTGGAAAAACGTCGGGAAATTCTCGGATAATCGGAGTGGTATCCAAATTTATTTCTTCCTTCCTATCTTCTTTGATATAGGCAAGAAAGCCTTGACACTTTTTTCGAATGAGGCGATTAGCTCGAATACAAGAGATTAAATATGATGGAGAGTATTCTTTGACACCATTGAAGTAAAATACTGGTTGATTCGGAATACTAAAGGTAACAATTTTCTTATAACAATCAATACTTGCATGGTATGCAGAAAGTCAATCCATGCCTAAGATTACATCAAAATCTTGAATTTTCAAGAGTATTAAATCAACCAACAGTTCCTTTTCTTCTATCTTTATTACACATGATTTGTACACTTTATTGGTGTTAATTGAATTTTTCATCGGTGTAGCTACCTCTAGAATGTATTCTAATTGTTCTGGTTCTACCTTTAAGTGGCATGCAAAGTGTTGTGATACAAATGAATGAGTAGATCCAGGATCAATCAAAACATGAGCTACTTTTTGGAAGATAGTAAGAGTACCTTGGATCACTGATTTTGAGGCCTAAGCGTCTTGCTCTGTAATCGCAAATACTCTTTCCTTCATCTGAAGCTTTGGAGCTATCTCTCCTTGCTTTGGAAGCTGTTGTGTCTGTAAGCTAGGACATTGTCTAATCTGGTGTCTAAATTTTCTACATTTAAAACAGGCTCCGGTATTCCAATAACAAGGACTTGATCCATGATTTTTCCCACATTTTCTACATGGTTCTATTGGGTTTTGAAATGGTGAGGGCCTTGGCTTCTTGTTTGGCCTTTCAAACTGTTGTCGATTAGATGATGTAGGTCTAATATAACTTTTCTGATTTTTCGTCTTTTGGTAATCTTCAAAATCTTTTTCAATAATTTGGGCTCGATCCACTATTTCAGCATAAGTTCTCAATTTCAAGACTGATATTCTGCTTCTAATAGCTGGCTGGAGACCCCTTTCAAATTTCTTCACCTTTCTTTCCTCATTGCTAATCATATGTGGTGCAAACCTGGCCAATTTAGTAAGCTTACCCTCGTATTGTGCCACTGTCCTATTTCCTTGGATTAATTCTAAAAATTCTATTTCTTTTTTGTCTCGAATAAAATATGGAAAAGACTTTTCATTAAATGCCTTTAGAAATACTTCCCAAGTCAAGGGTTTATTTTCTTTGACCAATACTCCTTTTGTTATTCGCCACTAGTGTTGTGCTTCACCTTCTAACATAAAGACTGTTAAGGCCACTTTCCTATCATCAAGACATTCTATTACCTCGAATATTTTCTCCAATTGCATAATCTATTCCTCGGCTTCTAGTGGGTTTACAGCACCCTTAAAAGAAGGTGGGTTCAATTTCTTAAATTGTTCAATATTACTCCCACCATTTCCTGTAACTGACTGCCTGGGTGGATTGTTGTTTTTCATCTGATGTTGCATTAGAGTAACCATATTTTCCAAGGCCTTGTGAATTCCTTCCATATTAGCCTCAGCTATTCTGGATCTTGACTTTGTCCCGGTCTGTACACACAATAAATGTGATTTTAAGTACATTCTTTTTAAATTTCCTAAGAATCTTAAATCTATTGCTCTGATACCATAATTGTCACACCCCAAGAATTTACAATACTGTTATTCCTGAGATGTGACAGACAAAACATATATACATCTATTGATAGGACAAATTTACAGTGGCGAGGTCTTACAAAGTAACAAAAGAAAGCTAGCACAACAACAATATCTTCCAAGGTTGATCTTGACTAGCACTCAAAATGAATCCGCAATTATCCTGAAAAAATGTTTACCATAGTTTGATGAGTTTGGCTACTCAGTAAGTGATCATCATAATCCTAAAAATAATCATGATTGAAAGATATTAATATTTTCTAAAATGAGATCTATTAACAGAAATGCATCAACTGTTTCACTTTCAATAAATGCATAATTAAATATAATCCGAGTAGTTGAAATGCTTATAACACTTTCAACGGCAGTGCATAATTTAAAGGATTTCACAAAATACCCTACTGGCATCCCAAGTAGGTCACCTATATACCCCATCAGCGTCCTGATGGGTCCACTTAATTCCTATCGGCGTCCCAAATAGGTCCACTTAATCCCTGCAGGTCCACTTATCCCTCACCGGCGTACCGGATGAGTCCACTTAATCCCTACCGGCATCCTAGATAGGTCCACTTATACCTCACTGGCGAACCAGATGAGTTCACTTGCATACTTAAATTATTTCTAAATCTCTTTAAACATTCGAAAGCAGCAATATCATGTACTCAACATATCATTGAAATCATTAATATGAATTTCACATAAACCATTAATAACAGTCACTCTCTATAACATTTCAAAAATAACCAATCAAATATTTTGGGCTCAAATTTAGAAAGGTAGCAGTTTGTAAAGGCATTCTAGCATAATTGCCAATTTAATATGTATAAAAAAACTCTTATAGAAATTCAAGAATACGGAATTATCACAATTTATGGGATATCAATCCACAAATAAACATTTCACAACAATACTATAATCAATTGCAAAAATGTCAATTTTTTAATAATAAGGCAGTCATTTGCACATGAATTTTACAATGTCTAAATATTCAAAACAGTAGAAAGAAATATCACAATTTTACTAAAAGCAGAAATATCACATTTATTTCTAACAATAGACAAGAAAAATAAATAAATTTATTTTTCTAAGAATTTACAGCATTTAAAATTTCTAACATAGATAAAATATCACAATTTTTATTAAAAAGATTGTTTTTCAAGATAATGAGGTCACGTGCGCATAAAATTTATCGCGCCTAAAATTCATGATAATAAGCAGAAATAATTATTTCATTCATTTTTAAAAAGAATGGATTATTTTTCGAGACAATGAGGTCACTTACACACAAAACTTATAAAATAAAGACTCTGGACGGAAATATCACTAGTTATTAAAAACATACTATTTTTCAAGAAGATGATGTCATTTACACACAAATATTTGAGAGGGAGCTTCCGATAAAAATTCGGCTCAAGAGAGGAGTTCATTGTGTTTTGACCAAAGAGAAAAATCTCATAAGTTTTCTAAGGTAGGAGTCTTCACCTCTCTGAATTTAAATTCTACTAACATATTATTTTATTCTTTCATTACATTACAGGTGTGAGCGTTAGTTTACGCTTTAAACACCTAAAGCTTTTATTACGTTACAGGTGTGAGCGTTAGTTTACGCTTTAAACACCTAAAGCCCACGTTCTTTAGTGGATGTGGCAAGAGCAAGGAAACACAAAGCTTTTAAAACAAAAGCTTTTAAAAGTAACGATGGTCCCTAAGGACCATCATGTTCAAACGAATTGTCATGCATTAATAGTTTTTTTTTTTTTTTTTGAAAGTTTAGGATTGTTACAGTGCCACTTACAATAATGATGCTTACTTTGGTAAAGAACATGTCTCACTGCATATGAAATTACAAGATCTTGATCAGTGATAATAACACTTGGTTGCCGTCTACCCATGGCTTCTAACCAGTTTTCAAATACCCATATAAATGATTCTATCTTCTCATCAAATATGAGTGCAAATCCAAAGAATCTTGTACTGAAATGGTGATTTACACCAAGTATAGGTGCAAAGGGCATAGCAAACGTATTTGTCGTATATGTGGTATCAAAGGTAACCACATTAGAAAAACACTAGTAGGAAACTTTAGATGTAGAATCTACCCATAAGATACTGTGAATATGATCCTCATCATCTAATCTCAATCTATAGAAAAATGATGGGTTCGTTTGGTTCTTTTTATAGAGCCATTGCAAAATTACATTGTCATCTTCTCCTTTAAGTTTTCTTCTAACGTTTGTGTACAAGGAACATTGTCGATCCCTCCAACATGCTCTATGAATATGTCTAGGCTCTACCATTCCCGAGCTCATTGAATATATCGATGACTTTGTAGCACTCGACAATGATTGGTGTGTACGAATTAGACGAGATTTTCTTGGAGTAACTAGATCGTGATTATGGTCATTAACGACGCTAGTCATTTTCCATTCGCCGTCTTCTTGACTACTTATACACATCCTAACCTTGCACCCACACCTTAACTCAGGGTAAACCTTTCTACTTATATTAGGTTTTTCTTGTTTAAACCCTTTCCTCGAGCAAACATAAATCCTATCGATCTGTTTACCTTTGTTGTTATGAGTACTCTCCCTGCAAATACCAAATCCTTTTGTCAATGAATAAGACCTAAAGAACTCATATGCATCATCTTCTGATCCAAACATCAATCCTACACATGGTTCTTCTATTTCTTGGCCTTTGTTTGGTGAGCCACAACCACCATCAGGGATTTCATCACTGCTGATTACATTTGGGCATGTGCTAGATGTCACACATACTGAATTCGTGGGATCCATCTTAGTTTTTTGACTTACCTAACTTGAAACTGCAAACTATAAAAATACATGTATTCAAACCTTCACCTTAAGAATGCCAATCATATTTTTCTCAACCCACCATGCCACATGCAAAAATTGTCACAAATGGATACTACATACTTGTCATATAAACTCATTGAGTGGCAATTCACAATAGACAATGCAAGGGTTTGGAAGAGATGAGAAGACAAATTGAGTAATATACACATTGCCTAGACCTAAATGGACATAGATTAAGATTTGGTGGAACACATTCCAATCAAGCCAAATAGACAAAAGAAAGGGTGTTGCATAAAGATATTATTAGATTATATTATTGTAGTAAATTGCAATACAATAACGGTGGCATTGGTAATAGATAGTGTATTAAGCCAAATCCAAGTGACATAACATAAAAAACTTTCTCAATACAATACAACAATAGTTGAATTACATGAATCGCAACTACAAATTTAAATTGAAATACAACTTTCAGCCACCAAACTTGGCTTCTCATACAGAAAATTGCAACTCTGATTGGTCTTGGCTAGATGCAAAAAGGAGATTGATAAACTTGATAGTGCTCAAGTACTTAAAAATACGGCAATATAAAAATTACATTGCCAAATTATACATCACTTTGGAAATCCATCAAACACTTCAAATTCAAGCTCCTCCTCCACAAAAAACCAAAAGTTATAAGTGCACAGTCTATTAGTGATGTTGAGAACTAGATTAATCAATAGAAAGAACCATCATAAAAAAAATGCACTACAAAAACCAAAATAGGCATACTTGGAGAATAATTACGGAAATATTTCCTTAGATCATCAAAAAAATAAAGAAATTTCATTAAAACGCATCAGATGGAACATACCAGTAATGACATCAAAGCTAGCACATGAAGGCATCCATATACTGAATTTCATATGCCTCCAGTGATGATTATAAAAAGCAAGGTTTAAAAAATTGAGACTTGGGCTAGAATTAACTAGCAGTTAATTCACCAAGTAACTCAGAAGCAGTCCAAGTCAAAATTTTGTGATATCGGCTTAATCAGTACAATGGCAATAAATAATTATAACTGCTTCATTCGGAAATGGGTAAATAACCAATTCTTTAGCATATGGACGGGAGCAGGTTAGGGGGTCAATGGTCATTCGTTTTGCCCCCTTCAACATTAAAACAGTCAAAAGGATGCCACTAATGAGTAGCATAATGCATTCTATTAGTAACTTGTGCAGGTGGTCTTTCCAGCTCTGTTGTGGCATATTTCAACATATGAGAAGACTTAAAAATTAGGATCCAAAATGAGGGATTAACATGGGAGAAAATAAGGCTGAAATTAATAACAATTCTGTAGGAAATCAAGCGGCATGGCATGGAAAAATTTGAAATAGTTTTCCCTTATTAAATTTTCAATTTAACCTACCAAAATGATGATCATATTGACTTATTTAGGATCTAATAAATTGCAGAGAAAAATCAGTCAACATACTCAAGATGCACATGTAATTTCTAGAGCTTAGTAAAACTTGAGGCATGACAGATCTAAAATAAACAACATACTCAAGTGGCATGGCATGGAAAAATTTGAAATAGTTTTCCCTAATTAAATTCTCAATTTAACCTACCAAAATGATGATCTTATTGACATATTTAGGATCCAATAAATTGCAGAGAAAAATGAGTCAATACAATTCAAGAAAATCTCAATCAAACACTCTCCAAACTTAGATCAATCAATTATGAATAAAATCCTCAAACTCCATAAAATGGCTTGATGATGATCTCTTCACAGAAACAAATCTCTTACTAGATTCTCTCTTTTCTTCTTTTCTTCTCTCGCTAAGCTTTTTGATGTCATGAAGAAAGAAGAAGAGGCTTGAGGAGGGCTGGAACTCATGGAGGAATTTCTGTCACTAAAACCTATCAAATAAAAGATAGAGAGAAAGTACCTTTAGAGGTAGGGTTTTAATGGCTGCACAAAGAGAGACGGAGAATGGCGAAGAGAGAGAGAGAGAGGGAGGGGCAATGGCTGCATAGAGAGAGGGAGGACTGTGTGTAGAGAGAGGGGGGTGCTTTTTTTTGCAGTGAGAGGGAGGACTGTGAAGAGAGAGAGAGAGGGAGGTACGCGAGAGAGAGGGACAATTTCATTAATGTATTGTCAGCGCCTCTCACTCTTTTGTCAACGAGTCTTTTTTTAATGTTTTTGAATGAAAGCGAAGCCCCTCCATCGTGACCATCGATTTGCTTCCCATTGATCACAACCGGTGGGCGCACCTGAATGGGGTGCGCGAGTGGGCTAAGCCCATCTTTTTTCCTCCAAGATCTACATTAAAATCTTATATATTTGATTAGAGTAAATATGTGAAAAGTAAACTGTTATATTTGACTATTTCTTGTAATATTTTGTAAAAATTTAAACAAAATAGAATTATGCAGATTAAAGGAATGATTGAAATATCTAAGACTAACCACTGTGTATGGTTAAAATCTCCTATTTTAAAACTAAACAATATTTTGAATTGCATTAATATTTCATCTAACAATTTGTAAACATACAAGCAACAAATTGTATTCAAACTGATACTAATTAACCTGATACAAACTATTACAAGCTGATTACAAAGAGAACTATACAATAACACACTTACTGTTTACATATGCAATAACTGGAAAATAGTTTCCAGTGTTGAGGGCAATAGGAAGGAAGAGAATGCAGATTGCAATCACACATGCTGTTATAAAGATAAGGAGGAGAAATAGAACCTGGTAGGTAAAATGAATTATGAAGCTATGAGGTCAGGATAGCTTGTTGGATGATGAAGTATCTTCGGGCAGAAGAGAGAGAAGAAGGGGAAAACAGAGAAGAAAAGAGAGAAGAGGGAGAGTAGTAGAGCGGAGCAGAGCTAAGAGGAAAAGCTCGGAGAGGCTTGTGATCTGCGAACTGACTTGCGATCTCCAGACTGGTTTGCGACCTGAGGTCTGAATGAGAGGAGGCCTCCTCTTATATAGAAGAGGTTGCTTCGTGATGAAGCAAAGGAGTGATAAGACCGAAAGGGGGAGAGGACATAAAGTAAAAGCAAAAAAGGAAAAAGACAAAAATGAGAAAAGATGATGCTTAAAAAAGCATCATGTACAGTGACTTTTTTGTTTCTTATAGAAGTGGCCACAGTAAAAAGCATCTTTGAACAGTGGCTTTTTGTCTTCTTCTGTCGGTGGTGATGGTGAAAGAGCATCCTTGTACAGTATGTCGGTAGCTTCTGTCGGTGGCTTTTGTCTTATATGTCGGTGGCATAGCAAAAGTCTCTTGGTATGATCTGTGTATGTCGGTGAGGTACTGTGGAGCATCTTTTAGGGTCTTTGGCTGAACTTATCTGGGTCTTCTTCTTCTGGGTCTGTTTCCTCTTCTGGATCTGCTTCGTCAAGTTGTAAATATTGATTGGTGTGTAATGGTGAGGATTGTACGGTTTCGTCTGATGAAACAGGTTTTCTGCCTGCTTCTGCGAAGATCTCTTTCATTTGTTGTTCTAGCATTTCTTTAGAAGCATTTGGGTTAGATTGGAGCATATTTTGTAGGTATGTAAGAAAGTCAAAGGAAGTATTGGCTGTATTATGGTCACTTGGACTTGGGTGATATATAGGTTTTTGTGGAGGTATCCTCTTGGGAACTATGGTTGTGGGATCCATATTAAAAATATCCCACCACTTGACTGAGATGGTTTTACCCAGTCTGGGAATGTAGGTATGGTCAGCCGTATTACTGACAGAGATAGTATATTCCCATTTCATAATCCATGGGAGTTGATATAAGGCCACAAAGTAAAGGTGATTGTTAATATCATTATTGCTATTATTAAATTTCACAAATTGTTCCTGCACTTTTTGGAAAGCAGGAGGTAAAATTGAAGTGGTTGATCCCCAAACTAAAAACCAATTTTTAAACCAGTTGGGGAATCGTTCGAAAACAGGTAATCGAAACTGGATATACCAGCTATGAGTATTGTTTGGATTTTGGTAATAAAATATTTTATGCCAAGACTCTATGTATTCGGCATATTTGTAATATTTGTATAAAAAATCGGGGTTGTGTAATTTCTTTCCTTGAACGGGATTGCATCCCCACTCATCATAAGAAAGTAGTTTCTTAATTTGGACTTTGGAGTAAGCAATGACTCTAGTATTCTGTTGGTAGTAATGGACAACAGATATAGATCTTGTTTTCATGAGAATTGCTTCATAATATTATCTGGTTTTGACTCCATTGGTTGGATTTAAATGATTAATCAAATATAATGGAGCAAGCTTGATGGGGTCCGTATTTATGTGATGGTCATCAATGGTGATGTCCATAAGGTAGGCTCGTTCAATGTATGAAGACCTAGGCAAATTAGGCCTTTGATTGGATTTGGATTGTGCTTGAGAATAAGCAGGAGTAGAAGTATTAGCCTCAGGGTAAGTAATTTGGTGAATAGGAGAGTTGGAAGGTGAAAGGGTTGCCAAAGGCGGGAATTCACCTTCGAAGGGTATTATATTCAGTGGACGTTTGTCGTTGCGAGAATTGCTACGAGAACCCATGGAATTAGGTGAAGATGATAGAGTAGTATTATTTCTATTAGCGAAATCAAAGGCGGACATGATAGTCTGCCAGCGGGCAAATATTTGTTTGGAAACGAGATTTTGAACATCTTTTTGCAGAATATCTTTGGCGGCTTTACAATCAGTGCGTATGAGAAATTGTTGATTGAGAATATCACTCTGAAATTTTGTAACACAATGCCCAATGACTAGTAATTCCTTTTTTACCATAGAATAGTTTTGCTGAGTTGGGTTCCAGGCTTTAGAGGTATACCTGAGTAGTTGTTCCTGATTATCAATGCGTTACTTGAGAATACCACCCAAGCCTATTTCTGAGGCATCACACTCTATTATTTTGAAAGCAGTAGGATGAGGAAGAGAAAGGTAAACAAGTGTTTTGACCTGTTGTTTAATTAATTGAACTGCTTTAGTATGAATATGTGTCCAAGGTAAAGGATGCTTTTTCAATCTATCATGTAAAGGTTTAGCATCTATGGCAAGATTACTGACATAATTTAAACATCCTAAGAACCTCTGAAGTTTTTTCTTGTCAAGTATCTGATCAAGGAATTTATCAGCAAATTGGATAGATCTATCTATGGGAATAATTGTACCATGATGAATCATATGTCCTAGAAACCTAATATTGGTTTTAAACAAAGTTATCTTTTTTGCCGATACAACTAATCCAGCATTCTGGACTGTATGTATAAAAGTGTTAATATGTTTAATATGTTGGTCTATAGATTCAGAAAAGATTAGGACATCATCAATATAAACTATCATGAATTGGTAATAGGCATTAAAAACATCATTCATTATTTTCTGAAATTCTGATGGAGCATTTTTTAAACCAAATGGCATTATATTCCATTTATATTGTCCAAATGGTACATTAAATGCTGTTTTATATTTATCTTGTTCTTGAATTTGTATTTGCCAATATCCAGATTTCATATCGAATTTGGAAAAGATACAAGCATTAGCTACTCTATCTAATAAATCTTTTTTATTGGGGATAAGATATCGAATCCTTCTTAAAACTTTATTGAGAGGTTTATAGTTTATGACTAGTCGAGGAACTCCTCGTTATTTTTCAACATTTTTATTTACATAAAAAGCTGCACAGCTCCAAGGTGAAGAGCTTGGTCGTATTAACTTTTTTGTTTGGAGGTCACTAATTTCTTTTCTACACATATCTAATATATATATATATATATATATATATATATATAGGAAAAAGTTAGGGTTAGCCCACTAGCTCATATGAACATATGGGTCCAACGGTCCAGATTGAATCTGGGCAGATCTGACGATCACGGATATCCGGTAGTACTTGAATTTTATTTATTTATTTATAAATCCAAATCACTTGAAATTTTAGGTGCGTGTTCTTCTCATCAACTCACACCTAATAAAAATATAAAAAAAATTATTCACAAAAAACAAAATGATCAAAATACCCTCGAAACGTTTCAGAGGTATTTTGGTCAATTTATTTCATGTAAAAGATTTTTTTGATATTTTTGAAAGATTCAAATATTTTTGATGAATACACACATAAAATTTCAAATGATTTGGATTTGTAGAAAATAAAATAAAATTCAAACACTACCAGATATCTGTGATCGTCAGATCGGCTCAAAATCTATCTAGGACTTTGAGCTCATATGTTTATATGAGCTAGTGGGCTAGTGGGCTAATACCATCTTTTCCTATATATATATATATATATATATATATATATATATATATATATATATATATATATGAAAAACAGTTTACAACGTCTATAGGTGAAAATGAACAGTGATTTCACCTATGCTTATCACCGTACAAAGTTCATCACATGGTCACAGTTATTCGGTAATCTTTTATTTATTTATTTATTTTTTTACAAATAAAAATGATATAAAATTTGGAGAGTGTGTACATCTTAGTAAGGCGTACCTAATAAAAATATCAAAAAAATATTTTACATGAAATAAATTGACTACTACATAATGCCTATAGGTGAAAATGAATAGTAATTTTGCCTATGCTCATCACTGTTCAAAGTTCATCGCATGGTCACATTTGTCTGGTAGTCTTTCGATTTTCATTTATTTCTACAAATCAGAATGATTTGAAATTTGGAGCGTGTGTTCATAAAAAATAGCCGAATCTACCAAAAATATTAAAAAAATATTTTACATGAAATAAATTGACCAAAATTCTCTTGAAAAGTTTTAAGGGTATTTTGGTCAATTTAATTTTTACGAATTTTTTTTGATATTTTAATTAGATGCACCTTACTAGGATGAACACACACTTCAAAATTCAGGTCATTCCCTTATATAAAAAAAAATGAAAAATAAAATACTATCAGACAATCGTGACCGTACGATAAACTTTGGACGGTGGTGAGAGTAGGTGAAATCACTGTTCATTTTCGTTTATAGGAGTTGGGAAGACTTTTTGGGGCTTTTTTTATTATTTTTTTTGTAAAATATTTTTTTATATTTTTGGTAGATTTACGTAATTTTGATAAACACACTTTCCAAATTTCAGTTCATTCTGATTTGTAGAAAAAAAAATGAAAAATGAAATACTATTGGACAATCGTGACTGTGCGATGAACTTTGGATAGTGATGAGGGTAGGCGAAATCACCGTTCATTTTCGCCAATAGGAGTTTTGTAGTATCTTCCTATATATATATTTATTTAGGTTAGGTTAAGGTGCTCACACTATGGAGTAGTTTATCTTTGTACTCAACAATTTTAGACACTTCTATACTCTTGTTTTGTACATGAAGCATTTTTTTAATAAGAAAATTTTTAGTCATCAGAAGAGGTGCGACATCATCTATATGTGGTGTGACATCACATATATAGAGCATTACATGCCCACTAGTATGGTCTATATAAAAAAAATGCCCTTATTAAAAAAATGCTCTATATACAAAATAATGGTATATAAGTGTCCAAATTTTGTTTAGTACAATGATAAATTACTCTATAATGATATATATATGCGTCCTCATCGTTAAATCCTGGTGCCAATCTTGAGATTGGGATTGGGGTTTACCTAATAACTTGCTTCAGAGCAGGTTACCGGTAGCAGACACCCAACAGTTCTGATTAATAAGGGAAATATCAACAGCTAGGATTTTACTTTTCCCATTACTCTCTCTTAACTCTCAAAAAACTTTTTACCTTATACCTCTCTCAATGTCATACCACTTTTTCTCAACGAAACCCAGCTGTGTCGTACTCTATCTCTTCTCCCATCTATACATATATATATATATCTCTCTCTCTCTCTCCCCTGCTTCAAACCCCATTATCAACCTTACCTCTTTTCCCTTCTCAAGTTCTCTGGTCTCCACTACTCTCTTTCTCTGTCTCTCTAGTCACTAGTGTCTCTCTCCTACCTCCACCACGCGCACACACTCTCTCTCACACACCTTTAGCATCTCTTTCTCCATTAGCTTCTCTCTCTGCTGCATGTCTACATAGCACGAGCCATCTCAGACAAAAGACGAGAGTTATCATTGAGATCATATTCATGTATGTGGAATCGAATACCCCAATTTTTGTTTTTTCTTATTGGGCCTACAAAAACCATTTCTCGACAGCAGAGTGGTGGAAAATATAGTGCTGACCCTCTTCTCCCTTTTATTTTCTTAGTTATGTATAAGATTGTTGCGGTTGTGTGACAAGATTACTAAGTGTCTTGATTCTCCATTTTTCCGCATGTATTTATCATGGTGTCCACATTGTAATTAATGTAGAGCACCTGTGAGGCCCATCTGTATAACTGGTGCCTGATTGGGTTTCTCCACACTTTACAAGTTGATGTAAAGTGACAGTCGTGGCAAGTAGAATTTTGTATGTGCTTCAAAACTCAATGTCGCTATGCTTATTTTAAGTTTATCTATTGTTCCTTTGGATTAGAAAGTATTAAGGTTTTGCTTATAAACAATGACTTCCCATTGTTCTTGCAGGTGAAAAAATGACTAGTTCATCAACTAGTAATGTTGAGTAATGTCGCTGATGTTACGGTTTTTGCGATGATTATCTTAGGAGCTTACAAGATTGGAACACGAGGACATCACCACCATCAAACAAAGAAATATTGTTAGATGTTAGACCATCAATAAATATGAACACAAGTAAACTTTGACGAGCATGTTCTCGTTTACCAATTAGCTACTTTTTAGCTTTGGCAATAGTTTTCATTGACTTATTTATG
This sequence comes from Amborella trichopoda, assembly GCF_054954075.1. Lineage (NCBI taxonomy): Eukaryota > Viridiplantae > Streptophyta > Magnoliopsida > Amborellales > Amborellaceae > Amborella > Amborella trichopoda. Next base: position 41,838,847 of record NC_142341.1, read on the forward strand.
TAACCAACTTGTAATTTAAAGTGACTTGAAAGAAATTGGTGATGACTCACTTTTGTTTCATGACAATTGAATATGATTTAGTAGTTGTTACGTATGTGTGCATATTAGAACCGCAAGTGCAATTTGCCCATCATAATTTAACTCTTTAATTCCTCAGGATGTCCTGTTTGAAAATAGTCAGTTTGTATAAGTTGGTTGTTATACAAATGTGGTTCATTTGATTGATTTTTTTTATCTGCCTTCTTCGTATATTTCGTAATCGGCAGATGTGATAGTGAGTAATTTGTTCCTTTCAACTAATTATGTTTGCTATGATGCTCTGATAATTTATAGAGTAGTGATACTATGAGATCCTCCTATAATCATGTGAGTAAGACTTCAAATGATCACCATTAAATTTTGACACAGATATCTAGAAAAGTTATTAATAAATCTATTCACCTAAGTTCACCACCCATATGATAACGTTTCTAGATATCTGTGTCAAAATTTAATGGTAATCTTTTGAGATCTTACTCACATAGGTGTGGAAAAGTCTCATGGTATCATTATTGTAACTTATATCCATTCGTGACATAGAGCATTTGTCATTATAGATGCATCTTTGGAGTGTAAAATCTTAAAATAACAAGTTGTGAGGGCTTGAAAAAAAAAATGCCAGTTTGATACAAAGCGAGTTTCAAGGGCTTCAATGTAGTTCACATGCTTTACATGTGCCAACCAAGATCCTTTCCATTCTCTTAATCTCCCTTTTAAAAACCCTTTAATCCAACATAAAAAAGGAACAATGAACTTTTATAAGAAAAAAGAAATCGGTTACTAGATTCAAAATTTGGTCAATTTCATAGCATGGTCTACTGGCTCAAACAATGAATGTTAAAGGTTTATCCACTTGGATTCAACACTAGAGGTTTATTAATGAGACCTCAAAAATTGAATTCGAGTGTGATTGATCTAGTATCATTCAATCTTAGAGCTGTGTTCACTAATTATTTAGAAATAGGTGCGGTTTCTATAAGGTTGCAATTTTAAATAATTCAATTAAGGTGTACCTCCAAATTTTATCATAACATGCGATTTTGGTGTAAAAAAATCTTAGAATTATTTGAAAACCTACTTTTATATCTAATTATAAAATTTTAAACTCCAAAAATAATTAAAATCAATTGGATTTATAAATATATCAAAATCTTGAAAATGGACGGCCTAGATAATATGCTGCAAGATGTACTATTTATGGGACTAAAAATCTCTGGTTTTTTTTTTTTTTTTTTCATATTCATACATCTCGATGTCAAGATGGTCGATTAGAGAGTTTTTCAACGTTAAAACAACCTTTTTCTAATGGAGTTTTGAAGTGCATATGTGATCAACCTTATATAAACCTTTTCCTTTAAAAATACCCTTGGTCGCAGAGGTTCACTTGGGAGCACGAATAAGAGAATGAGTATAAAAAAGAGAATAGATGTATATGGAAAAGAACACAAGAAAATAGAGATTTAGATAGAGAAGAAACCAAAAAGAGCACAAATGCATTTTGGTCTTAATTAAAATTGAAATTTGACTTGGGGGGTCGATGTAGACATAATAATAAGAAGGAACACAATCAGAAAAAAATATCAATTGGGGGAGGGGCGCTCCTAGGTGGAGGATCTTCTAGATCTAGGGTTTTATGTAATTTTTTTTTTTTTTACGTGTGATTGGAGCCGTCTAATCACAAAAGAATCTTCATCCAAGATGGCATCCAAACATGCCCTAAATGGTCAAATCACCTCTTTTTCTTAATAGAAAAAATTCATTTAAAGGGTTATAACGCTTCTTACAACATCATAAAGGGCCTAAATAATTAGGAGCATTTCAATAATTTGACCCATCGAAGCTCCAATTGAATAATAACAATATCAGTGCTTGTTCACATGTTGGTAATTGGAACAACTGGATGTTGGTGCAAATGTAATTTTGTACATTTTGCACCATAATGCCTTCATAAATGCCTTTTTATTGTTCCTCATTAAAAACTTTGAAGTGCGTGATCCTTATTTGTAACTTTGAATAAATAAAGGCATCTGTTATGCGGTTGGGTTAGGATTGGGCATGAGTAGTGTTTGAGCCGGACTAACCCTGGCCCTAGTACCTAAAGGGTTGGCTTGGCCTGATGAGGCCAAAAAGGCCCAAGCTTGGCCCGACCCTAATAAGGTAGAAAAGCCTTTAACCCAAGCCCGGCTCTAGTCCCATTAGGGTGGAGTCGGGGCAAATAAGATACAAAGAAAAAGAAGGTCGTGTTGGGCCAACCTGAACTATATCAACTTTGGCCATGCTGGATCTGGCCCTACCTTCAAGCCATGATTGCCCAGGCCTAGACCCTAGTTTTTTAGGGATAGGTTGATCAGGCTAGGTCACCTAGACCCTCAACCCATGCCACCATTAGGTTTGGCATCTTGGGGGTTAAATTGCTGGGTTAAATTACTAAAATACCTTATCTTTCCAAGCTTCTAATATTGAACAATGAAAATTTGAAAATCTTGTAATGTTTTTTCAGGGAGTTAGCTAATTTAAATGAAAATAAAAATATATCTCATTAATTAGGATCATTTGATCCGTTTAATAATTTTGCATAGAGTTTCAACCCCATAAATGGTATTTTACTTTTTCTTTTTTCATCCATGACCCTTTATTTAAAGTTAAACCATGATTTGAGTTGGACTTGGCATCCTAAATTGCCCTTGTACAATTAGCTAGTTAACATCGCAATAGCAATTGATGGGCCCCCCGAAGCATAAGAAGCGATAAATTCACAAGCACTTACCATACCGGAGCGAAAAAGAAGCCCTGAAAATTTTGCCCTAGGTCTTTTGCATTAAGAGAGCAGTCTCGTCAATTGAGAGAAGGTTAGGTCCTTCCAGCAATCATTCCGTCTTCTTTCTCGAAATTTAGGGTTTCTTAGTGCATTTGTTACAGGATTCTCCTCTTTTTGTTTCTGCGAATTTAGGGTTTTGGTCTTTGTTAGGGTTGTGCAGGTTCTTCTCGAATTCAATGGCTTCGAAGCGGATCCTTAAGGAGTTGAAGGACCTGCAGAAGGATCCTCCCACATCTTGCAGTGCAGGTTCACAGCAATCTGTCTTTGTCTTTTATATATCTCCTTTTTTTCTCAATTTTTTGTCTTTTTCTTAATAAATGTGAAAATTTTCGTAAAGGAGATATATTTGTGCGTGTTGTGTGTTTACCTCTTTGTTATTTGGATTGTTTGAATAGTTGTTCTCTCGTATAAATTTCATTCAATATGGCTGTTAGAGATCTGTTTATGTAGTTTGATACTCAATCTTAGGCTTTTGCATATGCTTGATTGTCCTGTACAGCGTGTTACTGAATATGAGGCACTTCTTTTGAGGGGCAGACTAAAATCTGTATATCTAGTTCTTCAGTTGCTTCTTGACTTGTTTCAATATGAATTTGTGGAGATGGTTTTGAGATTAGTGTGCTGCTTGATTAAGAGGTTTTCTGTTCAGAACATTTTATTCAGGGTGCACTGGGTTTTGATAGTTGCACATGTTTTTGACTTTCTTTTACCATTTTCTCTTGGTAAACTCCATTTCTTGATGTTTGTGATTATAACTTTGAGGGAGAATTATTGAGACTATTTGCACTATGGATTTTTTGTAATTTAATAAGCGTGTTGAGAGAGTTATCCTGGCAAAAGTAAATTTTGATCCATTTCTAAAAAAAAGTGAAATTTTGATCCTTATTTATCGTCTTTTGATTTGGTCTTTTCATTTCCCTAGTTTCTCTGTCAGGATCCTGTGACTATGCCGACAATGGATAGGGTTCTTTGCTCGGTCCTCATACATATTTTAGGAGAAGTTGCTTTGTTGTTTTAATCAAGGAAAAAACGTGTTCTACTTTTCTTCTTATGATTATTAGAAGAGGGTGCTTTCTTGTCCTTATGATCAAGGGTTTTGGTTGATTTTTCTGGGCACTGAAGTCCTATTGATTAATTACGAATTGTTTTCCGGTGGCTATTTCCCTACCTTTATTTTTGGTGAATTAAATTGATTGGGTATGGTTTGTAGGTTATATGATGTTATTGATGCATATGTTTTTTGTAAATGATCCCGAAGAGACATGATTCTAGTGGATGAATTTCCTATAAAAGCTCCTTAGGGTGAATTTCCAGTGATTCTATATGCATTTTTAAAGTGAGCACTCCTTGATTAAGGGCAAAAGGTAACCATAAAGTTGTACTCAAGAGCACAGGGAAATAGGATGTACGCAATAAAAGGGAACAGAAAGAAAAAGAATAGGAAAGGGGAGAATGTGAGGGACAAAGAGAACGGCCAAGTTCTTGGAGGGATGACGTACACTTTGGAGAGTGAGTTGAAGCCTGCATACTTGTTAGTTGATTGGTTAGCTGTGCTGTTATAAGTTTTCAATGAATTGCAAAGTTCTCTATGATTGATATCTCTTCTATATTGTCCACAGCTCCTCTAGAGGCCAGAGCCTTCTAACAAGTCTTCTAAAATGCCCTTATTTCCTTCTTTCTCTTCACTCTAACCCTTTCTTCTTCTCTTTCTCCCTTTCTCCATTCCTTTTCTTCTTCCCTTTTTGTTTTTGTGGAATACTTGAATATAGATGTTGTGGGATGCCTGTTCTCCTTTTTTCGACTATTTTTGGTTTGTACTTTTGGTCCATTGAGCACCCAAAATGTGCTCTGTCATTGCCTCGCTGCTCGTTAGGGCTTTTCTAGCTAGTATCATAGTAATCTATTGTCACCAAGACACCAATTTTTAAAAGAAAAAAGTCCCTCTCTACAATCTTCTTCCTGAAGAACACGGAGAGTAGAGGTATAGCCTCAGCATTTTGGCACTGTGTATGGCATTTGAACTATCAAAGGTGGCAAATCAGCCCAGTCTCATCATTGACAATCCCTTGACAACAAAAGGTCTGAGGTTATTTAGAGAGCTCCTGCGGAAGCTCAACTTAGGTAGTCTTTGGGGCTACGCCAATAGTGATACCATTGCTATGTGCTTCCTAGGATAGTTGTATCTATGAACTGGCATAATTATAAAAATAAAATAAAATATGAATAAAAAATGATAATGTTGCTTTTATGATATGGTTTATAAATATATTTGTTGGATGCATGCATTTATGTATCATAGAAGCAGTAATAAATGCTGTCGATGCATCAAAGAGGATATGCCTTTTCTGTTTCCTCGTCCTAGATTTCGAGGTATGTGGAGCCATACCCCTTTCTCCATATTCATGTCTATGTTATATGGGCATTTTAGCCTAGAGCGAAGGGTGCAACACAAAGGAGAAACAGTCTTCCACTCTCAATTGTGATCCAAAGAATAAAGGCCTTGAAATTCCTTGTGAGCTAAGGCCCATAAAAAAATGTGGTGTATTGTCATCTTGAAAACATTCAATGTTCTAGACTAACTATTTTGTGTATTCATTTGTTCCTCTTCCAACATAGGTATAAGATGGAAGCCGATGCATGTGGACTTGAGAGGAGCTTCCTAAGCTAACGATGGTGTTATCAATTGGAGCTTGGTGATCGTTATTGCTTTAAAGGAACACAATCATCATTGTGGCACGGCACCATATATCATGATTGCTGCTGCTCACACAATTTAGAAATACATTCTCTTGTCTTGGCATTTTTTAATATTTTGACTTTCCCATTACTCACATGAAACACGGTTAACGCTGCTACATGGCCCACTGGTTGTCTATGTTCATTTTCCTATCTACATCAGCTATATTATTACAACATGCCTTACAATAAAGGGTAGTAGTCATCCCAAGCTCTCGCTGGTAACACTATCGTTACCTTAGTGTGCTCCTTTTCTGCCTAGTACATCAGAAAAGCCTGATGGGTAATTGGTGGATTCGTGCATCAACAGGCCCCACTCTTTTGGATGCCCATTTAAGTGAACACATGACAGTATGCTACTCGATAAATGGGCTATACACCTTGATCTTATCTTTTATTTAAAACAGTTCTTTAATGGGTAACGGGTTCCCTGTTTCTATATGAGGATTGTCACTTAACTCCCTCAGTGTGACCGAGGCAAAGTTTCCTGTGTGAAATTCTCACTTAGAGCTTCTAACTTAGAGGTTGTGTTAGCCATTCCTTATAGCCTTACGCCCATCAACTTTCCATATGCAATTGACATCGTGGCATTCATGTATAGTTAAGGTTCATTTTGTCATGTTTCTTAAGATATTGGAATCAGGGTAAGTGCGTAGACTGTTTGACTACCCAAGCGAGTTGACTCAGACTTCCTCATGTAGCTCACCACAAACTCGGGCGAGTCGACTTGGACTAGCTTGAGGAACGTGGCACGTGGCTAAGTTCCATGCTCGAGCCAAGTTCAAAAACATTGGTTGTTGGAGTTTATTTGGAGCTAGTGTCTTTTATAATTATAGGGATTATGTAAACAACAATTGCCCCACCTACCTCTGCGGTTGCCACCCTGCCCCTCCTAGGGATAGGCAGGCCTCTTTGTGTGGTCTGGGCTAGGGCTTTCGCCAAGTTGCACCCGGCACCCAGACCTGGGCCGGCGCCCAGGTCTTGTCCTTCCCCATGGGTGGGAAATGCCCTTCGGCAAAGGCACTTTTGTCTCCCCCCCAACCCCCCACACCCCCTCCACCTCCCCCTCCCCGTCCCCCCTTTCTTCTTTTCTTTTTATGGGGGGAAAGGGTTTGGGGTATTGAAAACCCCACGAGCTCTTTTTGGGGCATTCAAGCCCCATAAAAACAATGAAAAAAAAGCCATATCTTTGAAATTTTTTGGAGGTCAATTTTTTTTACTACTTAGAAAAATCATCTCAAACGTTATCTTTTTTTTTTTTTTTTCTAATTGGATGAATTTTTAACCACAAAAAGAAGTTATAAGGGGTATTTAAGGGTGATTTAGACGTTCATAGTTATCCAAAACTCGAAGATTGGCGATGATGATCATTGGAACATACATTCTTATTCAATTTCTTTTCATCTTTTGTATGATTTTAATTTTATGACTTCCACATTTCTCACTAAATTTTGGGTTTGAACTTTGGATTTGCCATTTCTGAAAGAGTACAGGCTATGAAGATTGGAGTCTATGCACATTGGTGTATTGACATGTGGTTGTGGTCTTGTTTGTATTTAAGTTATTTAATATTGGTCTTTAATTTCTATGGGTATTTGAGTGTTCTATGGAATCGTGGATGTCATTTATTAATTTGATCCAATGATTTCAATGTGCTCTACAGCATTTAGGCACTTATATGTTTAGTTAGATTACATATACATACATAAATGCACAAAAATAAAACACATATACACATATATGTCTGTCTCGGGTGCCTTGAGACCTAGTCGCTCACCTAGAGCCAAGCAAACCAACTCTCCACACCTCCCTCACGTTCCCCTGCTCCCTTCTCTCCTCTTTTTCTTCTTTCTCCTGATCGATGCTGCCTTCTAGGAGCACCCTACCTGTTTTTTTTAAACATTTAAAGGGATCTCATGTTTAACTCTTAGGAATTAATCTATCAGAGTTTTTAGATAAATGGCTGAGGTTTGCTTGTATTAACGTCACTTGTGGGTTAGGTTAGGACTTAGGTTTCTCCCTTTTAATTTCTGAACTTTTGTGGAGTGTAGACTTGGGCTTGAGAAGTTACCCTTCTTTTGGAGCTTGCTCCCAAGAAAGCCTAGAGAGGTGGCCTAATCCCTCACAATTGTTTTATTTTGTTCTTTATATCTATCTTTTGGAATCAGAGCAGAAAGAGTGTGACGGACCATACCCTCTTTGGGCTTGCAAGGAGTCCACCCTAAATGAAAGGGCTCTTTGCAAGCCTAAAATTTTTGATTTCTTGTCTTCTTTCCTTCTTAGAGTAGTTAATATATTCATAAGTAATTGGCAGCCCTTTATTTTAACCAAATCTTAGCCATAAATCTATGACTGAAACTGCCATAAAATCTTTACGATGAGAAAAGAAAGAAAACCCCTAAAACCTCCACAAAGTCAACATCCCAAATTTTCCCTAGTTTCGAACTCCTAAAAATATAGCACAAAATAACCCCCAACTACAGCACATTCGTATATTGTTACACCGTGCAACAAGGATTGGTTGGACTATAATTATCTACAAAAGTTTTTTTTTTTTTTTCTTTTCAGTGGCAAGACAATAAAGAATAGAATTTAGAATGAATACATAAGAGGGAACTTAGGTGTGACTTCAATAGCCAATAAGATGAGGAAAGGAATGAATACATAAGAGGGAACTTAGGTGTGGCTTCAATAGCTAATAAGATGAGGGAAAGTACGCCTAAGTGGGTTGGCCATGTGTAGTATAGACTTAATACAACATCGGTTAGGAGGTGTGATTTGGTTCAAGTGGAAGACTCTAAAAGGGCAAGGGAAGGTCTAAAAGGACATGGATAGAAGTAGTAAGAAAACAAATAGTGACTTTTGGTCTTAGTGAGGGTATGGCCCTTGATAGAGAAGAATGGAAGAACAAGATTCATGTGCCCCAAATAATTGGGATAGAGGTTGGATGATGATGATGTGCAATATTGTGTTTCTCCTTTACCTTTACACCAAGGAGATATGGTAAAGGATTTTTTTTTTGAGAGAAATTAACATTGTATTGATGGAGTAGAATTACAAAGATATAAAGCCACAGTGAAGGGGCAAAAGTCACCGAGAATGGTGACAGCTGGGTGCAACCAGCAAAGAAAAAAGAAAGGAGAAAAAGGGCTACAGAAGCCCAACAAAAGAGACTCAAGAAGGGAAAAGTAGGGGGAGAAAGAATAGAGTCCAAGAAGTCTAGAGACAAAAATGCAACAAAGCTGCTGTGGATCCATCATCCTGGTAGTAGCGAAGAGGCTGCTCCCTGTTTTCTTTTTTTTTTTGGTAAGGGATTTTATTTATTTATTTATTTTTAATTTTTAAGAAGTGGTACCAAAAATTTTATTTTCCCTTGGATGTCCCTGGCTTCCCAAAATTTTTTACACCCAAATCTTGGATGCCTAGAATTACATACTTGAGTGTATTGGTGATGGGTCTCTACTCTCTCCCTCTCTCTCTACTCTATATGGTTCTTGCATAGTACCAGTAATAAATATGTTCTATACTAGTACTATACTGTACTAAATAGTATATAGAGAAAGATAGAGAGGGGTAGATAATGGATCTCTACTCTGTTCCTTTCTTTCTCTAACTTTCCACTTTTTATATTATATGGTACATATATGTACTAACACCCCCACCCCTTAAATATATATATGTATGTATGTATATATTAACACCACCCGTCCCCAACCCCCTCCCCCCCCCCCTTTTTCTTTTTTGGGGCATCTCAGTCATGAGGTGTGCACCTAGGTGGCTGCCCCCACATTTTTTAACATTGCCCCTAGATGTCCATGACTTCCCAAATTTTTGCACCCTAATCTTGGGTGCCTACAACTATATATACTTAGTTATTGGTGAAGTTAGCAATAGCCATTTTTGCTTGAAATTAGATTTGATAAACTGTATGTTGTTTGAATAAGATTAGAATGAAATGTACGAAACCTTTCAAATAATTACTTTGAAAATTGAAAGTTGTGGGGACTCATTTAAAAAGGGAAAATATTTAATACTTAAAAGTATATTGTCGTGTGTCCTTGGACCCTCCTATCCCCCGTATGTACTTAACAATGGATATGGATGCAGCTGCTGTTTCACTTTTTAGTCCATTAGAGATTGTGGATCGGCCCCAACAATACGAGGATGTAGTGTAGTATACGGAACCATCAAGTAATGTACATCTCTTGGCATTGGTTTGATGTCCCATTGCAAGAAATACATTGTCCAATAAAAATTGTGTCTACTTTCTAGGAAGGGTGATGCTAGTTGAAAAAATTGATATATGTAAGGCCTAAAAATGTTTTTTCTTGGACTCAAAGTTATCCAGCTTCCTTACGTCGTTTGGAGCTTCATTCAATAAGTATGTTTGATCTTTGATGCTTCAAAAATTTCTTCAGATAAATAAGTTTGCCTCACATATTGTGGAGCTTTGTTACATATTTATGTTCGATCTTTGATGCATCAGAAATTTTTTGTGAGAAATAAGTTGTAACAAGAACATCTGAATATACTAGACTACTAAAGCTACCCCAATTCTCTCCATGCCATGTGGAAAAATGGGTATACAATAAAGAGGCTAACCATGCATGGTACAAACAATAGTAAAGGCGGATATAATATTAAGTCTGGTTTCTGCATTATAATTTTTATTATGTGCAGTCATTAAAGTTTCTTATTATTTTTATTTTTTTAATTACTTAATAAGTGTCCTAAGATGATCTGATATATATTGGTAATGAAATCCAGATATTGGTCTTTTTTTTGAAATGTTGATGTTGTGTATTTATCTCTATAGGAATAAAATTACTAAAGGTCCTCACCAGGAGTGACGGGAAGGCAGCCCATATGCTGGGGGCTCTGTAGAAAATTACCAACATATCTCCAAAAGTGGAATGAAAGAGAGTAGACTTAAGTGGGTTGGCCATGTGGGGTGCAAACCTAGTGCAACACATATTGGGAGGTGTGAGCTAGTTCAAGTGGAAGGCTCAAAAAGGGCAAGGGGTAGGCCCAAAAGGACATGGTCGGAAGTAATGAGAAAAGATATTGGGACTCATGGCCTCATTGAATGTGTGACCCTTAATATAGCAGAATGGCGGACCAAGATTCATGTAGCCAGCCCCAATTAGATGGGAAAAGGCTTTGACGATGACGGTGATGATCTCAAAAAGTGGAATGGATACTACCCATAGATCAGGTGCTGAAAAACTGTCAGTTTAGTAGCCGAAGAAGATTAAGAGTGGGTAGGATGGAAAAGAAGCCCCCTGGTGATGGGGGGGGGGGGGGGGGGGGGGGGGGTGGGGTTGGGTTGGGAGATGCAACCCACAAGCCCAAAGACCTGCAAAAAAGGTTAGAGCCAGGAGGATGATGAATGAGCGGGCTAGAGGGGGAGAAAAGAAGGGAAGATAGAGAAAAAATGAAGTAGAGATGAGAAGGGCAAGGTTGTGGTAGAAGACGAAGATGGGGGAAGGTAAAAACATATAGGTAGAAATATGAAATATTGGTAGGCTGAATGTATTGTGTCCATTTAATTATGTATTCAGGAACTATGCTACTAACAAATTTAGGGAGGCTCGAGCTTCTATACATGGTCTTATGAGACCATGGATGGGCAAGCAATTTAAAACCATGAACAGTCAAAACAATGCCAATGCTTGCAATCCTGATTTTGGGAATATGATGATACCTGACTGATCAACATTTAGAAACTTGGAATTTTAATTGACTCAGCAAAAAGTGGATGACGACGATTGAATTATTATACTAACCATTTGTTTATGCATAATGGCAGTCTGTTTATACCACTGACCATTTTGAAGGAAGAATTTTGAAGTATTCGACAACCTTATTAGTTCCTAACCATATCCAATAACTGGCCCCTTTCATATAGTTCCAGCGGAGCATATGTTGGGCTATCAGCCTAGTTAGCCATTCAAAATTTTCAACTCTTACTGCCAATGAGAAATGTCCAATATGAAATTTTATGCCTTCCAACATGGTCTTCTCTAGAATTTTAGGTGTATTAGAGAATAATCTATGGAACGGAACACATATCAAATGATCTATTCAAAGGCATATATGTAACATGGCTTCATTATTTGATAAGAAAAACTGCTTGTGGACTTTTCAGGTGTATGTTCTTTCAGAGAGTTGACAGGAAGGGACTTGTGACCTAACTTTCCCACCGGATCTACCTCGATTCCAACTTCTTTTTCTTGTTCTTGCCTTTCCAATTTCTCATCTTTTTTCCATGGCCATTATAAACCTCTTGTTGAATTTCCGTATTTAAATTCATCTTTCTATTCTCTCTCCTCTTTTCATGATTGTAAGGAGTACTGAAATTTAAGGGAGTTTTAGGTCCCACTAAGTCAAAAGGGCAGAGGTTGCTGGGTCAATTGTTATGGGATATGAGAGAAGATTGAACTCCCTTAGAAAAAAATGCTTTTCCCTCTCCCCCCAGTCATTCCAGTTGTCCTAGCTTCCTTTTTATTCCCTTAAGTCACTCAATTATGTTCTACCCTTTATCTCTTTTTGTACGAACCAAAGATCCACTCTTTTTTTCTTTTTAAAATCCTTCTGCAACCTCATAGTTGTTCTGTTTTCCTCAATCTTTCCGGCCAGTTTGCTTCATCTTTCTCCAACAAGTTTTCCTTATAGCTGTGCTGTTTTCCGCAGAACTCTCTCCTCCTTCCAACCTTTACTATCCTTCTTTCCTCCCAATTTTCCTCCTGCCTTTTGTCTTTTCTCCCTTGTCAGTTTGTATAAAAAATATAGGGAGAAAGATAGGTTGCCATTCTAAAAAAAATAAAAAAAATATAGGGGAAAAGACTAATTACTCCCCTCCCAACCTTTGTAGTCCCAAATGAGCCCTCGGGTCCACAGAAAGCCCTTGGGAATCCTCCCAGTTTTTAGAATGAGACTTGAAACCCTCTCCCTATCTTTTATGCAACATGATCTATGATATCACCCTTTATGTAAAGGGAATATGACACATTGGGACAGAGCCCATATAACAACCATGAATCCCTCCCTGTTTAGGATAGAAACCCGTGTTGTACCCCACCTAGAAGAGAGAACAACACCAAAAGACGAAAAAAACCTACTTTCTCATTCATGATTGCCACAATAATGAGAGAAATCAGTAATTTCATGCATTAGTCTCTCTTGACATGCCCCCCCCTCCCCCTCCCCATCCCCATCCCCATCCCCATCCCCACCCACCCACACACACGCGCACACACACACAAAACAAAAAGCAAGAGATCCAAAAATCAAGTAAACACAAAACTCAAAATGTATTTTCATAGTTCAAACCACTCCCGTGACTAACTAAACCCACCACCAAGAAGGATAGAGGGAGGGAGGGAGGGAGTCAGCCGTCAGTAATGTCATGAAATAATCTCCTTTGATAGAGCCCTCCAAAGCAGCAATTAAAAGCTGGGCTTAAAAAAGTTTGAAGGTGGTGAACCCTTTCGTCTCTTACTCTCCATTGAAGAAAAAACTCTCTCTCTCTCTCTCTCTCTCACTCCCTGTAGCTTTCAGTGGGTTTTATTTCCCATCTGCCAAGTCTAGCCCTTTCCATTCTCTATGCTGCCAACTTTCAGTGGATCTCAGCTCCCCTGTAGCTTCATCAATATTACCCCCCCTGAACTTCCTAAATACCATCACATTCTCTTCCACTTTGTATCCTTCTTCTTTCTCTATGTTCCTTTGTCATTGTCTTAAATAATTTCATGTCATCTTCTACCTTTTCTTAGGAGCCTGAAGCTTAGACCTTTACAAATTTGGAATGTTCCTGTCACAGTCCTGGAGGCATTCCCTAATACGATCTCAGGGGCCCATAAGCCTAGATGCCCCAAAACTGAGTGGATTAGGCAATAAAGATAAAAGGGAGGAAATATTGTAGATTCCATTGAAGTTCGGTAACAACAATCATTTAACTGAAAGATCCAGATGATCCTGTTACAGTGGTCCAAAGCAAGCACTCCCATACCTGAGACCAGTGCAGGAGCTGCAGTTCATCAAAGGAATGTTTTCGTGAGGAGTTGGATTCTATCTAAGTGACCTGTAGTGGGGCCAACAAAGGAGTTGGGTGCCATTGATTCTGTTATGCATGAGGGGCATGGGACTCATGAGAGTATGCTCTTTAAGAATGTTATTCATTTATTTGTTTTTTATTTTTGGGTGATCATTTGCATTTTTGTTACAGATGGGTTGGTTCTGTATCTCCATCTTCTAAGATATGTGGACCAATCTCCTTGTGAAACTTGTTGCTCCCATGGACCTATTTCATTCCATTCTCTTTTTAAGTCTGTTCAATCTGTAGTCAAAGTCGATGCTCTCAGTTGAAAAATGTGCCCATTTGCATTGTAGTCTTGTGATGTTGAAAGATCAAACCATTTGGCTTTTCACATCCGAAGCTGCAGTGATCACTTGTATTTATTGACATTGGTGAAAGTAAGGTGTACATAGAACACTGTCAAGAGCTTTCTGAAAAACTCTACGAGAGGTACGAAACTGAATAAGTCTAAATACAGAGGACGGGTAAATCCAATGGTTATAATGAAACATCATTCAACATAATAGTTATATGCAGAGGGTTAAGGTTTAAGAGAGTTTGTCATTTCCCTCTCTTCCCTCGTGGATTCAAATACAGATGGCCTACTTTGAACTCAACGTCCTTATTAGCACAACTGGGGATTGTCTTGTCTAATGCAGTGAGGAACCTTCTGGGACCCAATTTTCTGGTGACTTTGTTCCCAGTTGGGAGTAAACCATGCTGCATCTAAGCTGGGTCCATTCCAAAGAGTTGTGTTTTCCTCTGATAGTTTAAGGATAAAACTTGGTTGACTAGGAGAAAATAAGTTGTAAAAAGTTTAAATTTATAAGTGTCTCTTTGGTCAATTGGGGTAGACCGGTAATTAACAATTTACCAAAATTATGGATAGCTTATACTTTTAGACCATTGTCCAACATTTGATTGACCAAAGATACCCCTGGGGAGAAATATAATTTGAGCAAATCCAGTCATTTAGGAGACTTGGAAATGACCAAGGTCAAGCTGATGCAATGCATGTACATATTTCATCAAAACCTTATTGATAATGATCCCTGTTGCCAGTGTGCTTGCTATAGACCATCTCCATGCACCTTGAGGTCAAAATGTTCGTACTAGTGTTAAAAGAATTGCCTAGCCAACTCTGGAATCGCCAAGTCAGTTTGGATTCAGAGGATACCCACACCTGGACTCTTGGGCTTGTAGGCCGAGGTACCCTTTTTTCTTGTCACGTGGAAAAAGGTGAAACAGTTTTTTTTCTCAAACTTTTTTAACTAGTAATCTGTATCCAACTCTGATCTTGATTGTTTTGAATGCGAATTGGACCCTCTTAGGCCCTAAAATTATTCTTTTGATAAAAAATTACATTTCGGCAGGATTTGTTTTTTGAAAACTCTCACCATTTTTTAGCGTAATGCCCAAGTGCATTTCTTGCACTCTCTCTCTCTCTCTCTCTCTCTCTCTCTCTCTCTCTCTCTCACACCCACACACACACACACACACACGACTAAATCATCTTAAATTTTATTTTGGTCAAAATGTTAGTATTGGAGCCCTCTAGAAAATTCCTATAGCAATTTTCTGGAAGTAAGTCAAAATAGAAGAGATTGAGAGTTCAAATTTATAGGGTTTTTTTGAACCCGAATTAAAAAATCTTCGGTTTTTCTGTCATTGTTCTCACCAAATTTCTTCAAATTCATCTTAAAATATCAAATTTGTTTAAAAATATCCTATCACACTGTTTTACAAAATCATTAACAATGTTTTTTGAATAAAAAAGAAAAGTCTCCAACACCGTTTTTTTTTATGATTTTTTTCCACCTCTTGTTCTCAAAGTGTTTTTGTTTTTAATTTTTTTTTATTTTGATTTTGTTTTATTCCTCTTATTTGATGAAATAAAATCAAATTAAGTTTTGAATAATTTTATTATGCTTTTGTGTATTATTTTACCATTTTTCTCTTTTTTGTTGGTTTTTTGTTTTTTCCCTTGCTTTACCTGAGCAGGCTGAGCTGACTTGGACCTGGCAGGTACCCGGTTTGGGCATCCAAGCCAGGTTTCAAACACTTGTTTGTACAGAAACCTGGTACTTCAACCTTGAGAAGAAAAAGGAAGAGTACAAGTATGTGATTCTTCTGTGCTATATTGTCAGCCGGTTAGCAGTTTGCCTTCCATTTTATCGAAGAGTATATGCATAGCAAATGTAGTCCATAGATGAGTCCAATTGACACGTGTACATTTTATGATTGTATTGGTAACTCCGGTTGTAATTGACTGTGCCTATACATTGGCATGCAATTTATTTATGTTATCATGCCCATATGCTTTGCACATGCTTTATTCATTTATTGACCTCAATTGGTCTGTCATAAAAAAGTAATCTCAATCGTTGTGATGGAAATTGGAATAGTTGTATGTTTAAAAGGTGGGATATGAGAAACAATGACATTCGTAGTGTGTATTTTAGGTCCTGTGGGAGAAGACATGTTCCATTGGCAGGCGACCATTATGGGTCCTCCTGAAAGCCCCTATGCCGGAGGTGTGTTCCTAGTGACGATTCACTTCCCACCCGACTATCCGTTCAAGCCTCCCAAGGTTAGAATCGGAACCCACTTTTTTTGTCTTGATTCTCTCAAAATTTTCACAATGGAGTGACAATAATAATATATAAAAAGGAACCAAACTCTGCAGTATGCACCAAGTTTTTACTTTTCGCCTCAATTCAGGTGGCATTCCGCACCAAAGTCTTCCACCCAAATATTAACAGCAATGGAAGCATCTGCTTGGACATTCTCAAGGAGCAGTGGAGCCCTGCCCTGACCATATCCAAGGTGATCCTTTGCTCTCTCTCTCTCTCTCTCTCTCTCTCTTATTTCCAATGTGGTCCATTGTGTGCTGTGCGGAGGTGCCCCCCCTCACTCTCTTATTTCCAACGTGGTCCATTGTGTGCTGTGCGGAGGTGCCCCCCCTCACTCTCTCTCACACACAAACATTCAAGGTTATCTAATGTGTGATGTGTGGATTCCTCCCTCTCTCTTGTTCTCTGAACATGTGGTTTTGCAGGTTTTGCTATCCATTTGCTCCCTGTTGACGGACCCAAACCCTGACGACCCGTTGGTGCCGGAGATTGCTCACATGTACAAGAATGACAGGGCAAAGTACGAGACAACTGCCAGAACCTGGACCCAAAAGTATGCCATGGGGTAGGCCCCCTTAAACTTGTAAGGGTTAGTGCTGGAAGGAGATTAATTCTAGGTACTATTGGTACAGTTACTCTTTGTATATGAAGTTACATAATTAGGGCCCCTAAAATGGTTCGCGAGATGCACATTTTCGACGGATTGTTATCTCCTTATTTGCACCCCTTCCAGTGGAGTATTGTTGGCTCATGTTATTTGCTCTCTCTCTCTCTCTCTCTCTCTCTAGATATGGAATTCTATCCCAAGGAGTGGGTATATAAAATATATTTATAGATGCAGCAGTTGACGAAGTTGGTTTGCTTCTCTCCTGAGATGCGGTTTTAGTGGAGGTGATTGTGTAGGGTTAATGTGACGTTTAACAACTACATGGAGGTGGAAAGTGGCCCACCCAACAACAGTAGTTAACGCCATGGACCTCCCTGCTAAAATCCACCTAATAAAAGGCCAAACAATCCCTTTGGATGCTACTATGATTGATTGATGGGAGAGGGCCCCTCTTCATCCATCATAATCTTATCCTTTCCTCTCCAAATAAAGGTAGATGGCCTCCCTCGATCGTATCGATGTGGAAATCCCGACCGTCTGATGAAGTGAGTGTCTCATGGTTTGCAGATGGACGGTTGTAATCGGGACCATCCGATCGGGACCATCCAAACCGTCCAATCAATTTTGGTGTATTCCCAATTTCATCAATTTGGGTAAATAAGCATTTGAGGCCGCCTGATTTTACTTTATAAAAATTTGGGTAAGGGATTGGGTGGGTTGTGACCCTTTCTTTTCAAAAGGATTAGGTGGAAACCCACTCCCTTAGGTGTATCTGTATACTATTAAAAGAAATGACCTTTTGTGGTTTTCTTTAGAGGGGTCCATATCTTTATATATCAAAGGCTATATTTATTACCCATCTGGGTATCACAATCAATAGACTATGAAATCAACTTTTGTTTTGTGTACGACTCCCATCTCCATGCGACCTTTTGCCCCTTATTTTTCAATCATGCACCTACTAGGTCATGGCATATCCCGTTTTGCCCTTTATTTTTCAATCAAGCACCTACTAGTTCATGCCATATACTTTTATTTTTTTATGGTTTCCCACGCTTCTTACGACCTCCAATCAAGTTTTTTATTAATTTATTGACAAACTGCTCTGTCCGTCCAACTGATTGCATATGCAAGACTATTTCTCTTTTGTAATTATCATTAGCCTTCAGCCGAAATGAGAACTAAGTTCTGAAAGTTTCTTCTCTTTTAACTTTGGGCCTCTCAATTATACCTCATTATACAATTGTAGTCCTCAATATTGAAGTTTCTACTCTTTTAACTTTGAGGGTGATACATCGTTTATGCAATTTTTTTTCTATTTAACTTTTGAGCCTAATTAATTATACATTGTTTATGCAATTTTAGCATTCAATGACTGTTGACCGTGTTGTCCTATTCTCCATACGAAAATTGTTTCATGCAGCTTGGACTGTAGTTTTACATAATCCATCTTAAAGAGGGATGCAAGTAGTTGTTCCATTTAAAAACAATAGAAACTAATGGTCCCAAATGTTTTATTACTAGAATGGTTATTTTTAGTTTCTAAAATTTATTTAGTTTTTCATATTTATGATTTCCATGTTAGAAATCACATGCCATTAAAAATTAAGTCCTAAAATCTATTTAAAAAATATATTTATTAAGAAGCCGGCATTTCTGCATACGCGAGCTTGGCAGCATAGAAATGGGGTCCAAAAAAAGTGGCTGGTGACCAAAGTGCTTTACGTAGGGTTAAACCGGGTCTTTGTATGCTGCTCTCTTTCCTTGTGAGCGTTGAACTCTTTCCGCGCTCTCTTGGAAACATTCGTGTGGATGAGCAGATATGGAGGGAGACAGAGTCGGAGATTCGTCGGGTTTCAGTTCACACGTCGGATTCCACACATGTTTTGGACAAAGTTCGAAGCGTGTGGGCGCCTCTTCCACGCCGATTATTCTCTCAATTGATGAGATGTGGCATCTCAGTCCCTCCCCTTCTAGAAACAAAGCCTGTGATTGCGGGTGAGGTCGTATTTATAATTTTCCTCCCACGGCGATGTACAGGTCAACTGCCACCAAAAATTCAAACAGTACCCCCTTCCATGGAGCGAGAGGGGGACACACAAATATATCCCCCCCATTTTAGAGAGAGATACTCATTTAGAGAGAGAGGGGTTCTGGATGTAGTAACCATGGAGCTGAGCCGACTCTGCATCATCTTACCAGCGGATGTCGACGAGATCTTCACCGGAGATGACAATTCTGGCCATGACATCCCCCCAAAGCACCAATCGTTGTGCTGCTCGATCTCCGGCCTCCTTCACCGCTCCCTCCTCCACCTCCGAGATTGGACCCGGCGCTGCAATTGCTTCCCCTCGAGTCGTGCTCATAAACCCCTGCAGTTCCATGACACTCCGGGAATTTTACTTCCTGGCAAGGTTCATTGCAACAACCCGAGGATCTTCAGTTACTCTGAGCTCTACATCGGGACCAACGGATTCTGCGAAGATGAGGTTTTGGGGAGCGGGGGATTTGGACGTGTGTATCGTGCGGTTCTCCCGAGCGATGGCACCACTGTTGCTGTTAAGTGTGTGGCTGAAAGGGGTGGAAGCAGTTCCTTCGAGAAGACGTTCGTGGCCGAGCTTGTGGCGGTGGCACAGCTCCGCCACCGAAACTTAGTTCGTCTGAGAGGGTGGTGTGTTGAGCGTGATGAGCTCCTCTTGGTTTATGACTACATGCCCAATCGGAGCCTTGACAGGATCCTCTTCCAGAGGGCAGAGGGCACGGTGACACTTGATTGGGGGCGCCGATGCCAAATTGTTTCAGGGCTCGCCGCCGCGTTGTTCTACCTCCACGAGCAGCTGGAGACACAGATTATCCATCGGGATATCAAGACGAGCAACGTGATGCTCGACTCTGGCTACAATGCGAAGCTCGGGGACTTCGGTTTGGCGCGGTGGCTCGAGCACGAGCTCGAGCCCCAGTCGCCCCAATCCCCGCTCATGTCGTCATTGTCCTCGTCGTCCTTGTCGTCTGTGTCAACTGCTTACTATTGTTCGCAGTTTCGGCTGGCTGAGACCAGTAAGATAGGGGGCACCATTGGGTACCTCCCGCCAGAGAGCTTCCGGAAGCGCAACGTTGCGACTGCTAAGTCAGATGTGTTCAGCTTCGGGGTCGTGGTGCTTGAGATTGCTTCGGGAAGGCGTGCAGTCGATCTCACCTTCCCTGATGAGCAGATCGTTCTGCTGGACTGGGTCCGCCGACTCTATGATTCTGGGAAGCCTCTCGAGGCCGGGGACCCTCGGCTGCCGGATGGCTCGTACGCCCTTGCCGAGATGCGCTGCCTCATCCACCTTGGTCTCCTCTGCAGTCTCAACGACCCACAAGCTCGGCCCACCATGAAATGGGTCAATGAGGTGCTCTGCGGAGACATAAATGAGCTGCCCTCTCTTCCATCTTTCCAGGGTCTCCCTTTCTACATCTCGTTATCATCAAATACAGACACAACCACAACCACCACCACCACCACCACCACCACTGCCACTATAATCACCACCGCCACCACCACAAACTATGTAACCGCTCATACCAGTAGCTCAGCCTCTAGTGGAGCCTCTGACTGGAGCTCCGGCTCAACATCCCTTCCAGTCATGGTCGACACCCCACGAGAATTCACCTACGAGGATCTGGCTGCTGCCACTGACAACTTTTCGAGCACCCGAAAAGTGGCAGAATTGGACTTCGGCACAGCCTACCATGGCATCCTGCCCAGCACCCGCAGGGCTCACATCCTCGTCAAGCGGCTTGGTTGGAAGACGTGCCCTGCTCTCCGGGATCGCTTTGCCGGAGAGCTCCGCAACCTCGGGCGCCTTCGTCATCGCCATGTTGTGCAATTGCGTGGTTGGTGCACCGAGCGTGGTGAGATGCTCGTTGTCTATGACTATCTCGCGGGCCGCTCCCTCTCGAAGCTCCTCTTCCACCAAAAGACCACTGTACTGGGATGGCGACACCGCTACCGCATTGCACAGGCCCTCGCCTCCGCGCTGCTTTACCTACATGAGGAGTGGGAGGAGCAAGTCATCCACAAGAGTGTCACCTCATCGTCCATCGTCCTCGACCCTGACCTCAGCCCGCGGCTTGGAGCGTTTGCTCTGGCAGAGTTCCTAGTGCGAAACGCGCAGGGGCACTCAGTGTCTGGCACCGAGAGCTCAGTGCGTGGCATATTTGGTTACATGGCACCAGAGTACATAGAGACAGGCGAGGCTTCAGCCGCGGCCGATGTGTACAGTTTCGGGGTTGTGCTTCTGGAGATGGTGACAGGTAGAATGGCGGTTGACTTTCGGACGCCAGAGGTGTTACTGGTGAGGTGGGTGCGTGCGATGGAGGGGAGGGAGTTGTTGCACGATTGCGTGGATCCTCGGCTCGACGACGAGTTCGATGGGTCTGAGCTCATGAGGCTCGTGAAACTGGGTGTGGTGTGCACTAGGTTCGAGCCCAGGGTGAGGCCAAGCATCAGGCAGGTTGTGAGCATTTTGGGGGGCAATGATGACTGCTTGAACTCGTTGCTTAGAGGGTCTGGTGGGGAGAGTAGGGAGGACTGGGAAGCAAGGCATGCTTGCTCCTTGGCTCTGGTTAAGAGAATACAAGGACTAGGTATTCACTAGAAATTTGGTATAGAATTGAGGATACAAGTTAGTTACAGTTACTTGCGAGTAATGTTCTTGTTCAAAGATTGTGAAATGATAGGATGTATTCATATGAATGGAGGTTTTCACAGTTTTTGTGATGCGGATGAATGATGCCTGGCAGCTTGCTATTGAGGTTTACTTCATATGGCAACTCACATACACATAAAATCAGGGTTTTAAAAATGGGTCTAAACAATCAAATTAGAGCCTACCCTCAAATGTTTCAATGGAAATCTTTGTGTTAGTTTTAAAATATATTTTTATCTTTAATTATAAAATTTAAGGCTTAGAAAATAGTGTAAATAAAGTAGATCTATAAAAATTTGAAAATCTTGAAAATTGACGGTCCAAAAATGCATCACTATTTTTAAAATTTGAAGTCTATTTTTTTTTCATGTCCATGCATCTTGATGTCAGATGATCAATTTGAGGATATTTGGGCATCAAAACAACCTCTTGTAGTGGAATTTTGGAGGTAGGCTCTAATTTGATTGTTTAGAGCCTCGGCTCTGTATAAACCTCTTAAACCTATCCATATCCATGTGAGATTGAGTTGGATTGACGATTCTGATTTGGCTCGGCATAGTTGGGCTAGTATAGATGTAAAGGGTTTGAGTAAAACCGGGGAATATTTGTCAAATGATTTCGAATAACGCATTATTGTGGTTTGCGAAATTTTTATGATGAAATAACATAGGTTGAGGACTAAAGGATTTTAAGGGGACCTAACTTTTTTATCCGAGAGAGAAAGGGAATGAAACTCCGAGCATTTCAGAAACTTGATTTCCTATTAATGTGCACTACCCTGTTTTTTATCTTTCAAGATTTTTGTACCTCCTTTTTTGGTCTTATGAGTGGGCTCAAGGTGCTTTTTGGTCTTATGAGTGGGCTCAAGGTGCTTTTTGTCTTAAGGTGCCAAATGAAATATTGGGTTAGATTCCTACTAGGTCACATCTTAATATTCCAAAAATAAAATAAAATTAATGTATTAGTTATTTTCTCGTTTATATTTTTATCTCAAGATCATTTGTCACCATCTTGTAAAGGTAAATGGTTTCCGTATTTTTTCTTTTATTTCTAATCTCTTTCGTTATTTATTTTTCAAAGTGTTAATGATGGAAATAGAGCAATGGACATTACGTTGAGGCACCTGCCCCCCAAATCACGAATGCTCCGAACCCATTCCCAATCTCTCCCTCTCTCTTTAGGGTAAGCACCAGGTGAGATTCCCACTTTTATTGTTGATCTTCTGATCTCTGAAAAGCCCCATTTCAACCCTCATTTCTTTCTCAACAAAACCAAATTGGAATAACCCATAAGAAATCAATTTCATTTTCTAGAGGGAGGGCTTTGTTTGGGACCTCATTAATGCACTTTTGGGAACCGCCTGATTTTTAAATAATCCGGCGATTCCCAAATCCTAGTGAATAACTAATCGGAGTATTGACACTGTAGTAAACCAAATGATATCACGAAAAAGGGGCGATTCTCAATTTTGTAGCAGAATTGGATTGCACCACCAATAGTTTTGATCCGACTCGGGTGATTCTGAATGGATTCGATTATAGGCTCCACTATATTTTAAACACTGTAGAAATTACATACATGCTCTCACACTTGCATAAAACACATGACCATAGTGGAGTTAGGGCTAGTAATGGGCCGGGTGGTCGCCCTGGATCCTCGCCCTAAAATAGTAGGCCCTGGGCCACAAACTGTGGCTTAGGGGCCTGGCTTACAACATTGCTAGCCCAGTTCCGTTTGGCCCGGCCATATAAGGGGCAGGGTTGGCCTGGTCCATTGCCATCCTTAGGTGGAGGTGGGGCCACATTTCTTTTTTTATCTCGTCCTCTCTTTCTCTTAGAAATTGATGTACTAAGCTTAGTCTCCCTCTCACACCGTAGACCGGTTCCTACCCAAGAATTATTAGTCATTTGACAATGTGTAAATTGGTGAATTTAGTAGCAAAGTCTCTTGCTTTATGTTGTGATACCGAATCTTGTCAAGAAAAAGTATGCAATAAGACTACTCATCTTGTTGTTCCGAGAGGTCACATATATCTTTATCCAATGTAAAATTGAAATTAAAAGCAGAACCCAAGCTGCTGTCTTCCACATCTGACAGTTAAGATTGATGATGACCTTATGGCATGAAGGTGACATAGCATCCGAACCTAGTTTCAATGCTTCCCAACTTAGGTGGCAATGGACCCTGACCCGACCCGGCACCCAAGGACTAGACCTGATCTGGGTATGGGTCCAAAAATTGGATTTGGCGGGTTGGGTTTTGGTCTGGGTCTACGTCTAGGTCTGGGTCCATGTATGGGTCCAAAAATTAGACCAGGCGGGTTGGGTTTGGATCCGGGTTCGATCGGGTCCGGATCCAAAAATTTGACTTGGCAGGTTGGGTTTGGGTCTGGATCCGATCGGTCTGGGTCCCACACTATATTTTTGGGTCTAAGCCCTGGTCCAAGGCCGGTGAATTCAAATCTAGTTGGGACCAGGTCCGGGTCCCATATCATTTTTTCGGGTCTGGGTCAACACCAGCATCCATGTAAACCTTTCCACTACTTGCACCAACATTGACCATAAAAAAAGAAAAAAGAAGTCCTTTGGAATGCTATATTCTCGGGGTTTCAATCAATGTGGTACTTTACCTCCATACTCCTTAGCCCTTGTAATGAGATTGTCCCATGGATCAACCCTATGTCTGTTTTCATGCTCATGCTTTTGTATTTTTAAGGCCAATCCTGTTTTTGTTTTTTTTGTTTTACTGTTAATAAGAAATCATTGAATAAGAAAGGTGTACAATGAGCAATGTACAAGAAGAAAAGAGGCAGGGAAAGAAGAGAGAGCAAAAAGCATAGGAGATGAGAGAAAAAGAAAGGAAAGAAAAGAGAATAGGAGAGAAATGAATAGGGACGTAGCCCTCAAAAGGTCAGGAAGAAGCTTTTGCTTGAGTATCCGCATTGTTCCTTTCTTGAAAGATACGGCGGAAAGGAACGACTCTAGACAATAAGATGAGGCGAATTTCAAAAACGATAAGTCTGTATTTCGAAGGTGTCGAGGTAGGATTTGAGTACCAGCAGATTACGTTCATGGAGTCTTCCTCGATGACAATCTTGAACATTGTTCTTGAAGCTTTAAAACTCCAATTTTGATTGCCCAAAGCTCTGCTTCATTAGCAATCATGGGCGAAGTGGCACCGATTAAGAGAAAATAGAAGCTCCTGTCAACCTTTTGTTCTATCAAAATTGAGCTTAAACCATCCTTCATGTGGCAGAATTCATATAGAAGCTCTCGTCAACTTTTTGTTCCAATTTGGGTGAGTGTGTCGCCGTTTCTAAGGATTTCTTCTCTAGAAAGGGGTCTACAAAACTTCTAAGCCTGAATCCAAGAAACGAGCCTAAATCTGCCTTGCTTTTAACAATTTCCTAAGAGCACTGCCTATCAGCAATAACTCTGTTGTTTCTTTCCTTCCATATGTGCCAAAAGAAAAAGGAAAGGTTACTACAACTACGTCCTCCACCATGTTGAGAAAAGCTGGTTCTTTCTGATTATGGAGAATGCCTACGACCACCATATATGACAATTGAGGCGGTGTTTGGGCTGCTTGGTTTTAAGTTTTCAAGTTCACATTAAAACAAGGCACAATTTAACTCAAACCCATAGATTTGGTTCCACTCACAAAGAGAATCATTATTCAATGGCTTCTTTTCTTGCATAGAAGAACATACAATCTAGTTATAGTTATGGTTTAGGATAGTGAAGATCCATTCCAAGATGAACATGAGCTCTGGTGGACATGTCACAGTGTTAAGACTGTGATGTAAGACCATCACCATACCAAAGATCACTAAGTGAGACCAATCATTGGATATGTGGTTAGTCTTATCTGCCGAAGATGCCATAATCTAAGAAACCAGAAAGTCCATCTCAAAACTTTTTTAGCACCCATAAATTGCTCTTGCTAGGACAAAAGTCTGAGAACTAATATTCTACAAGGTTTATGCACATGGGTTTTAACATTTGATGAGACTAAATTGAGTCATAGATTCATATTAATTATTCTTGGCCTCCACTAATCAGCTAGAAACTCACAACCATTTGATTCAATGGACAATGTCTAAATTTAATCAAAACATCGATATGAAGGAACATCTTAAGTTTTGGGCCCATGTTCTTCCCTCTAAGTGAGATAATAAGAGACAACAATATTTATAACCATTTCCTTAATGATCTTGGTTGTACTATCCATATTTCTCTACAAATTCATTGTGCGAAGTGGATTTATTGTGATGCCTTTCATTTTAAACTTTCTAACAAGAATACAAAAATATTGTATACTCTATATTTCGGGGAGTAAATATACATTTTTGTGATGGGTATCTACCTGATTAAAGTCTTAACAATGAGAGGGTTTGCTGGATATAACATTATAAAGAAAGGTAGATTCAGATTCTTCATAAAAGGTACCATAGAGAGAGAGAGGGGGAAAGAGATTTTTCCTGAATTTCTATGAACTGTCTGATGATGTTATTTCTCTCTCTCTATCCCTTTCATGTCCAGTTATGCTCTATATGATTCTCCCTCACTAATATGTTTTCATGTTTCCATGACCGTTCAAGAAAGGGATAAAAAGATAACTTTTCATGGCTGATAACTGGCGTCTTGATGACATGGCTTTATCTGAAACAGTTATCGGTCATTGTTCAAGATCATAAAGGAATTTTAGTCATGAACAGGCTTTGGATATTCTTGGTTTCTAGTTTGGCCTAAGAGTTTTAAGTCCCTGTTTACAGCATTAAAGAGTGGGGGTATTTTGGTCTATGGTCTAGAGTCTAGATAGTGGACTTTAGATTCTAAAAATTCTATTATCTACAAGGGCGAACTTATGAAAATTAGCAAATATTTTGTTACTTACACAACTGTTGGAAAAAGCAGTCCAACGGCCTAAGCGGAAGTAAAATAAACAACTAGGAACCGAGTATCATACCTGAGTGCTCGCAAACAAATTTGGTGAATGAATGTAGAGAGGAATGATCAACTTACATAGGCAAGTTCAACTACTATAATCGATTCCAAATCACAAATCCCAAGCAAAGTAGAAGCTCATGAATACTCCAACAAATGCAATATGAGGAGCAGTCCAAGCTCGACTTTCTCACACACGATTCTATCTCTTAGGGCTGGGTCTCTCCTAAGAACTCAAATGAGTGATTGTACTCTCTCTCCCACACTCAACCTTTCCCTCTCAAATGGAGCTCTCTCACCCTTTCTCATGTGTGAGTTGTTGTGTGTAGAGAGCTCTACCCCTTCCCTTTTTATAGTAAGAGAAAGACCCTCTCATTCATGTAGGAGTAATCTTCTCATTAATGGGCACTCTAATGGTGCATACTGCATGCCATTCATGGGAAAGTAATCCCTTCATGAAGAGGTCAAACCTGTCCCCACCTCCTTCTCATGAAGTAACGTAGTTAAATCATGAAGGTACTATGGTCCACTTAGGTGTGCCCTCACACTAGGGATGCACCTTCATGTCTATTTGAGGGCATACCCAAGTGGACCACACTCCTACATGAATTGACTCAGGAGCCACATATCATATGACTGAAAACTTATAATGTCTATTCAACCTAAAAAATAATGAAAATATGAACTATGTGTCTATTGCTAATGGTTCATTGATTCTTGTCAGTGGTGTTGGTAAGACTAAGTTCTTCTCTAAGTCTCGTAACTCTGAAGTTGTTTTTATGTCATCCTTTCATCTAACTTGATGTCTGTTAGTAGAATTACTCAGAGCATGAATTGCAATATTAATTTTCTCTCAAGTTTGTGACTTTCTAAGACCGAGCCACGGGGAAGAAGATTGGTGAAGGAAGACTGCCTCATGGACTATATTTATTTAATCAAGAGAATAGGGCTTTGGTTGCAAGTTAAAATAATTATGATATTAATAAATTGTGGCATTGGAGATTTGGACACCTTTCTGATAAAGTTTTGAAAATCTTAATGCTCTCTCTATCTTTAAATTCTCATTCTTTTGAAGTTTGTAAATTATCAAAACTGACATGACTTCTTTTTTTGTCTTTTATGCATGTTTCAAAAGAACCATTTGATTTTGTACATTCTGATGTGTGGGGACCAACCCCAATTGATTTTTATGTTGACATTAAATATTTTGTTACTTTTATTGATGAATGGTCTCGTGTTACTTGGGTATATTTATTGAAATAAAAAACATAAGTTCTTCATGTGTTCATATAATTTTCCAAACTAATTTCCACTCATTATCATGGCAAGATTAAAATTCCACGAACTGATAATGACACAACGTATGTGAATAAATTTTTTTCTAAGCATTTATATAATTTTAGTATTATATACAAAACATCGTGTGTTGGAACACCTCAACAAACATAGTTCCCGAAAGAAAAAATAGGTTCCTTTTGGAAGCTACAAGGTCTTTGATATTTCATAGACATGTTTAAAAAATTTATTGTTTTCGAGCTACTTTAATTGCTTGCTATCTGATTAACAGACTTCGAGTAAAATGCTTAAGGATAAATCTCCCTTTGAAGTGTTGAAAGATAAAAAAATTATTTGTCCCATTTGTTGTATTTAGATGCGTGTCTTATGTTCATGTGGCTAGGCACAACATGAATAAATGTAATAAATATTCTGAGAGATGTATCCTTATTGGATACTCCTCTACCTAAAAGTGACATAAATATTATGATCCCATAACAAGAAAAATGTATATTTCCTGAGATGTTTGTCAAAACAAAGTCCTATTTTCATAACACATTGGAGAGTGGCTTGAAAAATACGACTCATGGGGAGTGTTTAAGAGTTTGTTTGTTCTTGCTTAATATTAGTATCAGTGATGTGTTCAATACACTCGGAACAAGTCATGATAATCAAACAAAAGATGAAGATACATCTAAAACTCACCAAACTAGTTAGAAGAAGAAGACTCTGTCGTAGCCCAACTTGATCCCCCCTTGCGTAGGTCTTCGTGTATCTCTCGACCTTCCTCTAGGCATCAAGATTTTGGGTCTAGGACGTTGTGCCTACCCCACTTGCTAGGTCGGGCCAACCTTGACCAGGGCTTCCTGATCCAATATGCTTTAAGATGTATCCATACCTAGAACTGACCCATATAGGGTTCATGTTATTTAGACATGGACATGACCTAGGTCAGGTTCAAAGTCATGTAGACATGGACATGACCCGACCAGACCCACCCGGTTCAATATTTATTGTCAGATCCAAATTCTGGTTTGATCAACCCAACCCAATTATCATCCCACAGGGCCTTATTTTTAAGGGCTAGGCTGGACTGGGGTGCCCAACCCATGCCAACTGTAAGAAAATCCTTATGATTTGTGAACCAATAAGCTTAAATAAGTGGATTCATTTAATAATCTCTAAGGAAAGTATTCCGTCTACACATGGTGTGAATGTTCCAACAGTTCAGATCGAACAAGGGCTTGTCCTTGAGGGGCAAAAGTTCATTTGGATTTTTATTGTTTTATTTTTATTTTACCAATTCTTTTTACCTAAAAATTGGGCTTAGATTTATTTTTGATAGGCATAACAAATTAAAAAGAAAATAATATTTTGAATAAAAAAAGACCAAAATACTCCTCCATATTTCAAAGATATTTTGTTCAACTTTAGTTGAAATAAATTTTTTATCTATTGGGTCTTAAATTGATTTATTTATCCCCAATTTTTATTAGAAAAATATGTAGAGAGATCATTTACTTTTAGTATAAAGAGGTCACAATCATTCATGTCCATCAAATGTTAAATCGAATAGTTGTAAGTGTGTATCATTGACCGGACTCGAAATTTAAGAAAAGAATTCTCAAACTTCGAGATGCATCCCAAGCCATCCAATTCGATATCTAATGGCCATGAGTGAGCTCCTTGTAGCAATAATAAATTGTCATAGTACAAAATCCCATATTTATCTCAATAAGATTTATAAAACAAAAACAAAAATTTAAAAATAAAACTACTTTATAGCCCTTGAATAAGGTTGTGTTCAATACATGTGCGTGTCCTTCAAGCCTCCATGGATTACAATGCCATCCTAATATTTAATTGGGGTACCTTATCATTTGTACCAAGTTCAATATCATTTGTCCAATGCTCGGATAAAAATCGAATGACACATACAATCTACACCATCCAATACCATCAAGGACCGTGTGGGAACCTTAAAATGATGTCGCATAACACCTGCATGTTTGCTTTGAAATCTCAAAAGGAAGTAAATCAAGTTTTTTTTTTTTTTGTTCTTTTTCCTCTTCTGAAAAAAGATCTGTTTGGAAATATTTTTTCTAAGGCATCAATTTCGAAGGCAAGTTCTAAGGGCTGAGACAATATCAAGTTCGATGGAAGTTTTTTTGGGCTAGAATGTAGAGATGAAAACTCTTCGTGGTGGACCAGAGGGCTCCGGTAGAGGAGCAAATCAGATTTTTCTTATTTGCTTTGAAATTTTTCGACTTCAAATCTGAGGTTGGCGAGCTCAGACCTAAGCCGAGGAGCATACATGTTAAAATACTATGTTAGAATTTGTGGCAGCATAGAATGGAGAGAGAACACAACATTACGAGGAGCATACATGTTAAAATATAATGTTAGAATTTGTGGGAGCATAGAATGGAGAGAGAACACAATATTTACGAATGGAGAGAGAACACAACATTACAAGGAGCATACATATTAAAATACCATGTTAGAATTTGTAGGAGCATAGAATGGAGAGAGAACACAACATTTACGAATGGAGAGAGAACACAACATTTACGTGGTTTAGGCCAAAGCCTTACGTCCCCAACCGGCTATATCTTCATTACACTGGATTAATTTTTACATTAAGAAGTATCTCTATATCTATAGAGGACAATCACACAATTCATTATACTGAATTAATCTTTACATTAAGAAGTATCTCTATATTTATAGAGGACAATTACACAATTAGAAGAGATAATTATGGTATGATAACTTACCTATATATAGAGGATAATCACACAATTAGAAGAGATAATTATGATATGATAACTGATGAACAAGTAACTTAGTCTCTATCTTCTAGATATCTAACCTTACATCTATATCAATATGAATCCAAGATATCTATATCCCAACAAACTTAAGTAGAAATAGAAACTCAGGCGAATTGTAGGGAAAGAAAGGGAAATTTATAAAAGGCTTTATGAAAATAAAGTGAAATTTCACCTCTAATTCCAGTTTAGAAAGCAATTTGGGTATCAAATATTTCCATGGTGGCTTTAAAATCAAATTTCAACATCAACTATAAAATTTGAAGCTAAAAAAATAGTACAGAACTTAAGGATCCGTGAACACTTATTTCTAGGGTGAAATCAATAGTCTAGATAATGTGATACAATGTACACTATTTTTAAGGTTCAAAGTTCTAATTTTTTTTCACAACATAATAGTCAAGGTCGAAGGTTCAAAGTTCTAATTTTTTTTCACAACATAATAGTCAAGGTCGAGATGGTTGGTTTGAAGGTTTCCAAAGTCAGAACTGTAATGTTTTATGAGTTTTGAAATGAGGTTTGATTTATTTTGACAGAACTGCAGCTCTATCAAAACATTTTCCTTTATCGAAACACACATTACTTTTCAACTGTTCAGCGTTTTGCCTTTTCTCTAGTATCCCGACTCAAAAGTATGTTCAATTTGATGGTCTATTTTAAAATTAAATAAAAAATACAGTTAAAATATTAAATAGTTAATATCCTAATTGTATTTTGATAAATTCCCTTTAGGAAATAAAGATTGCTCGGACTTGGGCCGAGTATTTTGTATAATTTTTTTTAACTTTTTTTTGCTACTACATTACTCAACTCTACTCAAGCCGAGTTACTCAAACTCGGGCAGAGTACTTGGATTGAGAATGGGTCAAATACTCGCCCCAAGTAGTGTTCCCGAATAGTAGTTGAGATAAAGCTCTGATGAAGATGCATGAGCATATTATTTTTATTTTTACTTTTTAATGTTGGTTCTGGAGGTTACATTCTTAAAAATTTAAGATCCTAAAATTGTTAGCATTCTAAAGTTTAACTCGAGGAATCATGCTCCAGCAGGCATATAATCTTTAGACTTTTTGGTTGGGATGGATTTCTATGAGCCAGCCGACTCATACCATGCATATGCAAGCCTCAACTTAATCGTATCTTAAAAATAGATTTTTAATCAAAAAATTTAAGGAGTCGTGATCGCAATTAAGATGATCATGAATATGAAGAAAAATAAATAAATAAATAAATATATATATATATATATATATATATATATATATATATATATATATATATATATATATATATATATATATATATATATATATATATATATGGTTAACAACCCCTCAAAATACAAAAGTTAAACTTAGAAGGGGTTGTGATGAGTGTATATATAAAAAAGATGATTAACTTTTTGTTTTAAAAATTGTTTTAACAAGTAATTTAACTATTAAGTTATGTCAAATTTGAAATTTTTAGAAAAGTACAAATAACATTTTGAAAGTTAGTGTTTTGAGAAGTTAGTATTATGAAATTTTATCGATAAAGTGTCTTTGTCTTTTAGTGAAAATTTCAACTTTACCCTTCATAGAGATGACAAAAGCACCTTTTGTCCTGTAGTAATATTTACACAATTATTTTTACTTAATGATGAATATATCACAAAAAAAATCAACTTTTTTGAAAAAATAAACTACAAAATTAAGAAATCCATCATTCACAACTCTATCTTTAACTTTTGTAATTTGAAGGTTGTAGAGTTTAGATTATCCATATATATATATATATATATAATCCTCTTTATTTAAGATTCCAAAAAATCGTCATTAAATTTGACACGGATCTCTAAAACAGTCAAGTCCTATACCCATTTGATAAGCCAAATTTAATGGTGATCTTTTGATATCCTCCATACATAAATGGCAGAAAGTCCACTAGGATCATTACTCATATATGCATATATTATTTAAAGTATAAGTTTTGTTTAAAACAATTGCGCACCATCTAATTTCATTTTACGAGAATGGTCAGTCAGGTGGCTCTTGTAGCCGCTTATCAATGAACAATTTTTGGAAGTCTCCTCCAATACCATTAATTGAGGTTTGTGCCTAGACTGCTGGACGACCACCTCTTCCCAACAAAACGCGGCCTGTTTTTAAGAGAGAAAACAAAATATACATTGTGGTTTTCATGGAAGAAGAAAGAGATTGATGGGGATCCCAAAAGCTGAAAAAAAGAGGAGGAGGAGCAGAACGGAGATGGAGGTGGAGATGATCTCCACTGAAACCATCCCTCCCTCTTCTCCAACTCCCACCCACCACCCCCTCTCTTTCCTTGATCAAATGGCCCCCCCAATTTACAGCACCCTCATCCTCTACTTCCCCCCTCCCCCACCTCACTGCAATCCCATCCCCACCCTCAAATCTTCTCTCTCTAAAGCTCTCTCCCTCTTCTACCCCCTCTCGGGCCGCCTCTGCCACCCCCTCTCTCCGGATATCCACATCGACTGCACTCCGCCGTGCGGCTTAACCTTTGTCGAAGCTCAAACTCCTAATCTCTTCTCGGACGTTATAGCGGAATCCCCCCTCGAAGACCTTGTCTCTCTCCTCCCATGCCATCCTTTCTCTGTACGCTCCGATTCTGTTGCTTGCGTACAGGCCACCCACTTCGGTTGTGGAGCCATTGCCCTAGCTGTCTGCGCCGCTCATAGGGTTGTCGATGCTGCCTCCCTCGCTTCTTTCATCTTGACATGGTCCCGCATTAGCCGAGGAGACCTTCCTTCCTCCTCCCCCACATTCGACTCCCACGCCATCTTCCCACCCCAAGACATGACATGCCTTGACAGTGATTGCACTCCAAAACAGAACCCGGCCGAGCCGCTGGTGACCCATGTCTTCGTCTTCGAGCCCCAAACCATCAAATCACTCAAGGCTTCATGCATGGTTCTAGGAATCGTCCCGACAACGGTCGAGGCGGTCTCCATTCTCATATGGCGGTCCATCTCAAAGGATGGCCAACCCTCTGGATTGGCGCACGTCATAAACATACGTCAGGCTCTCGAGCCCCCGCTCCCCGAAGGCTCATTCGGGAATGTTGTCTTAGGAACATTCGCAGAGGATCGTAGTGGCAGTGGTGGGAACGAGGAGATGGTGAGGGCAGCAATACGCAGTGTGGACAAAGAGTATGTGAAGAAGGTGAGGGGGAGGCCGATGGGTCTGGTGGAGAGTATGGCGAGGATGATGGAGCTGTGGAGGGACGAGGGGACAGCATTCGTCGGGCTCACGAGCTGGTACCGGTTTCCAATTTACGGGAATGACTTGGGGTGGGGGCGACCGGTGTGGGCGAGCCCAGGTGGGGCTTGCATGCCGGGGGTGGTGAAGCTGATGCCAACCAGGGACACTGGCGGGGTGGAGATGTGGGTCACTCTGCCGCGACAAGACATGGACCTGTTCGAGAGGTGCCCTCAGATCTCCGCCTACTGCTCGAGGCGATTTTGAGATTTTTATCAAAAATTTATGTGAAATTGGTTTTTTCCATCTTTGAAATATGGAATATTTAGCTTGAAAGCTATTTGTACATTTAGCATATTGAGTTTTTAGTCTTATATTTTTAAAAATTTTGTTTATGTATATTTATGACTTTTTTATTTTTTTTACAGGATTATATATTACGATTTACTATTTGGTACAACGAGGTCACAATTATTTTTAGACATTTGATATAAAATCTAATAGATTGAATTGTCACAACATTCGAGAAAATTTATTTTAGGCGTTATGCTCAATGAATTACACATCTTTAACCACCCAATTTCAATATTTTAACGATCTAATGATTGTAACTTCTTTATATAAAAATAAATATTCTTATTGTATATATCTGTGTTCTTTACCGTGCTTGTAACTAGCAGTGATAGGCGAACAAGTTTCTCAACCAATGGGTTGTGTTTTTAGGAATATCCTTTTGAGGGATCACATTAAGGTTCCCTATGATTATTAAATTATCTCCTAAATAGTATATATTTTATTATATATAAATGTATATAATAGGTAGTTATTTTTTATATAAGGGGTCAAGATCATTATTGGTGGTTAGATGTAAAATCAGGTGTTTGGAGATATGTAATTGACTGGGCACAAAGCATAAATTAAATTTTTTAAAATAATATTATAACACACTTTGCTCCTGAATTTCATATCCAATAGCTATAGAGCATCTATTTGATCGATGATCAAATCTAGTGCTCTAAGAATTGTTTTTTCTTTTTAAAATGATTACAAGATGAATTAAAAAGATCCACTAGCTGAGTGATTTGAATTTTTGAGGATGGTTTTTTTAGGGGAATACATTTTTCTACGAATACATGAGTCAAATTTTTTTTTATGTTATTTTGTTAAATCAATGTTCTTTATTAATCTTAATTTTATAGGCTTATCAAAACAAAATTCAAAGACTTCAAGAAACCAATGTTTAAAAATTGACGACATTAAAACACGGATGGATTTTTTTTAAGATGTTTATTTGATAAAGGATAAAAGAAAAAAGTTTATAAAAGGTTGCAACCTTAAAATGTAGAATTAAAGATGCACCTCAAAAATCCTTTACAAAATGTTGTCTTAATGTTGAAACTACAGGTGCTATCTAGGCTTCTATGGGGCTTCCAAAACTTGAGGTTTGGAACGAAAAATGGAGTTGCCTCGTCTACCTCTCCGGCTACCGACTCAGCCTTTGCACCCTCTAATTGATCATCTTGACATCGAGATATATGGATATAAAAAAATTAAATAAATTTGAGTCCTAAAATAAAGCATCTTACAACACATATCTAGATCGTCTATTTTCAAGATTTTCATATGTTTATAGATATACTTGATTTTAACTATTTTTTAAGTTTAAAATTTTATAATTAGATATGAAAATAGATTTTTAGACAATCCTAAGAATGTTTTACACCAAAATTACATAAAATTTGGAGGTGCGCCTTAATTGGACTGTTTAAGGTTGGAACCACCCCCATGATGGTGCAAATAGGCCATCCTCGCCAAACAAGCCTCAAAATGTACGGGCCGATGTGGGCTGGGTTTGGGCACAGTTACATTTCCTAGCCTGAGGGAAGTGGTCCGCCTAGGTCCGGCCCCACCGGCTTACAGCCCAAGCGGCAAATAATGTTTAAATTAAGCCACCAGTCATTGTCTACCAACCCATTTTTCTCTTATTTTTTATTTTTAAGTCCCTCATAATGCAATCATAATCAGAAGTTCGAGCTTGTTTTGCCTTTGGACTATTTTCTTTGTGCGAATAGTACAAACAAGGGGAGTATATGCCCGTGAATATAGTAGGGATATTTACCCTAATATGAAATTAGTGGTATTTAAGATATTTTCTGCATACTTTATTTTATGCTTGTATTTTAATTTTTTCAAAATATCTTTAGTTAGAAACTATTAGTTCCTAACTGCTTACTAGACTCACTTTCATTTGTTATAACGATCACTTTGATATCTTACAATGGGTGGTTCAGTACTGTAAGTTCTAAACCACTATGATTCATTAAAATGAGCAGGTTGGGACTAACTCATAGTTTTGAATCAGTTTTATTCCTTGCAATGAGCGGTTCAAAACTAGTTTAATTCCTTACAATAGTTTTGGACCGTATTGATTCCTTACCTTGAGTGATTCAAAAGTAATTTTCAGCCCAAGGTATTTGGAAAGAAAGGGGAAAATATGGGAGACATTTTCTAAATACTGCTAATTATAAACTATCATACGGTTTTAGAATTAACAGCTCATGCTAACATATATGCTTATGAGACTGGTTGCAAATTAGCCCAGTTCGTAGCTTCAACCTTTGGGCCTTTGGATGGTAGAGATTTGCCTTATATTTTTATATTTTGTTTATAAATATTTTGCATGAAATCTACGGTCCCCCACGTCAAAACAAGGAGCAACCAATAAAAAATTATTAAAATTCCTTTGAAATTCTATAAGCAGTAGGGAAACTTAGTAGATATATCAGTTGGGCCTATAGAAAATTAATCGCTCGAGTATTACAATATTTAGAAGAAATTATCAAATACGGCATACACTATTTAAGTTATCCTTAAGTATTGGCAGGATAGGTATGCGGATTGGAATATGGAAAGCCAAAAATCATTATTAAAATCGGGTGGAATACTTCCATAAGTAAGTGGAGCAGTATCATGGGGGTCAACTAAACAAACACGCATTTGGTACTCAACAATTAAGTGAAATCTATAGCTTTAAATTCTTCTTGTGAAGAAGCAAAATGGGCAAAGAATTTTTTTGTACAACATACCAATATGGCTAAAATCGGTGCAAGGAATCACATTTCATTATGACAATCATACTACGATTGCAAGAGCATGTAATGATGCATAAAATGGAAAAGCTAGCATATCTATAAGAACATTATTTGAAGATGGACTAGTAAATACGGAACATGTGAGTTCAAGAGTAAAATTTGGTCAATCATTTAACAAAAAGCCTAGCAAAGGAACGTGTTGGTAAGATGTCAGAGAGAATGGGGCTCAAGTCCATAATGTAATCATCTTTTATGGGAACGCACTCTAATATTTTGTTAACTCAAAATTCTGGGTTCAATATGCATATAACTAATTGATAATATAGTTAATTAGTCACTAGTAATAAATATTGTTTTTAAATAAATACATGTAGCAGATAAGACTAGCGATGACCTTAGGAAGGATGAATTAAGTTGTTAATAAAATCTATGACTATTTAAAGATCATGGTGTTTTTATAAATTTGGGATACAAGTACAAGGTCCAAAATAAATTCGTAAAAACATTTGATATATAAATTATTTGTCTATTATACTACAAGTCTATTGGATAAGCTCATTTGTTCAAAGCTATGTGCTATTGTCGAACTTCATGGGTTTTGTCACATATTCATTAGTGAAGGATTAAATTGAAAAAGACCTTAATACTATGCAAATGATATATTGTTGTCTCAATTTTCTATAATATTTTGAAAAAGTGGAGGAAATGTTTGTTTTTTAGTTTGTCGAAAATGATCTTATAGGATCCTCCCCCACCCATGTGTGTAGGACCCCAAAGGATCATCATTAAATTTGGTACGGATTTTTAAAAAAGTCAAGTCTCACACCCATGTGATAATTTTTTTAGAGATATGTACCAAATTTAATGGTGACCCTTTGGGGTCCTACACACATGGGTAGGGGAGAGTCTTATAGAATCATTACTCTTTAAAATAATATGACTTCGAACTATAATTTTCTGAAAGGTCTAATTGGGTCCTACACACATGGGTAGGGGAGGTCCTATAGAATCATTACTCTTTAAAATAATATGACTTCGAACTATAATTTTCTAAAAGGTCTAATTGTTAGGTGAGTGTGGCCATTAAAGGCCTTATGAATGCTTGTAATAAAATATTTTGATATAATGGAACATGAACTCAGTGGGAGTGTGGTCCCTCGGGGACTATACTAAGCAAATAACGTTGGCTGATACCAGACTGAGCTTGATGAGTTCAGCCAATCAGTTGGGAAAAACCTATGCTACCTGGGCATAGAAAACTATCTGGTAAGGGTTCTAATATGTCATCCCTTGATAAAGTCAAAGTATGCCCAGATGAGTGAGCTGAGGGACTGTGCAACCCTTATATGTGATGGTGACCTTCAGAGATGGGGGCCAAAACCTCATCCATATACCATCACATGACATACATAATGATAACTGTTTTAGGAAC
Source organism: Amborella trichopoda (assembly GCF_054954075.1). Taxonomy (NCBI): domain Eukaryota; kingdom Viridiplantae; phylum Streptophyta; class Magnoliopsida; order Amborellales; family Amborellaceae; genus Amborella; species Amborella trichopoda. The sequence goes on from NC_142341.1 coordinate 41,877,242, forward strand.
GTGAACTACCTTTCAGGGTGAAGTTTATATATGTGCGAGAGATACCCCTATGCATCATAGGAGTTGTGATCGCATCATGTCTAAGTGATCTTGGAACGTTTCTAGGGGAGAACCTGTAATCCACAAACTGAAATTACGACCCCTTGGCTCATCGGCCAGACTTTAGTGACCCAATAATGAGCCCTTCCATGGACTGTGGGCCATGTGAAATACTTGGTCGCTTTAATAAAGCAAGTGTGATATGTAGTCCACAGTTAAAAGTGGAGTGCCCCATGTTTATTGATTCATTAAATGGGAAAAGGATCCATATGATCTAGGAATTGAAAGTATGGCCCACAGTATGAGATTTATGAAAGTATGAGAAGGCTTGTGCATTATTTTGGAATGCACAAGGGAAAATATCTCCATAGATCCCATTTTCAACTTTCATTTCTCCATTGACCTTAGGTTGCAAAACCTATCTTACTACATAGAAGTTTACACTATTATATCTCCTATCCCTCTGATCATATTTTATTAATTTTTTTGACCCAAACAGACTTAAAAAAGACTTGGTTTCTGAACCCCTCTCTCTCTCGCTTAACGTGATTCCTTTCTCTCTCCCCCATCAACCTCCCAAACGCCCTCTCTCTCTCTCTCTATCTCCCCTCCTCACCTGCTCGCCGGAAACCATTTTTGGCTAGCCACCGTTTTGGTCAAAATCTTGACAGGGATTTGCAAGGAGAACCCACAAATTTCAATCTTTTTGGCCGCCCATCATTTGGCCGAAATCTTGACTGGGATTTGCAAGGAGAACCCACAAATTTCAATTTTTTTTGTTGGCCACCATTTTGGCCAGAATCTTGACCAAGATTTGCAGGGAGAACCCATAAATTTCTGGTTTAGGGTTTCATAAATTGAATCTTTTTGGCCGGCCGCCATTTTGGCATCTCGATAGGGATTTGTAGGGAGAACCCAAAAATTTTCGGTTTAGGGTTTCACAGACTGAATCTTTTTGGCCAGCACCATTTTGGCCGAAATCTTGACTGGATTTGCAAGGAGAATCCCAAGCCCTTGGCGATCTCGGCGACCTCACCCTGCCTCCTCAGCCCTGGCAAAGCGTTCCCCCTCTCAATCCCCTGACTATCTTCAAGCTAGAGTCGGAGTCTTCGAGTATTCGCTTCTGAAGGGCCAATGCAGAGGTGTAACAGCTCATAGCTTCGTCATAGCGAGAGAGGGCAAAGTGCATGTCACCAAAGCAGATGAGGCCCTAAAATGAGGCATGGGCTTAGCTCTAGGTCAATTCCTAATTCAAGAAGAGGATTGGAGGAGGAAGAGAGGAAGTGGTTCACAACTTGAATTGCTTCTTCATAGTTCTCATGCTCCATCAATTGTTATTGTTGTGATGTTGCTTTTCTTCTTATGGCTGCCTGGGATTGACAGTACTTATCATCACTCACTATCTCCTCCTCCATTATCATGCCTAATGTTAATCTTCTTAGAAGGAGAGCAGCTGCAAGATGGTGATGAAGTTGAATGCTTGAGATTTATTTCACAGCAGTCATTGATATAAAAAAACAGCCAAAACACAAGGTTTCTGATGAGTTCCTGGACAATCTAGAGAGAGAAACACATGAGGTAAGAGTTTGAAACATGTGAGGAGAGAGAGAGTTAAAAAAAAGGTGTCTTTTCCAATTTGTTTGGGTTAAAAGTTGGGATACAAGTAGATAAAGTTATTTAGGTGGCTAGTAGATAGGTTTTGAATTTTTGGGTTCAAGAAGAAATGCAAGTTGAAAATGGGATCCATAGGGATATTTTTCTATATTTTATTTGGAATTATTTTATTTAATTTCTATTGATGAGAAAATGGATTAGGAAAGGGGGATAAGAGTTCTAGCTCCTTCCATAATGTTGATAGCCCATCTATAGTATGAAGGGCTCCAATCTCTCACCCCACAAGTCACCCAATATCAATAGTTCATGTTCCATCTCACAAAAAAAGGCAAGCCATGGAAAGCCCTAGGAAACCCTAATCTTATTCTTACCCTATAATAGAAGACATCTACCCATGAAATCTCTACACCAAAAATCTATCATCTCTCTTTAAATATTTCTCTCTTGGTAGCAATAGGGGGCATGCCCCAACCCTATAGTTCTCTCTCTCTCTCTCTCTCTCTCTCTCTCTCTAGCCTATCCTAAGGGGCATGCCCCACCTCTTGAGTTATATCTCTCTATCTCATCTTGTTTTAAACCTAAGGGTTGGGTAGTATTAACAAGATGATACCCTAGACTAGGTCTTGAGGGTTTGAACCTAAAATCTAAAGTCTTGTGATCAAGAGGAGTTCATAGTTCCATTAAAGGGCTAGGCCTAAATTTGTTTTCTCGGTTGAGATTGAAGGTTGATCATTGATCCCGTGTTATTGGATGGTAGTGACTCGGCGTGGGGTATAATAAGCCCGGTTGGGGTAATCTCTAACATATCTTTTGTTTCTTGCATATTTAATTATACTATCTTTATATTCCCAAGCATATGAAGTAATTATTATTTTCTTTGTTTAAAAAAAATTTATTTAATGACATCAAGGTTTTAAGATCTTGGTTTTATTTTTCTTTGAAACATGGGTTATTGTAATAAGACTACTTGTAAGTGATCTTTGCCAAAATAAAAGGGGTGAAAAATAAGAAAATAAAAATATACATACCCCGACAAGATTACATTGGTATTTCTTTCATTGGTATCATAGTATAGTTACTTGTTGTCATTAAGAATCTTTGATCTTTATGAAATCTAGATTTTGCTTGGGAATAAAAGATATGGCTACCCGTACCTTCATTTCAGAGATCTTAAAAATTAAAAGGTTTGATGGGACTAATTACGCATCTTGAAAAAGAAAGATTGGATATGTCATTTATGAGGAGCACTTGCATGAGATGCTCTATGAGCGTCGTCCTCATCGTCCAAGTGACAACTCATCTTAAGCAATAAAAAATGAGAATGCCACTTAGATGAGAAGGAACTTGAGACATAAGTACATTCTTTTGTGCGTCATGAATAACTCATATGCTTCCAAGTATTAGTCAATTTATACTACAAGTGGAGTCTATGAAAGGCTTGAGAGAAAGTATGTGGATCCTCTCTCATGAAACAAGTCATGACTATAAAAGAGTATAATGAGTTAGAGACGGCAGAGGGAACTAAATTCTCGGATCATATGCACAGCTGTTGTGCACTAGTCCGAGAGATGGAAGACACCAGCATGATACCTAGTAAGCCAATGCAAGTAATTCATCTTATGCATTCACTTCCTAACTCATGGGAAACTTTTGTATCCTCTCTTTCGGTTAGAAGGAAGGCATCAAAGTTGGAGGAGTTCATCACGACAATCAAAGGAGAAGAAGAAATGAGGAACTCAAAGCATGCACTGACATCAACCCTAAGGGAGGCTGTACATAAGGTAAAATTTCCACCCTGCTTTAAACTTAAGAAAAAAAAATGGTAGAAATAATTTTGGAAAGATATACGACTGCAAAAGGAGAGATTTTGGAAATAAAGGAGGAAAGAGATATTATGACTTGCTTTTTTGCAAGAAAATGGGCCACAGCAAAGTATTGTCGATCCAACAAATTTAGTGGGACTAATAAGGAACTTGCTTATGTGATCTTTGAGACATTGCTAGCCGATCTCAATAGAGCTTTGTGGTGTCTTGACACAGAAGCTACGGCTCATCTCACAAACACCAAAAAAGCTTTCCGCTCTTTTACTCCCATGGGGCTGGGAGACCAATATATCCACGGGAGGAAACCGGAAGACCAATGTGCTTGGAGTCGAGGATTTTGTACATAAATTGAAGAGTGGGAGCGTCTTAATCTTATAGCAAGTACTTTATGTTCCCGCTATGAGGAAGTGTTTGGTTTCGGTTCCCAAGATGTCTTGAGCGAGATTTGTGACCACTTTCGTTGGAGATAAGGTGGTAGTCAAGAAGGGAAATAATGTTGTCATGACTAGACATCTTGTAGATGATTTATTTACTATTGAAATGAAATAGAACATTGTCTATGTCTCGTCCCTTAATGGTTTGGATGCTACCCTATAACATATGAGGTTATGACATATTAATTACAAAAGAATGGAAAGATTGAAAAATGACAGTATTCTTCACAATTACAAAGGTGATTTATTGAAAGTGTGTGAGTCATGTGTGTAAGGAAAACTAACAAGAAAAAATACCACCGGGGCAAAAAGAGCTACTAACGTTTTAGAAATCATTCATAGTGACATATGTGGTCATATGAATGTGGCTACCAAAAGCCGCAAAAGATATTTCATCACTTTTATAAATGACCACTCGCGATATGCCCATGTTTATATTATTCACACAAAATCCGAAGCCCTTGAAAAGTTCAAAGAATATAAAGCCGAGGTAGAAAATCAAACTAACTTGAAAATCAAAGTCTTTACAACTGATAGAGGAGGAGAATATTCATCTGACCTTTTCAAAGAATTTTGTATTGAAAACGAAATTATCCATCAGTACACCATGCCCAATACTCCCGAACAAAACGGTGTTACCGAGAGACGAAATAAGACCTTGGTTGAAATGGTAAGGAGTATGATGGGGCACTTTCCCTAGATTTTTTGGGAGAAACCGTGTTGACGGAATGTTATAGCCTTAATTGGACTCTCACAAAAAGCCGTTACACTTACTCCTCACGAAATATTCACCGATCATGCTCCCTCCCTTGACCATCTAAAAGTTTGGTGTTGCTCAGCCCATGTCCTAATCTAGCACTAAAAGATGACCAAACTTCAACCCAAAATTGTAAAAACCATTTTCATTGGCTACCCAGACCATAGTAACGGTTATCGATTCGACAACTTTGAAACCGGGGCGGTTATTAAAAGCCACAATGCTCACTTCTTCGAGGAAGAATTCCTTGAAGTAAGATTGAGTCATAAACAAGCCAATTTTTTTGAGGAAGCAATAAATAAGGATGTGCTTCGAGAACCCCAACGTGAAACTTCTAATAGACTTGAGCTTGAACCTGAACTCAAAAATTGAAATGCAGTGCAAAATGAACTCAAACCCGAACCAAGACGGAGCAACCGAATTAGTAGACCACCTCTATACTTAGAACACTTTATCTACCTCAAGGAACACTATGATAAAGTTGTGGAAGATCTAGATTCTGAACCTAAAACTTACCATGAAGCCTTGTCTTGTCTTGAAAAAGAATATTGGGTAGAAGTCATGAAAGAGGAATTTGCTTCTATTAACCAAAACTATGTTTGGGAATTAGTGACACTACCTCAGAAACGTAAGGCTATAGGTTGTAAGTGAGATTTTAAGAAAAAGCTAAACTCGGAAGGGAAGATAAAAAAATACAAAGCTAGGCTATTTGCAAAGGGATTTACTCAAAAAGAAATGATAGATTATGATGAGACGTTTTCCCTTGTTACCAAATTCACATCTATCCGAATCTTTATAGTCATAACAGCCCATTTTGATTTTGAGATTCATCAAATGGATGTCAAAATAGCCTTCGTAAATTGAGATTTAGAAGAAGAAATCTACATGTGTCAACTCGAGGGATTTTAGGAAAAATGAAAGGGAAACCTAGTGTGTAAGCTTAACACATCTCTCTATGGCCTAAAACAAATATCACGTAAGTAGTACATAAAATTTCAAGAGACCTTTGCCTTTGGGGGTTCTCTATTAATAATGATGACTATTGTATCTATCAACATATCAGTGGGAGTGATGTGGTTTTTATTTCCATATATGTGGATGATATGTTAATTGTTAGTGACTTGATTACCTTAATAGTAGACTTGCATAACACTTCGATATGAAGGATCTTGGAAAATCTTCATATGTGTTGAACATCAAGATAATAAGAAATAGAAAAGAGAAAACTATCCAACTTTCCCATACAACCTACTACAAGAGGATACTGGAAAAGTCCTCATGTCTACCCCAATAGATAAAAAGACGAAGCTTAATAATAAGATGTGTCATACTAAAGATATTGATATAAGAGCTATATAGAGAGTACATTATAAGAGTGCAGTTGGGTCCCTTATGTACGCCATGACAAGAACAAGGCCGAACTTATCTTTCGTCTTGAACTTAGTTAGCCGATTCCAAAGCAATCTTGGAGAGGAGCATTGGAGGGCGATTAAGAAAATCCTCACATACTTAAAAGAGATCATGAACTATGCGCTTACTTACAAAGAACGAACTGAAATAGCTATTGAGGGATATTCAGATGCAAGCTGTCTCGCGGATCTAGATGATGCGAAATCTACATCTGGATATGTGTTTATGCTTGGAGGGGATACAGTTTTTTAGAAATCAAAGAAACAAGATGTAATATCTCTGTCCACCATGGAAGCAGAATACGTGGCATGTTGTTTGGCCGCCAAGGAGGTCGTGTAGATTAAAAAGTTTCTTAATCAATTCAACTTTACCCTATATGTTGTGAGGCAATAAGGATTTTTTGCGACAACACGACGGCAATTTACGTATCCAATGAGCTACGTTTTCATAAGAAATCCAAACACATAAAATAGAGGTCGGCGGAGCCGCTGGTGACCCATGTTTTCGTCTTCGAGGCCCAAACCATCAAATCACTAAAGGCTTCATGCATGATTCCAGGAATTGTCTCGACAACTGTCGAGGCGATCTCTGTTCTCATCTGGCGGTCCATCTCAAAGGATGGTCAGCCCTCTGCATTGGCGCACATCGTGAACATACATCAGGCTCTCGAGCCGTCGCTCCTCGAAGCCTCATTCGAGAATGTTGTCTTGGGAACATTCGCAGAGGATTGCAGTGGCAGTGGCAGTGGCAGTGGCAACGGCGAGAATGAGGAGTTGATGAGGGTAGCGATACACAGTGTGGACAAAGAGTATGTGAAGAATGCGAGGGGGAGGCCGATGGGTCTGGTGGACAGTATGGCGAGGATGAGGGAGCTGTGGAGGGACGGCATTCGTCGGGCTTACGAGCTAGTACGGTTTCCACTATACGAAGATGATTTCGAGTGGGAGTGACCAGTGTGGGCGAGCTCGAGTGGGGCTTGCATGCCGAGGGTGGTGAAGCTGATGCCAACCAGGGACACCGGTGGGGTGGAGATGTGGGTCACTCTATCACCACAAGACATGGATCAGTTCGAGAGGTGCCCTCATATCTTTGCCTACTGTTAGAGGCGATTCTGAGATTTTTGTCAAAAATTTTTGTGAAATTGGTTTTTTCCATCTTTGTAGTATGAAATATTTAGCTTGAAAGCTTTTTGTACATTTGGAATATTGAGTTTTTAGCAATTTTTAGAAATTTTTTTTATGTACATTTATGATTTTTTTTTTTATAGGATTGCATACTACGATTTGCTATTTGGTACAAGGAGGTCACAATTATGTTTATACATTCGATGTAAAATCTAATAGACATGATAAAATGCTCATTAAATGCTAATTTTTTAACTTCCTTCTAAAAACTTGCAATTTTAAAGATTCCATGAAATAAAGATTTTTTAAATTCAACTTGGCGTTTTAACTTATTTCATAAAATAAAGAATTTTTTAAACAATGATGTTTTGTTGTGAGGGGCATGCTTTCTATACTTCCCATAATATATAAAACTCATATACTTCTCCCTATCTAACCATCCATTTTGAATGGCCGGTTGAGATGCCCCCAATCACTATTTCACGCCTCTACACTATTTTATTTGTAATTTTTTTCTACAAAATATTTTGAAACCAAATTTCAATATTATCGATAAAATAAAATGACCAAAATGCTATTAAAAATTTTTGGGGTATTTTGATTATTTTATTTTATCAAAAATATTTTTTAATATTATTTTTAGGTGCACCTGATTGAGATGATGGTACATACCAAATGTTATATTCATATAATTTGTAAAAAAATAAAAAATAAAATACTCTAAAGTGTCAGATCTAGATCAAACGATTAGTGACCTGATTGATCCAAATTGGACAGCTGAATGGGAAAGTATATATCTTCTATACAGCACAAAAAGTATAAAAACCTTTTTCCTATTGTGCGACTTGCTAAAAGTGACATGCACCAACATGCGTCCTTGTGCAAGATAGGGGGGAGAGAAATACTGGGGAAGACAAAGGAATTGGGCATCCTCCAAAGAAAGTCATTGATTATTCCAAAGCCACACTGCAACCTGGCCACCCTATACAAATACTACCAGCCAAACAACCCCTATTGCCACAGAGAGGGAGAGAGAGCAGATCATATTGGGTACTCCGCTTACTCTCCAAAGCATGAACTTATTGAAACAAAAGCCAAATTAACAGACCACTGTACAAGAGAGAGAGAGAGAGAGAGTAGTGGGGAGTATTCTGTGGCCAACTTCAGAGCCGACATTCTAGATAGGGCTTGCAATGGCCGGGCCTGGGCCCTGTTTCCCTGAGAACCAGCCAAGGCCTGGCTCCGCCTGGACCGGGCCAGTGAGGTGCGGTCTGGGCTTGGCAACTAACCCTATCAGGTGGGGCTGGGAGGGCTAATAAAATTATCTAAAAGAAACCAAGAAAATACGGGCTAGGCCGACCCTATCCACGCCCTGGACTAGCCCTCAAGCTATGTTGGCCCGACCTTTGGGCCACATTTTGTCACACAAGTCCTAAATTTTCAGGGCCAGCCTGTGTCCAGCTACCCGGCCCATTGCCACACTTAATTCTAGAAAGAGAAAAGGGGAATGAGATTCTGACTATGGGACACATTCCAAAGAAAATCTCCCAAATGGGGAATGCATTATATCACAATACACCCCATTGGGCATCTTTTCTAGGCTGCGCTGGGCCAGATCACCAGGCCCATTGCCAGCCTTACTTCTAGAAAGAGAATAGGGGCATGAGAATGAGATGAAGGGGCACATTCCTCCCAAGTGGGGAATGCATTATATGGCAATACACTCCATTAGGCATCTTTCCTATAAAAGTACTTCCTTTCCTTTGCCCCATCTGGTGCGCACCTGTCTTTACTATTTCAAACATGAGCATTTCATCTCTCATGGTTGCAACCAACGCCTTGACTTCACAACCAGAGGGTTGAGTCTCTCTCTTGTACACACCCTTGATGAAATGGGAGGCATATGGGGTCGCCTGAGTTCACCACTATCACAAATGAGAGCAAGTTCAAAGCTCCACATGATGGTGGGCGAGGCAATGAAGCGAAGAGTCAGTGCAGGAGGAGGAAGCCCGTTCAGATCCATTGATGGTATGCTCATGAAGTTCCCAAAGCTCATCGAAGGCCTAAAAGAGCTTCACATCATTTTCGACCAATTTGGTGAGATTTGCTTCTTCTGGTGTGATTTCAATATAATATCTGTGGAGCATATTAACAACTCTTAATAGACTGCAATTCTGGAGGTTTCAGTCTAACTGACAAAATGTGGTTTTTCTCTTCCAGACAAAGATTCGAATGGAACCATCAATTGGGAAGAGCTGAGACAGATCTTCTCCTATCTGCAACTGAAATTCAGTGACCAGACATTGGCCAATCTCTATGATGCATGTGAAATGGATGGCCACAAAGGCATAAATTTCGCAAAGCTCGTTCTTCTTCTTGGCTGGTTTCATCTCCTAGAGGACCACCCATATGAATCCCATGCTGTATGCAAACCACACCTTAACTCTCTCCATCGCTGTTTTTAAATCACATCTGAACTCTCTCTCTCTCGATCTCGACACAGATTCATTTGTTCTAATTGTAATATATCGCAGGGTGATCTGCCGCACATAGAGGGAACATTCAATACTCTAATAGATGCGTTCGTGTTTCTTGACAAGAATGGCGACGGTTACATTAACAGGAAAGAAATGGTTCAGGCCATTAAGGAGGCCCCTTCAAAGGAAAAATCCTCCAAGGACACCAAGGACATCGCCATGAACAGATTCAGTAAACTCTCTCACACTCTCTCTCACACACACACACATGCACGAACATGCAAATTGGAAATTAGAACATCATCCAAACCCAATTTAACACAAGAATCTTGCTCTTTACAGAGGAGATGGATTGCGACAAGAACGGTCACATTAGTTTCAAGGAGTTCCTTTTGGCCTTCACTCGCTGGATTGAAATCAATGATGACTACCAGTAAAAAGAAAAAACAACAAAACAAAATAAAATTACGGTCAGACTATCCCACCAAGCTCGATTCACCCATCTTCTTAAACTAGTGTTATCCACTACATTGTAGTGTAAAAGATCCAAACGAGTGACAAAGTGTTGATCAAAATATACAGATCTCATGGTACAATAGCATCAAGAAACACAACTTTCAGCCCAAAACGTCAGGCCTCAGAGAGGGGTCATCCATTGTGGATCTTGTCGAGCCTCACCCTCCCAAACCAGTGAATCACCTTCACAATACATGGGTCTCAATCTCTTCTTCCCCCCTGATTGAAGAGGTGCTCCAGCCGAGCTCTCATTGGAGGTTGCACAACTATCAGCTGAGCAATCAGCCATTTGGGCCTGCCTGTTCAGCTTCTTATCATCCACACAAACTGATGCCATTTCTGGCAAAATGGGAAGGTTCAAAAACTCAGAAGGGGCACTGAGACAGCCATTAGAGACCTTGATGACCAGTGCCGAGAGCTCTTGGCGTGCAGCCTCTAGGCCAGCAGAAGCCACAGTTTGATCAGCCAACGCCTTGCAGGCTTTCTCCAATATCGATTGCAGGTACTTGCCTTGGGCTTCGATTCGAAGTTGGAGATGCTTTTGAACCTGTCGAGGAGATCACAAAAGAAATCATTGAATCAATAGTTGCTCTTCGTTTTTTTCTTTGTTCTTTTTTTGGAATATTGGGGTTTGTTCAGAGTTAAAAGGATATATATATAGATATAGAGAGAGAGAAAGAGAGAGAGAGCTCACCTCCAACTGTTCGTGTAGTCTTCTCTGCACTTCCATATGAACCCGCAGTGCCTCGGTTACCTGGTACCCCCTGCATATGTTAGGAACGAGGTGTCATGCCTATAGGAAATTTACATAGTTCCTAAAGCGTTCTTTTCATTGTGAAGAAATGACGCAGGTTCTAGGGATTTACTCATTCATGTCTTGGCTCGCCAATTTCGAAGATGAGGAAGAAGTTGTTCCTTGACTCTCTGTAACGCAAGAAGCAGCAATTCTATAACATTACATTTTCCTTTCGATGCATAATTATTAAATGTTTCTTAATGAAGCCATTAAGTATAAGCTTTATCAAATAACAATGAGCGATGGTCTATTGATATGAGTACTCATAGAAATTTAAAAGTGCATGGTGTTCTTAGCTCGGAAAAGTTCTAGTTTTGTACAAAAGCATTAAGAGAGATTCGAAAGTGCTTGTATTTCTAAGTCCAGTAATTGTGATAACCAATAAACACTTTGACAAACTTCTTTAGAATATACCAAGCATCACTTCAAATAACATCATTTGTTATCATGGAACCCAGAAAAATCACCTAAAAGCATAAAAAATATCTTCCAGTTTGCTCATGTGGTCAAAAAAAGGAGGGCAAAATGGGAAACATGAAATGAAAACCCTAGACAGAAAGAACTCTGAAGCAATAGAGTGTGCATGGGAATCTGGAACGAACAGTCAGAATGGGTAAGTTTCAATCAGTTCATTGAGTTTCAACTGCTTCAGATATCAGTGTATGGTGTGTGGATTGCTCCAACCAGCCAGTTCGGATGGTTTTCAGCCAGTTCCAGTTCCCAAATCACTTTTTTCTTATTTTCCCCAAAATTTTGCTGGCCAACCTTGTAAGGCAATTGATGCACCGTAATACAAAGATGCGGGTGTTAGGATTGCACTACTCATCAAGGTGAGAACCAGAATAAGGCTCAGATACCCAACAAATCAATCCACAGTTGCCTTGGAAGTTTTTCCCCCCTATATTTAATCAATAAATAATAATCCACCACTACCTAGAAGGCTTAGAGATAGGTACGTCTCTTTTGCAATGGTGGCGTACTCCCTTACTGGTTTGGAAGAAAAATGAAACCTAAATCACAGGACCTTCAGTATTTTAGTAACCCGTCTTTAAATAATTTCAAACCATGGTAAAAGCATGAACTCAGAACAGTCTCCCTTGGTGTTGCGATTCTAATTAGACAGACCTAGGAAGAAGAGGTTCAGTTGAGATATCTCTAGAATAAAAAGAGGAATCAGAAAGAGGAAAATAGGGGTTAGCATAATGTCCTTTCTCTAATAAGGTCCACAGCTAGAAGAGCTTGCTTTTCCAGCATGTTTGAACAACAGGATGCAAGCGTGATATGTTAATCTAATAAAACTACTTTATACTCAAATACTGAAATGCAATGCTACCTAAGGCTACAAGGCAATCTATTTATACAGAGTATAGATTTCAAATTGTTTTTCTCAGAAATCATGGAGAGATTATGCAAGCATAGTGGGGGGCAAGTGGAACATTGGTAAGGAAAGGACTAGTTACCCTCTTTGGAGTTGTCAGTGAACTCCTTGCATGACTGCTTGCCTAGCCTGTATTTCTGTTAAACCATAGGAAATTGATTTTGCCAATATTACTAGTAATAAACAAAGTGAACCAGTCATTAACAATGATCTAGCCAGTATTTCTGTCAAACCATAGGGAAATCGATTTTGCCAATATTACTAGTAATGAACAAAATGAACTAGTCATTAACAATGATCCTGTAGTAAAATAGTTCTCTCTTGTTTTATATGTACCAAATATATATAATTCTTTCCCTTTTCTTATTTGATTCATAAAATATATAATTGCAATTACATCAATTTTATAGGTGTTTTCAAGCATAGAAGTAATCGAAACACAACAAAAAGAACAAACAATAGTTTAGGTGAATTTAAGCAGTATAACTTCCAACTCTTGGCTCTTCTGTTTGCTCATGGGTCTTCCGCTTATATAAAAGTAGAAAACTGAAAAAGGAAACTATGCAAAGACCCCATGCTTTCGAAGAATAAAATATCATTTTAAAACTGCAGAATTCTAGCTGAAGTGTGAGATACCTGAAGATGACTCTTCAAATGATAAAGAGTAAGGCCTTTTACACCCATCGTCCTCATTATGGTCTTTGGTGTTGCTTCTGCAAGTAGAAATGGGAGAAACCCATTAAAACAATTTTGAAGACTTTGCGCTTTATTAGAACACTGCTGACATTGTTTATCATTAGAACCTAAAATTGACCAAGTTTACACACAGAAATTCATATAAAAAAGGAATCACATTCCATCATAATATGAAAGCAGCTAACAAGTAACATAGTACTAAACCCCTCATAAATGGATGATGAAGAATAAGCCCTTTATAAACATGAAAAGGTTCTTCTAAACAGTCACAAAGGGATCCAAAATCAACCAGCAAAAAAAAAGCAAATCAGACAATTGCCAATTAGATTTTGAGCATAACCCCAGAAATTCCAGAGAAATATACCATAGAAGCCACAGGAACACCTGAGACACTAACTAATTAAGCAGAAAAATAATCCTGTAAAACTTTTATCATGCCATTCGGTTGGAAAAGCCACCCAAAGAGAAATTCCCATTAAATGCAGTTAACAGCTAGCAACACAAACCAACTCGGAATTTTCTGCCATAGCATTTAACCTTTTAAATTGCATTCTTCCATCAACCACACGTCTCACATGTGCTTTTCTTCAAAAGTGTGTCATGGCAAGATCTTAAGAATAAGAAGAGAACCATTGTTTTAACAATTAAAACAAATATATTAAATCACACCTAAAAGTTGAACTATTTAACATTTCAGCATTGGTGTTATTTAACAAATTTCAAAACCCTAAATGATGTGTTATCGATGGGCTACTTGAAATTTGATCGAAAGAATGATAGGCTAATTAAAATTAGATCAGGATATATGACTGAGATGTGAAATAGTTAACTCATAGGTGTGAGTTAATAACCGCCCCGCCAAAACACCAAAAAAAGAAAAACACATAGTTTTGTGTTTGGAATCAAAGAACTCACCCACGAAATTGAATCTAGTAAGATAAAAGTGAAACCTCAATGCCTCTATCCAACAAAGCCCACACAAGATCCTATAACTCTAACCATGACAGCAATTGCTGATAAAATTCCCAAAGACCCCAACTCCCAAAAAGAACCAAGAAAAAATAGTTATGTCCCAAAGAATCCATTCCACCATAACTAGATCAAATACAATTGCCGAACTGAAGCCTACCTAATGTGTTCCATCCAGCGTTACAAATCAAGGACTGAGGTAGTAGACCCAAGCCCGAGTCCAGTCTGACAGTCGCTATCAAAGATACAAGCAAGTCCAAACAAAAGAACATATAGGAAACTGTGCTGACTCCATTGGTACCCATGTGTTTGGCTCTAGAATCGGCAGCCCGTGGAGCCCGAGTAACTTGGGTGACTCCAAGTTAGACTCACCTATAATTCCATGCAACATACACCTCCAATGCCACATGATTCTCCCAAATCTCAGGGTGCCTATAGAGATACCTTTAAAAGAAGATCTAGATGCCATACCCTACATATTTCCTTAGGCCACACAAGTATGATAGAGTCATTCATAAATTGTACAAAGCAACCAATGCTGCCTCTAGACACACGAACACACATGCTCACATCTGGCACCATAAAAAAGTAAAAACAGAAAATACGGACCTCTTCAACTTCTACATATGTTACCCCCCCCCCCCCCCCCCCCCCCCCCCCAACTGCCCCCGAAACCGAAGCCCCCCTCCCCAACTGCCAAAAAAAAAAAAAGCATGATACCTAAAATTTCTACTACATGCCCTCAATGTTTTCTGAAACAATCATGAGCATTTTTAAAAGAAATAAATTCCTTTACTGTCATCGACCTTTTTTTATGCAATTAAGTTTTATTTTTTTAATTCTATAATTTTTTTGGAAAATTAAAATTTAGGCCTGGGATTATTTTGTGTTTCTAATTATCTAAATATTTAGAGGTATTTGTGTCCTTTTTTAGTTCTAGAGAATTGAGGGGTATAATTGAAAGTTAAACATTAAATAGATGAATGACTAGGATTTAATATTGATTTAGGTTTTAGGGTCATTTTCTTCTATACATATGTAACTACTGGACAATAAAAAGACAAAGAAGATAGAGTTTAATTTGGGTCTTGTAAAAAATCTTTTGGGGTGGACTCCCTTGCAAAACTTAAGAGAAGATATATTCTCTCACTCTTTATTTTTTGTCATAATTTTTCTGCCTTATTATTTTCTCTCCCTGCTCCCCCCGTCAATGATATCAAGATCAAATAAAGAAGAAACTTGAATGTATTGGATACCATGAAGCAGTAAATGTCAATGCTAAAGATGTTGACAACAACTCAAAGGTGCTACAAAATTTGATAATCAATTATGAACAAGAAGATATATTGGTTGCAACGTGTGATATACAACCATTTGAGCACGAAGAAATCAAATTGTGCTCTACATCCCAGAGTTCTATAAGATGCACACCAAGTGTTTGATTAACTGGTTTATTGAAGAAGACCAAGTAGCCAGGCGAATGGTGAAAATTCATCATCAACTATCCAAATGGCTTTTGAACGACTTGACGAGTTTTTAAGCTTGAGGTCATGCTTCCCCCAACCCCAAGAGAATGATGCAATTGGGTTTTAATTTTCTAAATCTATTAATTTTTTTTGAAGATTAAAATTTTGGTTAAGGATTATTTTGAGTTTCTAGTTTTCTTTAGAGGTATTTGTTACTTTTATTAGTTATAGAGAAAGGAGGGGTTGGAAGTTAAATATTGAATAAATGAAGGGCTAGAATTTAATATTGAGTAGGGTTTCTTAAGGAGCAAGTAAGGTTTTAGACTAGAAAAAGACAAAAAAAAAAGAGTTCATTTTAGGTCTTACGAAAAGATCCTTGGGTGACTCCCTTGTAGAACAAGAGAGAGGGTGTATTCTCTCACCCTTTGTTTTTTGTTTTTATTTTTCTGATTTCTTGTTTTCTTTCTCCCTACTCCCTGAATCATCCTCACATTGGATACAGCTTTTCTTTCGATCCCTTTATCATTCCACTATAGGGTCCCTCTCTTTTCCCATTGAATTTCATCACTAAGGGATTCCTTACGAGCTCAAGGGGCCTCTAATAGGTTCATAATCATCGTCTTAAATGGAACTTCGGCATTCAAGAACTCATTAAGTGGAACTGTCATTGTCAGAGGATGTGTAGTCCAGTCCGCTGTTTCATTCAATTTTTGATGTTTTGAATTTAATGTGAGATTGGACCTATTTTTGGAGCCAATCTTGGTCCAACAGGCAGAACCAATGGAACAAGTCAGTCTAGTTCATACTTGATAACGATGGATGGGTGCAGTGCCCCACTCTATCAATCCAAACTAACTAGGTGCTACCATTCAGTGTTTGCAAAATCGAACCGGAATGGTTAACCGGACATGGGCTTGGAAGCGGTTTAACCGGCCTAACTGGTAAACCGGCCGATTCAACTGCTCTAATTGGACAAGTCCCGAGCGGTAAAAAAAGGATTGAAAAAAAAAAAAAAAAAAATACAAAAAAAAATCTACTAAAATATAAAAAGCATATAAAGAATGATTAAAACAAAATATTCAAATGAAGTTGAAAATTAATGAAAAAAATGAATTTTAACCCATTTTATATTTTTCAATGGCTATTTTTTAAATTTTCTAAAAAAGAAGGGAAAATATATAAGTGAGTATTAATGACCAAAACAATTTTTAATCTTTACCATAATGTAAAGAATATTTAAAAATGCATTACAAAGCACGTTCCTTATTTTTGAGAATTTATATACATTTTTTTGAATTTGTTTTTTTAAAATACCGGTTGATCACCCTAACCGCCCAATACAGGAACCGGCCACTAGCCGGTTCCGATCTAACCGGGCGGTTAGCTGTTAGATTAGGTGATTTTGCGAACATTGCTACCATTAGACCTCAATAGCCTGTGCTATCCTCTTGAGAGCCACAGTGAACCACTAATCACCTCTGCATTCTCTAACACAACTTGCAAATGTTCTAACCTGTCATAGGGTCAAAGCTTGGTTTTAACCCATAACCAGAATTTCCTCATGCTCCAACTTCTTCAACCCACTTAAAAGTTATAGCTCATTCTGGCTCCCATTTCGATATAAAACATATTAAAGAGCTGATATGCCCATAATGACTATCATTTGAAAATAAAAACCAAATAATTAGTTAAAAATGTATTTTTCCTTTTCTTTGAGCAACTAGTTTTAGTGTGTGGAAAACAATTCAACCAGGTCATTACTCAATAAATTAGCTCCATGACTCCTTTATCACCTCAAATCGATGCTGGATAATTTGATTCCAAATATCATAGCTTCACATGCTATAACATGTCAAACCAAAGTGTTTTAATTCTTTTTAAAGTGATGGACCTAATTTAAGAGAATCATAAGCCACAGAATTTGAGATATCTAACATCATCTAAAGCACCAAGCAAGGCCCTATTGACCAGAGCTTCTTATAGTTACTCTTGCTTTTCTGATAGAGGTTACTGCGACTGAATCTAAACTATGACCAAAGTGAAAGTACAATAATTTGAAATAAAATTCTTACACAAATATATTCCCAGGTTCAAGGAACTTGAGAGCCCCTTCCAGCAAGTGAATAGCATTAAAGAAGTCACCCTACACCTCAATGTACCAAAGATTGCCTTTCACAAACTGCTCAATGAAATAAATAATCTTATTTGCCATATTAGAGTTGGTGCTCCATATGCATTTATCCTATCACAACAACCAACCAACATAAACCCCAGTTCCTACCCATCAAACTGTACTTATTTAAAAATCTAATTTCCTTGTAGACTTTAGTCAAAGAGCCTATCTTATCTTCTAGCCTACCAAAGCCATAAACAACTAAAACAACCTTGCTTTCTTACTATGAAAACATTGCTAACCCATTCCTCCATAGGTCCCATGATCTGGTAGAATTTCTTAGCAAAAATATGCCCTTCTCTACTCCCTTCTCATCTCCCAAGTTTCTTCTGGTTTATATTCTCAGTAAATCCTACTTAGTTTCTCAACACAATAAACAACATTTTCCAAGAGAACCCTAACACCAACCCACCCCCCAACCAACCAATGCCACTTGAACACCGACATAGATGTTAGATTTTAATACATGTCTAAGGTGTCTACCATGATGGGCCAAACCGCCACTACGACCTTTGCACATCCGTACAAATATAAAAGATAGAAATTATAGATGCAAAAATACAAGTACTATAAATCATACAAATTGAAAAGGAAAAAAATAAAAACATAAATAAATATGATTTCATGCAAGAAAACTAAAAATAGAGATTGCCCTCATTTTTTTCTTTTGCATTTTTCAAATAATACATTTTTCTTGTAGCGAAGCAACAGAGAGTTCTGCCAACTATTGAGAGGTTGAGTTAAATCCCATATTCACGGCTCCTTTTCTTACATAAAACACATAGGAATCAAGGTGTTTTAACAATTGACACTTCTGACATGGCATGTAGACAAGTCAGGTCAGGGCCTTGAAGTTCTAACATATAGAGATGGTGTGTCTGACCCGTACAGAGAGGCAACAACAAGCAAGAGTGGAGAAATGCAACAGACCTGTACAGACAGGCGACAACAAGCAAGAGTGGAGAACTCATGCAACACTGCCCTCCACTCCCAAAACAAATAAATGAATAAATAAATAAAAGAAAAAAAGAACAAGAAAAAAGCATGGTAGCTGCCCCCCCTCTCCTAATTAATTCATTGGTGTCGACTTCACAAACCTTCCATGCTATGGCTTTATGAATTTCTAGCCACGTTACCACTGTCACTCCAAGTTATTGCTTCTATGATTCTATAACAAAAATCTCCTAGGGATTGCAGTTCCTAAATATCAAAATGTTATTTTGTCTCCATATAAATGGATGCCACTGCTTTGATGAAACCAGAAACCATATCCCTATAAATGCTCCATAACAACCCCCCAATGCTCATTGGTAGGGAAAACATTTATGCACTAATCTAAACCCAAAGCATAATGTTGGCACAAGGATAATCTTTAACAAGTAACCTTTAGCCATGCCTGGCTCTTCAAAAGATAGTTGTCGAAGCAGGAACAGGAGCAGGATCGAGGGCTGGGGATCGTCGCTTGCAAGAAGCTCTCTAGTTAGGGTCTTAGGGAGAGCCCATAATGTATAAATATTTAAAAATAAGATAAACTTCAAAAAATTATTGAAGGACTTTGATGCTTGAGTTCTTTTTTTTTTTGTCAAGAATAAAAATATTCCACCCACCTTAAAACCCAATACTTACCATGTGATGCATTTTGTAGGTCCCACAATGGAAGCCACCAAAGGAGAGATTGATATCTTCCTTAACAACTCTAGTAGAAAAAGCTCCCAAGAGAACAGGGAATGTGTTCCCAAAAGAATGCACTTCCATGAGGACTGAGTTTCGGCTGCCGAAACTGCCAAAGCCCAACTGCCAAACCAAATGCCAGAAGTGGGAGGGCCACTTTAGATAAGCAAACCTAATAATTATTCCTCAACAAATAGGCAACAAACTGAGCACTTTAAGATGAGCCCTAAATCCAATGCAAGTAAGGTTTCTTTCTATTGTTGTACAGCAATACTATACAGTTCCAGTTCAGAATAACTCCATTGTTTTAACAGTAGAAACAAAAAGCAATGCAAAATGGGGGAAAAAAAAAAAAAAAAATGTGCAACTAAAACATTGTGCTTTAATCAATGTTCTAAAACGTTTCACCCGGCGCCTAGGCCACCAAGACACCTCTACTGGCCACACACGTAGAAATGGGCGAGCGCCCATGGACACGGACCTTTTTTTTATTTTTAAAGATGCCAAAAAGGGCAAGGGGGTAATTTTAACCCCCAAAAAGGTTTAAATAGGTCATAGGGGATATTTTCAACCCCCCAACGTTAAAAGTACACTTCCATAAGCCCTCATCCCTTAGATATTCCTATTTCTGAGATGTGGTTTGAAGAAGCTTCCTAAAATTTTATTTTCTCATTGGAATCATTTTCTCATATTGAGAGTTGGAGACTATTACTAATACCAAAAAAATTAAATTTTGTATGGTTTGAATTTTGAAATTTTGAACAAGTTTATTCTCAACATGCGATATGCCATATGTTTGTATATAAAAAGTATGTTACAATATTTTCAAATACAATAAATTACAAAATTGACACAAATATATGTATATATGTGTGTTTGGACAGCACGTGGATGTATATATCTAAAAAATTTGTACTTCAGGGCGCCTGAGGTTCTAGGAGCCTGCCTAGGCACTGGGCCGGCTGCCTAGCGTTTTTGGAACCTTGGCTTTAATAACTATAGGTCTATAGACAAACTCTATATTAAACAACATCCTATAGATGCCATGATAATCATCACTTGGTTGAACATTGCGCATGCACATCAATTCCTTCCTGTTGGGTATGAACTCATCGATTTACCATGATAGTTAACATTGTATTGAAATGGGGAAATATACATCACAATGTGCACGACAGACTTGAGTACATAGAGCTGTGTACCTCAAAAAGGAGTATGGGATGGAGAAGTATGGAAAGGGGATGGACGGAGCAAGGATGACAAGATCTCCTCCCAATATAACCAATAGCCAAATAAATCGAAAGAAATCAAGTGAATGTAGATGGGAACTAGAGCTGCAGAAGAGGTGGGTGTGGAGGTGGTTTTCCATGGGATCGACTTTAGTAACACAATGGGAATGCCAAATATGGGGGCAAGATCATTCAACCAAATACAAGTCTTTTTACAAAAAAACACTCCAAATAAAATTCTATGACAATAGGCTAATATAGGAGTAACTCTCATTCATTTGCATTTTCTTTTTGTTTTTGGGAACGTCAAAGAGACACACTTCATATGCTCACCAAATGACGTCAAGATTTTCTCCTTTTTTGGTAATTGTAAAGACCAAAAATTATGCAGCCAATAAAGACATAAGATAATTAAGATGCCCAAGTTTCAATGCCACCCATCCATTGTAGTTGATGATTATTTTGTGGTCCACCTGATGTCAATTTGAATAAGCAGAAGAAGGCGTTTCATTTATGTGGATCAATGTTCGAAAATTCACCCGCCCAACCGCCTAGGCGGATTTTTTAAAAAAACGACTAGGTGCTTACGAGGCCAGACTATTAGGCATCCTGCGTCTAAGCCCGCCTAGGCGAGTAAGGCGCCGCCTCACGACAACTTGCAAAAAGGTCGAAAAGGGTCTCAACGAGGGTAAGAAAAAGTCATTTTTCCCCACAAAAAGGGGGGGGAAAGGGTTTTGGGGGTATTGTAAACCCCCAAAACCAAAACCATTCCTTTTAGGGAGAGAAAAACTTCTCAAAAACCATTCTTTTGTGATTTATCGAAAAATCGACAAATTTTTTATTTTTCAATTTCTTCCCAAAACAAAGGCAATAGTTTGTGGGTGGATTTGAAACTTCTAGCAGTTGATTTTGAGGATTTTCGACAACCCAATAGACGAGGTTTGCACCAATATCTATTTGATTTTGATATTTTTAAAATATTATCTTGTTTCAAAAAGGGTTTTGATTTTATTTTGCTACAATGTATTATGTTGTGAATCATTTGTTTTTTCTTTTACTTTTTTTTCTTTTACGATATATTTACATGATTGTAGTTGAAAGATTGATTTTTTTGTGATTCATTGAATTTTTCCTTATATGGACAATGAAATTGGGCATATGCGTATTCTTTTATGAATAGTTGATTCCTTTTTTGTACAATGTGTCATGTTATGATATTCTATTATTTTTGTTTTACTTTATTTGATATATTATTGATTATGTGATATCCGCATGAGTTAAGTCTTATGTGAAAGTGAAACTAAGATCTTATATATTCATTTAAGTGAAACTAAGATCTTATATATTCATTTAACTCTTAATGAGTTAAGTCTTTTTTGTACCTTGTTCCTAGGCGGGGGGCTTGCGCTTTCTTGAACACTAATGTAGATAATTATCCTTTCATTCTCTACCCATGACAATCATGATGGGCATCTTAAAACCTTGGAAAATAATGCAAAGGAACAAAGCCAGAAAAATGCAGTAGACATATTTATCTACTGACGAAATATGAAAGACCTTAGAAAGGTTGAGAAAAAAAAAGCTAAGCATTTCCCATAAATTCAAAAAAAAAAAGAAGGGAACTTACCAATTGAAGAACTAATTGATTACAATAGCATTAACATAAGATGTAGAAAGGTTGGCTCTACTAATGGGATATGAAAGACCTTAGAAAAGGTTGAAACGAAGAACAAAGAGAAGCATATCCCAAAAACTACAAAATAGAAGGAAATCCCCTTATTAAAGAAACAAGTTGAATATGATATCACTAGCAAAAGATGCATGAAAGGTGGTCCGAATGTTTAAAAGGCCTAAAAGTAGGTTAACCCTAGCCATTACATAAATGAGATTTTTCATATGAAGATTAAATAGTTTGTTTTTTTGAGGGAGTTTTTGCATTATTATCTGAATGCAAAGAATGACAGGAGCATATTCAAGCAAAAACTAAAACTATAATTGTATTGCAATGGAGGAACGTGGTATTTGCAGAGGAAGCCTAAGCAGATAATCCCCAAGTGAATGAATCAATAGATTACATGAGCAGTCAGATAAGGCATCTACGAAGTTTTCAACTTTCTCAATTGCCAATCCTGCTCATTTGTAATGAGAACACATGATAGAATTCATAGCTGCCTTTTATGCCCTGCTTGAGATAAATGGTATCACAAAATTTTAGGTATGCAGTGGCCAAGTGATTAAAAGAAAGCACATTATTGGTGTTCTCCCGTGCATTTTGGTGACTTTCTCCATTCAATAAGATGTAATTGTTGTTGTCCCTTGCATTTGGTAACTTTCTCCACTCAATAAGATGTTTTTTTTTTTTTTTAATGCTAACACATAGATTATTTTGTTCACAAATGAGCAAGGAATTGGGTACCCCAAATTTAGACAAAAAACATTCAGGAGTAACAGAGCATATGAAACAGATGGTCATGCACAATATGATAAAGAATTAAAGAAATAGTAAACAATATCATTATCTGACTTGTACACTTCTCCCCAAACTTGTGGAAGAGACTGCAATGTCTGTCCATAAAGCCACATAGGAGTAGAGTACCTCATATTAGATATACGCTATGTTCTTAGAACAAAATTTTGCATCAGCAAAAAGGCAAAAGTAATGATTCGCTGGGAGAAACTCATTCACATGATTCATCATTTTCAAGGTACTAGACAGAAACATGTGACTTGAACCAACATATGGTCAATGACAATAAAGGGATACACACTACGTCTTTACCCGATTTGCCTAGGAAGTACCCTCCAAGTATAAGTTATTAATTTGTTTTTGTGTAGCATTTTATCAGAAAGGCAAGCTCATTATCAATCCCATAGCAAACTTCCCTCAAATTGCAGCCATTCGGACCAATCCCTATAACCAAAATAATAATATTTAGCAACAAAAACAAAGATAGCTTCAATGTTTTGTCCTCTCCCCCCCCCCCCCCCCCCCCCCCCTCTTTTGGAGGAAAAGATAGCTCCAGTCAATTCAAGATAGCTCCAGTCAACTCAAGATAGGATTTTTAAAACTTCACTCAATTTCAAAACTTTTCTACAACAAGTTGCATTAAGGGCATATAAGGAGACAACTATGCAAAAAAAAGAAGGAAAGGCTTAGAAAGAACAAACTACAAAAGGGACAGTTCATGATGGAAAAGAACTAACAAATAAAAATAAGAGGTCTGGGGACACTCCAACAATCACCACCCACTAATGACCTTATGAATGATATCTGTAGGCCTGATATCTGAAAACTAATAATCACAAGGACCCAAGAAATAAAGGTATCATGAATACTCTCCAAAATCACTTCATTTTGTTTTAATAATGCCATAGCAGCCCTTAATGTGCAGATAAGATATCTTCAATACCATTCTCAGAAAAAATAGATGGTAAGCCATCACAGGTGACCTTTTAAGGACATAGGCTGCATGGACCAACAGCTCATAAAGAGGCTCACTTATCAATGGATTGCTGCATAACTAAGATTACTAAAGAGATCAAAGGTAGATACACCAAAGATCCTCTAGAAAGACTGCTGCATAAAGAAACTGAAACACATATCCTGCATCCTTATCACACAAGAGGTGGATGTTTATTTGCATGTGCCAATAAGCCTCTGCAAAAAGCTGGGCTCGTAAAAGGAGGCTAAAGGCCTTGATTCAAACAAGAGAGAGAGAGAGAGAGAGAGAGAGAGAGAGAGAGGAGGGTAAAGGCCTTTTATAAGAAATGGCACCATCAACACAAATTGATGCAGCACTGTATATATAGGCAACGAGAATCATGGCAACAAACAGCACGCAAGTACAAGCCTGTTTTGCATGGTGCTTAAATGCAAGACAGGTACTTGAGTATCAGTGTCAAAGAAATGAAAATGCATGTGTGAGGTTCAAACAGACACGAACAGATCTTGGATGTCAAAAGACTCTAAGACCAGATAATGGTACATTAAGGATCATATACTTTGCCTTAAATCACTTGACACTAGCACAAACACAACAAATCTATTGACACCATAAGAAGAGATAACCAGAGAGTCCAGACACCAACAAAACTTCAAGCTCTTCAATCGCAAAATTGCAAGTTTGCTCGCAAGCCTGGGACAACAAATAACTTGAGACCAGATAACCCGAAAACTCCTTAGAGAAAGCAACAAGATCCACAGCAACAAGTTTTAAGACTCACAAACCAATTTTGAGGAGGAATAAAAATCCATTCATGATAAGAATGAAGTATTAAAACTCATAACTCACTCCACAAATTCAATTCCCCATAGACTCATTAACTTGTAAATGACAAGGAAAAGAGGCGAAATTCCATGTGAAATTCCAAGAAAGTTGGGGCACAAACTTAGAGAGAAACAATGAACATAATAAGTGCATATCAAAAAGAACTTCAAGAAAGGATGGAGTACATGTATCACTTTTTGAGCTAGGGAATAAACCACAAGACAAAATTCTGGCACAAAACAGAGCCAATGGTTGACTAGAAAATTCGTCTGTATTATAATTTAGGCATCAATAAATAAATAATACTATGTTTGCTTAAACAACAAGTAAACAAAAGATCAACTTCTTTAATAGCATTGACTGCTGCAAATAATATGACAAAATCTCTTTATCAAGGGAGCAGGTGGTGCACTAGGATCAATCCCTAAACCTAGTTGAGTAGATCTTGCAGCAGAGACCCTCGAGGTTCAAGGATCGATCCATTCCCTTTTACCCGCTTGGCCTGTTTATTTTTAAGGTTCAAAATAAACCCTATTTACTCACTTCTGGAAAAAAGTTCAAGTATATTAGAATAAGGGAGAAAGCAGCAGAGGAGATTCAAACCCCTTTCCTTAGGAACAAAGTCAACTATGCTAACCAACTAAGCCCTTCGAGCACTATCTATATAATTCTTGCACATTATATTCATATAGTAATTTAATCCCGATTTCGACCAGGAATCAGCACAAACTTGAGCAATACCTGATCCGGATCAGTATTTTTTCAATCATAGGTAATAGCATCATGTAAATAAATAATTATGCATTTGAATTTTTTCATTGAAAATTTTGATTTGTAAATAAAATACACATTAATATATGGTTTAGCATAGCATATTCACATGCATCATGACATGTTATTTCGTTTACAAGTTAGTAAAATCTAGGGCATATACTTTATCATCTAACTACCTTCATTGCTTTGCGCAATTATATTGTAAAAAGAGGCTCGGTGGTCTTGCAGATCCAAAATATACCAATATTAACAGGGTCTTATAGTAGAAACTTATCATCTGACTACTTTCATTACTTTGCGTAATTCTATTGTAGAAAGAGACATGGTGGTCTTGCAGATCCATAATATAGCAATATTAACAGGGTCTCTCACTCAAATCCACAACTTATGGGTTTTGATTGACTGATGGACCCAAGAACGCAGCATAATCAGTCCCCCGCCCACACACACCAAACTCAGTTTCCTCCAAAAAGATTTTATTTTGAAGCTCCAAATAAGGTGCAAATCCACCACTACGCAAGATCAAATCTCAAATGGGCATTAGATTGGATTTGCATTTGGGAGATTTGGTGCTTTCTTGAATCTCCAAATCAATTCTTAGTTACAAGAAAGTGTGTTGAAAGCATTTTAAAGCCTTTTGGATCTCTAATCCAATCAAAAGTGGTGGATTTGGAAAGTTTAACCCACAAAAACAAGAGGAGGATTTGGTGAGGGGCCATGAATACTATAGGCCTCAGGACCACATAATAGACAAGTCCTTCAAAATTATATGGCAGATGAATTATGTATAAAGACTATGTTATTATCTTTTTCTAGTTTTCATAATTTAGGTCTTTTAGTCATGTTTTAACCAAAAACGTTTATTAAAAGAAATTGAACGTAAGAATGCACGAAATTAAAAATAATAAGAATAATAATTTTTCTTGCCGATCCCGAAACATCTTCACAAACCATAGTTGCGAGAACCTTGGGGGTAAGGCCACGGTCCCATCTTAGGAACTCGATCCCGTGGTTCCTCTAAGGGATCTTTGCAGAACCTGGGTTTAGAGAAATAGGGATCTCGCTCCCTATAAAATAGGATCTCGGTCTACATGCTTGTAGAAACCCAACGAGGAGAGGAGCTATACTATTAATCGAACTATTGCTCCTTTCCTTGATATTATAGATTCATTTCTTTAGAATATGTTAAACTGTGGTGCATATCAAATCGCGTTGTACTAGGAATATGGTATTAAAAAACTACATTTTAATGTCATTGTAAGGTACTTTATGATATTATTAAATAGTACTATTGTAGTAAATTGGAGTACTACAACTATAGCATCGGTAATAAGCTAAGGTGCATTATGATGGATCAAGCAGGTATTGAGGTGATCCTAATTTATCATATACTAGTAATTGATCTCCTTTTATGTATAGTAGAGCTTAGACCCCCCACAAGTTAAAAGCTCAATCCCAGTGACATGGGATCGCGCTCCCAGGTATGCTAGGATCTAGCTCCTTAACTTGTTTGAGGTATGGATGTCTATCCTAATCCCAGGGAGCTTCCACCCTATGGCGGTTCGGCGTTTCCCGAATCGATCCTGCTCTTGCCTCCAACAATTATGTCACAAACCCTATGCACATATGGCACTAGCATTATAATTAATTGACATACCCATCGCCATCAATGTAAAACATAAATAAGAAAGGATACAAAATATCATGTTGCAGAAATGTCTAGTGTCATTAGAAATAAACCTCACCAGCTAGTCTAGAGGTTGGACTAGGAACTAGAGGGCATATAGGTTGAATGAGTGATTTTGGACCGTTATGTCCAATGAACCGGTTCGAATAGGAGAATAACCTATTCGACCTAGTGGACAGGCAGGTTAGCCAGGTCCACCCAGACCGGCTGGCTAGTCCCTTTCTACAGAGTTTCTAGGTGAACTCCAAATTTTTTTATTATTCCAGAATTTTGGCTGGATTCAACAGGTTTCTTTGTTTTTGAGTAAATAATATGGATGTTTTGGTCCATGGAAAACTTTGGTCGGATCTTAGGGCTTAAAAAGCTCAATATTTAGAAAGAGAGGGTATTTTGCAGTTTTACTTGGTCCCTCTTTCTCTCCTCTAGTTGAAATCGTAACACTTACAGGGGCTTTTCCA